>NC_089838.1:92671392-92993267 GCF_035609145.1 Eleutherodactylus coqui | reverse complement strand
GTATATATACCCCAAAATGGTGTCAAAAAATACAATACATCCGGCAAAAAACAAGCCACTATATGGCTATGTCAGCAGAAAAAGAAAAAAGTCTTATAACATGATGGCACAAAGTTGATTTTTTTGTCAATAAAACATGTTTTAATTCAGCAAAAGTGCCAGAAAAAATCTGGCAAAGGATTGTCCATTTACAGTTAACTTTTTAAAATTGGAGCCAAATGGGTAAAAACTATGAAATAAACAAGTTCTTACCCTCCTCAGCGCCAGCAATCTAGTGCTGCAGCTCTGTGATTCTCCGGGTCTGTTGGCAGTAGGACACAGGTGACCACATTGTCACCATTCTGAACCCCTGGCATCATGGTGCCCAGTCTGTAAGTGCTGATATGAGGAGAACGGGCAGTGATGCACTGTTGCCTTGCAATACTAGGTTCTAGGTTCGAGTCTGACCAAGGACAACATTTGCATGGAGTTTTCATGTCTTTGTGTTTATTGTTCCTCTCCTGCTCATCCAGAGAAGGAAGAAACATTGTGACTCAGTGGTTAGCACTGCTGCCTTGCAGTGATGGAGTCCTAGGTTCAGATCCGTTCCCTGCAGTGCTGGGATCTTAGGTTCAGATTTGAAACTAGGACACCAGCACTGCAACGCAACAGTGCTAACCACTGAGCTACATTCATTGCAGAAGGATCACTCACCTCTACTTAAAGGGGTATTGCCATCTCAGGAATCCAATTTCAATTTGTTTGAAATTGCATAACAATGCACTCATACGGGTGGCTTTATACGGGCATATGAGCAAAACACAGGTGTGTTTTGACCATGAACGTCAAGTTTTTGCCCATTTTACTGTACTTGTTCCCTGATGGGGAATTTTGACATGGGTGTGGGAAGCACCCGTCCCGTGATTTAAAAAGCATACAAAGCCTAAATAGTTCCAGATGTCGTTATTATGCTGTGCAGTTTCCAGGATATTGGACCTTTGGTTCACAAATGGGCATTAAAATAACACATCTTGCTTTCTTTTTTTGCTTACCTGGAATACACAAGCAAAAACGAAAGGGAGAATGAAGACATTGAAATCAATCAGTTTCATCTTCTTCGTATTGCGTCCGCAAAATTTGTGTGTGCAATACGAGCATAAATATCCATGGGAAGCCGCCCTAAGATGTTTATTTGTAAAATACTCTGTCCTTCAGATACTGCAGCTTTTGATTCCTCTGCTGTCTGGTTGTCCACTGCTTTTTGCCAGGGAAGCAGAGCGCCTCTTCTATGGAAAGAGATAGCAGAGGAGGCCGGCGCTTGCGCACTTCGTTCATCTAAATCTGATGGCCGGGATCTCAGGATGCGCACTTGCTTTTAGCTAAGCCTCCAGCTACCATTGTGCTCTGCCATTTTTTTCCATAGAAGAGGTGGTTGATTTCCATGTCAAAGAGCAGTGAACAACCAGCGGACAGAGGAATCAATAGGTGCAATATCTGGAGAACGGAGCATTTTGGAAATAGACATGTAATAGGTGAGTGCATTGTTTTGTGATTTCAAACACATTGAAATTGGATTCCCAAGATGGCAATACCCCTTTAAGAGGTCAACAGCATAACGTCTTATAGAGTCTTCAATACATTGTATAGATCTTATTTCTCTTCCACACTGTTGCTCTGTGCTCTTTTATATATCCTATTAGATGATTGTTCTTTCTGTTCTTTTACAGATATCAACCCTTTTCTTCTGGACAATAAATGTTTGATTAATTCTTCCATTGTGTGTAACTTCTAGTCACTTCATATGCTATACTTATACTAGATATTTCCTCTTTCTTTACAATGAATCAATAAATATAGTCATTTCATAGCAGATTATTCGCACTACTTACACAAGCACACAGCTTATCAGCAAAAAACTAGCACCAAAGAGCCGTGTACATGAGTAGATGATCAGCCATGGACGTCTGTTTACCCAATCATCCCGCCCATGTCTGGAGGTATCAGTGATTTGCCCACAAATTAGCTCGTTTGTTCAGTGATCCCATGTTTTATGTGATGCCAGAATTTCTCAGTTGTCTTCAGTTGTGCTGCCAATAACAATGGAACGGAATGTGCCCAAATAATCACACTTATACCCCATTTACACTGACAGATGAACGCTCAAAGGTCGCTCAAACAACAGTTTGAGTGACAGTTTTGAGTGATCATTTTTGCATAGTCTATAGTAGCTAAGTAGCTATGCGCTATGCAGGCAGAGCAGGACACCGCCGCTATCACATGGCGAACAATACAGCTGTTCTGCATAACAATACAGCTGTTCTCCACACTTACAGCTCGCATCCTGCTGTGAACTACTAGCAGGACATGGGCTGTAAGAATCTTATCAGCACTGCCGACTGATAACCACCTGCACTGCTGATAATTGTTTTCCTGAATTAAGCAATGAACTATGAACTTCATAGAAGTGAACGATGAATGACTCGTGCACGAAAACGGCACGATGTCCATGCATTTAGACGCAACGGTTATCGCTCAAAATACGGCTTTGAGCTAATTTTGAGTGAGAATCATTCCCATCTGCAGCATTCTCATTGATGTAATGAAGGGATAAAAAATCGTGGCTTGCTCTATCTTTCTGCGATGTGCTATTTTTATTATCTCACATGTATTCCTATAGAGGCTTCTTTTTATCGCATCGCAGTGTTATATCCATCCCATATAATCACTCCTATGGTTCCATCACCTATTGTTAACCTTAGATCCTGTGTTATCTGCCTTGTGCTTTATAACTAGAGATGAGCGAACGTACTCGTCCGAGCTTGATACTCGTTCGAGTATTAGCGTGTTCGAGATGCTCGTTACTCATAACGAGTACCACGCGATGTTCGGGTTACTTTCACTTTCATCTCTGAGACGTTAGCGCGCTTTTCTGGCCAATAGAAAGACAGGGAAGGCATTACAACTTCCCCCTGCGACGTTCAAGCCCTATACCACCCCCCTGCAGTGAGTGGCTGGCAAGATCAGGTGTCACCCGAGTATAAAAATCGGCCCCTCCCGCGGCTCGCCACAGATGCGTTCTGACATAGTTTAGGGAAAGTGCTGTCTTGGTGGAGTCGCTATAGGGAGAGCGTTAGGAGTATTTTAGGCTTCAAGAACCCCAACGGTCCTTCTTAGGGCCACATCTAACCGTGTGCAGTACTGTGGAGGCTGCTTTTTGCAGTGTTGCACTTTTTTTTTTTTTGTATATCGGCCGTGCAGAGCATTGCGCCCTGCAGTAATACTCCAGGGCCAGAAGTGGTGGTTAGGCAGGGACAGAAGACATATATTGTGAGGCAGGGACAGAACACATATATTGTGAGGCAGGGACAGAAGACATATTTATTGAATATAGGCAGTGGGCCTTTGCAAAAACATTTGGGGAAAAAAATCTATTTGGGCTGCCTGTGACTGTCCTCAGTGTACTGGGTCTGTGCTGGGTGTAGTAGTCCTCCTAATTCATATGCAGCCAGCTAAGTGTTACAGCAGGCTTGCGCAAAATTCTTTCCTGGCTCTGTGTTGCCTCTTACATCACTGCTGTATTCCTGTCCACAGTGCAACAGTCTACAGTTATTTTACATACTCCAGGGCCAGTAGTGGTGACGCAGGGACAGAAGACATATTTATTGAATATAGGCAGTGGGCCTTTCCAAAAACATTTGGGAAAAAAAATCTATTTGGGCTGCCTGTGACTGTCCTCAGAGTACTGGGTCTGTGCTGGGTGTAGTTGTCCTCCTAATTCATATGCAGCCAGCTAAGTGTTACAGCAGGCTTGCGCAAAATTATTTCCTGGCTCTGCTGTGTGTTCCGTAAGCGAAGTCAGCCTCCAACCACAGGCCAATAAGTGGCACATTTAATTACAGCGTTCTGTTTCTGCACTACTGGTAATACAGCATGCTGAGGGGTAGGTGTAGGCCTAGAGGACGTGGACGCGGGCGAGGACGCGGAGGCCCAAGTCAGGGTGTGGGCACAGGCCGAGCCAGTGCGGTGGCCAGGGGTAGAGGCAGGGCCTGACCGAATAATCCACCAACTGTTTCCCAAAGCGCCCCCTCGCGCCATGCCACCCTGCAGAGGTCAACGTGCTCTACGGTGTGGCAGTTTTTCAGAGAGACGCCTGACGACCGACGAACAGTGGTGTGCAACCTTTGTCGCGCCAAGATCAGCTGGGGAGCCTCCATCACCAGCATGCGCAGGCATATGATGGCCAAGCACACCACAAGGTGGGACGAAGGCCGTTCACCGCCTCCGGTTTGCACCACTGCCTCTCCCCCTGTGCCCCAACCTGCCACTGAGATCCAACCCCCCTCTGAGGACACAGGCACTACCGTCTCCTGGCCTGCACCCACACCCTCACCTCCGCTGTCCTCGGCCCCATCCAGCAATGTCTCTCAGCGTAGCGTCCAGACGTCGCTAGCGCCACTGTTTGAGCACAAGCGCAAGTAAGCCACCATGCACCCGCACGCTCAAGCGTTAAACGTGCACATTGCCAAATTGATCAGCCTGGAGATGCTGCCGTATAGGCTTGTGGAAACGGAGGCTTTCAAAAGCATGATGGCGGCAGCGGCCCCGTGCTACTCGGTTCCCAGTTGCCACTACTTTTCCCGATGTGCCGTTCCAGCCCTGCACGACCACGTCTCCCGCAACATTGTACGCGCCCTCACCAACGCGGTTACTGCCAAGGTCCACTTAACAACGGACACGTGGACAAGCACAGGCAGGCAGGGCCACTATATCTCCCTGACGGCACATTGGGTGAATTTAGTGGAGGCTGGGACAGAGTCAGAGCCTGGGACCGCTCACGTCCTACCCACCCCCAGAATTGAGGGCCCCAGCTCGGTGCTGGTATCTGCGGCGGTGTATGCCACCTCCACTAAACCACCCTCCTCCTCCTCCAACGCAACCTCTGTCTCGCAATCAAGATGTGTCAGCAGCAGCAGCACGTCGCCAGCAGTCGGTGTCGCGCGGCGTGGCAGCACAGCGGTGGGCAAGCGTCAGCAGGCCGTGCTGAAACTACTCAGCTTAGGAGAGAAGAGGCACACGGCCCACGAACTGCTGCAGGGTCTGACAGAGCAGACCGACCGCTGGCTTGCGCCGCTGAGCCTCCAACCGGGCATGGTCGTGTGTGACAACGGCCGTAACCTGGTCGAGGCTCTGCAGCTCGGCAGCCTCACGCACGTGCCATGCCTGGCCCATGTCTTTAATTTGGTGGTTCAGCGCTTTCTGAAAAGCTACCCAAACTTGTCATACCTGCTCGGAAAGGTGCACCGGGTCAGCGCACATTTCCGCAACTCCAAGACGGACGCTTCCACCCTGCGGACCCTGCAACATCGGTTTAATCTGCCAGTGCACCGACTGCTGTGCGACGTGCCCACACGGTGGAACTCTACGCTCCACATGTTAGCCAGGCTCTATGAGCAGCATAGAGCTATAGTGGAATACCAACTCCAATATGGGCGACGTAGTGGGAGTCAGCCTCCTCAATTCTTTACAGAAGAGTGGGCCTGGTTGGCAGACATCTGCCAGGTCCTTGGAAACTTTGAGGAGTCTACCCAGATGGTGAGCGGGGATGCTGCAATCATTAGCGTCACCATTCCTCTGCTATGCCTCTTGAGAAGTTCCCTGCAAAGCATAAAGGCAGACGCTTTGCACTTGGAAACGGAGGCGTGGGAAGACAGTATGTCGCTGGATATTCAGAGCACCCTCATGTCTATATCTCAGCGCGTTGAGGAGGAGGAGGAGGGGGAGGAGCATGAGGAGGAGGGGGAAGAGACAGCTTGGCCCACTGCTGAGGGTACACATGCTGCTTGCCTGTCATCCTTTTAGCGTGTATGGCCGGAGGAGGAGGAGGAGGAGGAGGATCCTGAAAGTGATCTTCCTAGTGAGGACAGCCATGTGTTGCGTACAGGTACCCTGGCACACATGGCTGACTTCATGTTAGGATGCCTTTCTCGTGACCCTCGTGTTACACGCATTCTGGCCACTACGGATTACTGGGTGTACACACTGCTCGACCCACGGTATAAGGAGAACCTTTCCACTCTCATTCCCGAAGAGGAAAGGGGTTCCAGAATGATGCTATACCACAGGGCGCTGGTGGACAAACTGATGGTAAACTTCCCATCCGACAGCGCTAGTGGCAGAAGGCGCAGTTCCGAGGGCCAGGTAGCAGGGGAGGCGCAGAGATCAGGCAGCATGTACAGCGCAGGCAGAGGAACATTCTCCAAGGCCTTTGCCAGCTTTATGGCTCCCCACCAAGACTGTGTCACCGCTCTCCAGTCAAGGCTGAGTTGGCGGGAGCACTGTAAAAGGATGGTGAGGGAGTACGTAGCCGATCGCACGACCGTCCTCGGTGACGCCTCTGCCCCCTACAACTACTGGGTGTCGAAGCTGGACACGTGGCCTGAACTCGCGCTGTATGCCCTGGAGGTGCTTGCTTGTCCTGCGGCTAGCGTCTTGTCAGAGAGGGTGTTTAGTGCGGCTGTGGGAATCATCACGGATAAGCGTACCCGCCTGTCAACCGACAGTGCCGACAGGCTTACACTCATCAAAATGAACAAAGCCTGGATTTCCCCAGACTTCTCTTCTTCACCAGCGGACAGCAGCGATACCTAAGCAATACGTAGGCTGCACCCGCGGATGGAAGAATGGTTCTCTATCACCATCAAAAACGGGGACATTTTTGCTTCATCAATCAGTGTATAATATTCCTCCTCCTCCTCCTGCTCCTCCTCCTGAAACCTCACATAATCACGCCGAACGGGCAATTTTTCTTAGGCCCACAAGGCTCAGTCATATAATTTTTGTAAACAATTTTTATACGTTTCAATGCTCATTAAAGCCTTGAAACTTGCACCTGAACCAATTTTTATTTTAACTGGGCTGCCTCCAGGCCTAGTTACCAATTAAGCCACATTAACCAAAGCGATTAATGGGTTTCACCTGCCCTCTTGGTTGGGCATGGGCAATTTTTCTGAGGTACATTAGTACTGTTGGTACACCAATTTTTGGGTGCCCTCGCCTACAGTGTAATCCAATTAATTTTTTGCCCACCTGCATTACAGCTGACGTTACATCAGCTGTGTTGGGCACTGCAATGGGATATATTTATGTACCGCCGGTGGGTCCCAGGGAGCTACCCATGCCGTGGGTCCACACGGCGTTGTAACTGCATGTGTCCACTTCTAAAGAACCCCAGTCTGACTGGGGCATGCAGTGTGGGCCGAAGCCCACTTGCATTAAACATGACATTACCTCAGCTGTGATGGGCAATGCAATGGGATATATTTATGTACCGCCGGTGGCTTCCTGGCACCCACCCATGCTGTGGGTGCACACGGAGTTGTAACTGCATGTGTCCACTTCTAAAGAACCCCAGTCTGACTGGGGCATGCAGTGTGGGCCGAAGCCCACTTGCATTAAACATGACATTACCTCAGCTGTGATGGGTAATGCAATGGGATATATTTATGTACCGCCGGTGGGTTCCAGGGAGCCACCCATGCTGTGGGTGCACACGGAATTCCCATTGCGGAGTTGTACCTGCCTGTGACTATTTATAAAAAAACGCGGTCTGGCTGGGGCATGCAGACACCTTGACAGAATGAATAGTGTGTGGCACATAGGTTCCCCATTGCTATGCCCACGTGTGCAGCTCCTGATGGCGGTGGGACAGGATTATATTTCTCATTGCTTCTGTACAGCATTGTGGGCTATCGCCCCGCCCCTTTTAGAGAGGGTCGCTGCCTAGCCGTGCCAACCCTCTGCAGTGTGTGCCTGCGGTTCATCCTCATGGCAGATGCACTTATAAATAGATATGAGGGTGGCGTGGCATGAGGGCAGCTGAAGGCTGCGCAGGGAAAATTTGGTGTGCGCTGTGGACACTGCGTCGTGCGGGGGGGGGGGGGGCAGCATGTAACCCAGGAGAAGTGGCAGCGGAGTGTCATGCAGGCAGTGATTGTGCTTTGTTGGAGGTAGTGTGGTGCTTAGCTAAGGTATGCATTGCTAATGAGGGCTTTTTAGAAGTAAAAATTGTTGGGAGGGGGGGGCCCACTCTTGCCGCTATTGTGGCTTAATAGTGGGACCCGGGAACTTGAGATGCAGCCCAACATCTAGCCCCTCGCCTGCCCTATCCGTTGCTATGTCGTTCCCATCACTTTCTTGAATTGCCCAGATTTTCACAAATGGAAACCTTAGCGAGCATCGGCGTTATACAAAAATGCTCGAGTCGCCCATTGACTTCAATGGGGTTCGTTACTCGAAACGAGCCCTCGAGCATCGCGATAATTTCGTCCCGAGTAACGAGCACCCGAGCATTTTGATGCTCGCTCATCTCTAATCGAAACCAATGGTATAAATTAGTACTTCTGAAAGAGGGGGGCAGACGTAACTGGGGACCACCGACTGTTGGCAAGGTGCAGCTATGTAGTCAGTTTTGACAGAAATGATCCTATGCTAAACAGCGGACCAAAGATAAATGGAGAGAAATTTTCCTTTTTTCGCCTAGTCTGCGCCATTAGTGAGGCCCGGGCATTATCGCCATGTTCCAGCTATGAGACTTCAGTAAGAAAAAAAAAAAGAAGATTGAAATCTCCTGGTTTAAACGAACTGATCTAATATCATCGGCTCCGTGCCTTAAGCATGGTAAGGAAGCGAACACATACCTCCGACCTGTTTTGGGTCTTGTTTTTCCTTTTGATGTTCTAGGCCTTTCTAGCTTCATTAAGGACTGACGAAGGCTCTCCTCGGTGTAAGCCAAATATACATGGGACAAATCCACTTCAAAAGGCTGAGGGAACATTAAGCAAACTAACTTCAGTCACCTCTAAGGAGGAGGTCTATGTAAGATATACACAGACAGACACAATTAATCCACTAGCAACAGGTCAACAATAAACAGTTTTCAGAAGTTTGGTATTTTGTTTTCTTTCTTTGCTCTACGGGAATGCATCATCCTTTCTTAGGTTTCCTTTACATGATTGTGGAGTTCCTATAGGAAAGTGTCTACCTTCAGAAAATGTATAGGCATGGAGACAGAATACTATTTGTTTTTATTTCAAAACTCAGGTTTTGTGTATGTCCTGGCCGCAAAACAAATAAAGTAGATAATCTGCCACAATGTTTATTGGCTGAACTAATGGTAAGTTAAAAAGGAATTAAAACAATGTATTTCTGCCCAACATCATAGTGTAAGAGATGGAAATATACTGGTTCCAGTTTGGTAGGACAGCCATAATGAAAACCAGTGCGGAGCTGTACATAGACGTGCTGTGTGCTGGAAGACTTCGCTCATACCGTGGATCCTTCACCTAATGACGGTTTTATCTCCTGATCATGAGCCCCATAATACACCGCTGGCACGGTTTTATTTCTCCTGTTTTGTCTAGAGCCTGCTGCCCCTACACTACCATAGAGCAGCTTCTCTGCTCACCCACTGTCACGTTCCCTTGTAGATTGTAAGCCCCCAGTAACAGCGCACTGATGGACTCATGTGTATTCTTGTATTTATTGTTATGTACTGAAAATGTTTTTAAATGTCTATCGAAATGTGATTGTTCCCAGCAAGAGAAACCAAGTAATGGTGTAGATGTGACACCTTTTTATGTCTACAAGGTTACTTTCTCTTGCTGGGAACAATCACATTTTGCTCTACTGGCTAACACGGTACCAAACCTTTTTCATTGTACAGTGGTACCTTGGGTTGCGAGTGCCTCAGCTTGCGAGCTTCTTGACTTGCGAGCAGGCCCTTTCCGGAATTTTTGCTCTGATTTAACTTGGGTTACGAGTCTGCTTCGCATTCCACGCAGGAAGTTTCCTCATCACTGAACACTGTCACAGTGTTCAGTGACAAGGGGACGCCCCGTGGGGAGTAAGGAATTCCCTGCCACAGCTGTGACAGAGGATCGCGAAGCTCTCCCATTGATTTCAATGGGGCTGCCGCTGTCGGCAGCCTCATTGACGGCAATAGGATGCCGGCACCCCCGCAGGGGTCTTAATATAAGTCCTTCCTTGAAAATCATCCCTAGCTGTAGTAAAAAAAAATATATATATATATATATATATATATATATATATATATATATATATATATACTCACCTCTCCGCCACTGTCGGAATTCAATGAATGGCCAAGCGCTGCCTGCGATTGGCTGAGCGCTGTGACCAATCACAGGCAGCACTCAGCTGTCATCTATTAAATGGCTAAGCGCTGCCTGTGGTTATATTTTAAATCCTCACCTGATGAAAGAACTTCAGAGCAGTGCAGGAAGAAGACGTGGCTACACACAGCTGAGCCCCGGCAGTGGCGGAGAGGCAAGTATATATATCTTTTATTTTTTACAGATGCTATGGATGATTTTTCAGGGAAGGGCTTATATTTAAAGCCCTTCCCCGAAAATCACTGCAGTGCTTGCCGGCAGCACATTACATTCAATGGGGCCACCGGCAGCCCCATTGAAAGGAATGGCAAAATGGATTAATGCCGTTTCCATTCATTTTTAATGGGGAAACTAATTTTGACATACGAGTGTTTTGGGTTCAGAGCTTTGCCACAGAATGAATTAAACAGTTAACCCAAGGCACCACTATACCTAAATGTGTAGTGTCCTGGAATAAGTAGGACTTTTGGAAATAATGTTTTATTTACCTATTTTATGATGAATTGCTCATGGATTTAACTTCATTTTATTTAATAAGATTCATTTTGTTGTTGCAGGCATTAGTATTTTAACCCATATACGATAAAGACCCCGTGTATAGTGTACGGCAGAAGTACGCTAGGGGACTGAGGCCTCATGGAATCTGGGGGCGGAAAGGGTTAATAACTTTAATAAAAGGTAGATGAAAATGGTTTGTATTGGGGATGGGGGGGTTCTAATCTGTTTTATTAAGTCACTCTAGGGTCAGCTATAATATAAGGGGTCTGCTATGGAAGCTGGGAAGCCTGGCGACAGAGAATGATTGGCCAAGAAGATAATGGCAGTGACCTATCAGGAGAGAACATCTCTGTGAGACAAGGGCCTAGCAACAGGCTGTGATTGGTGGAGGTTTGAGCGGGAAAGAAGAGAGGAGATATTATTAAGTCGAGCTGCAGAATCCTGTCACAGTTTTCCTCACAGCATTCAAGGTTGCCCCGCCCACCCGCCCAATGTTATTTCGTGATGTGAATGCTTTGTCGCGGCAATTTAAACGGGGGATGTCGCCCGCCTCCTGCAGGTGGACAGAAAGGTTATTAAAAGGACTTTGGTGCTGTAGACTGGAGTATGCAAGACTAAGTCTACAGGTTATATTATATTTGATTTTATTATATTTGGTAGACTTGAGGTGGACGGACTGAGTCTACAGTTTATGAGATTTAAAGGGGTTGTCCCGCGGCAGCAAGTGGGTCTATACACTTCTGTATGGCCATATTAATGCACTTTGTAATGTACATTGTGCATTAATTATGAGCCATACAGAAGTTATCAAAAGTTTTATACTTACCTGCTCCGTTGCTGGCGTCCTCGTCTCCATGGTGCCGACTAATTTTCGGCCTCCGATGGCCAAATTAGCCGCGCTTGCGCAGTCCGGGTCTTCTGCTTTCTTCAATGGAGCCTCTCGTGCAGGATGCCGGCTCCGTGTAGCTCCGCCCCGTCACGTGCCGATTCCAGCCAATCAGGAGGCTGGAATCAGCAATGGACCGCACAGAAGAGCTGCGGTCCACGGAGGAAGAAGATCCCGGCGGCCATCTTCACCAGTAAGTATAGAAGTCACCGGAGCGCGGGGATTCAGGTAAGCGCTGTGCTGGTTTTTTTTTAAGTCCCTGCATCGGGGTTGTCTCGCGCCGAATGGGGGGGGGGGTTGAAAAAAAAAAAACCTGTTTCGGCGCGGGACAACCCCTTTAATATGTTTTAACCCAGTTTAAATAAATGCCGCGGCCTTTTAATTCAGATTCAGATTTTTGTGTGTTATTTTCTTGGTAAGATAAAAGATATTTGTAGCCTAAGATTCCATGTATTTGGGTCTGTGTGCTGCCCGTGTTAATCCATGTACTGTCCATGGCCTCATTATACCTTATATACTATTATAGATTATAAGACATGTCAATTAATGTTTTTTCACACAGAACAATGGTCCGTGTGAAGAACTTGTCCCGCATCCTATTCCTGTCTGCTTCATGGATGAGAAATAGGACATGCCAATGCGTGCCAATGTGCTGCGTCCATGTAAATCGGACAGCATGTGGACTAGTGCCCGTGTGCTGCCCGATGCGAGTTGTGCACAAACCTCTCGGTCACAACTCCCATTCATAGCTCGTGTTCACCAAGCCATAGTTACATTTTTGATTTAGGTGTGATTTTCTGTCATAGTGTATATGTATCTCCCTCAACTTTAGATTCAGCCTCTATACATGGGCGATAATCAGCAAGGTGCAGAAATGTTTAATGAACGCACAAAAGCAGATAAGAGCTGGGGTAAAACAATCAAAAATTAGTGGCTAGGGTTAAATAAACTATAAAGTTATGGACTTGCAGGAATTGGGACGCTGAGACCAGGAGTGTCACTGTCATCTTACTCCTCATTCTCCCACTGTCCACCGTAGGTCCTCTGTTCATTGTATCCCGCAGACTATTTATGTGTGCATTATGGGTACATGTGGAAGTATTCTGTGACGGCTTTGCGGATGGACAGAGGGGGTACAGCAAGATAGATAAGTATGTGAGTGGCACCTTCAGACTCAGCGCCCAAGATCCTATGAGCCCATAACTTTAGCTTATGGGGCTTATAAGAGCTGATAAATATCTGAGGACCTGACGCCCCTGCAAAACGCTTATTGTTTAAGTTCATTCTATTTACTTCTTGCTACAGGACACAGGTTAGCATGGAACGTATGGTGTGTTCCCTTCCCATTTACACATCACTGGTACCACTGGAACACTGATCTCAGCAATCTGTATACACATACATGCAGAAGACGCAGGTCACATCTTTGTATACCCCGAGACTCCTCCGCACAGGGAACACGCCATGTCATAAAATACATAGGACACGTTACTCTACTATGGTGGGATGCATCTTACGTCTTTTTCTTTCTTGTCCGGTACCGCAGTCTGCTTCCTCATATTGTTTCCAGTGTATGCAACGCATTTCTTACAAAGATACAAATATACATGTTAGAGGATCTTGGCGGGTCAGAAGACACATTACTGTAAACTAAGGAGTCTGCTTACCAGCTGCCACTCTCCAATATCTTCATTCCAGTGGACGTAGTTTTCAATCATGTCCTGAATAGAGATGAGCGAGTATACTCACCAAGGCACATTACTTGAGCGAGTAGTGCCTTAGCCGAGTATTTCCCCGCTCGTTTCTAAAGATTCAGGGGCCGGCGCCGGTGACAGGTGAGTGGCGGGGGGGAGCAGGGGGGAGCGGAGGGGAGAGAGGGAGAGAGAGATCTCCCCTCCGTTCCTCCCCGCCCCCCGCCAGCCCTCGAATCTTTAGAGACGAGCGTGGAGATACTCGGCTAAGGCACTACTCGCTCGAGTAATGTGGCTTAGCGAGTATACTTGCTCATCTCTAGTCCTGAACACAAATAGCATTTTATATATATTTAGCATGAATACGTTTTGAAGGTTTTGATGGCTTTTCGTACATAAGTGGACCGATACATATTAGATCCTCATTATAACAGTATACAAACATAGAGGTGGGGTAAGAATGGGTCTGCAATAGCTTCCTAAGGAAAACCCTCTTAATAAATTGTTTGAAAAGGCGATTCATCAATGTTATTTCCTCCGATCCAAGAGCAGAGATGTAGATATATACAGTTTAATAATAATAATCATTTACATCCTTCCTCACTATTTCATGCACCGGCGGGTCTCCAGCAAAGCATTCCTGCGCTGTCTCATGGCCCTCTTAGATGGAACGATTATCGCTCCGTTTCTCGCCGGATCGCAGGAATCTGAATGACAATCGTTCGGTGTAAAGACTGCCAGCAACTGAACAAGGAATGATAATTCGTCCGATTATCGCTGATTGTTCAATTTCTGCAGGCATAAAAATCAAACGATGATCAACCTGAGTAAACAGGCAGTCATTCATCTGTGAATGACTGCCTGTTTACTGTGAATGGAGGCGGGAGGCCAGAACGATCTCCTGCCCGCTCCACCTCCATTCACTGAGTGACCATCACTGGGACAGCTAGAGCCCGACAATCGTCAAGTGTAAAAGAACGCCCAGCCCTACCAATTTTTCAACTCCACACAATATGACACATAAGACTAGTCATCTGAGAACATTCCCAAATACATGCGTATATACAAAAGTACCACTGAAATGAATATCAGTGCAGTGTGAGAACCGTGCCGGAGATTGCCAGTGATGTCAATAGCCAACTAGTTTATAAACTACTTGCAGGAATGTAGGGAACACATGGGAATGCTACATTACATAAACACCCCCACCCAATTATGGAAGCCCATGTGCTTATATATGAAACAAACCGCATCTGATTTTTTAGTATAAGAAGCGGCTTTGACAAAAGGGAAGGTGCAATTTACAGACAGACACATCGCACTGAACTACATCTGCGGACCAGGATATTAAAGAGGTTGTCTGAGCTGTATGTTCTCTGTAAACCCTCGTTCCCCATGCACTAGAATAACAAATGGGCATATACTCCCCACTGTATCCGCTGCCGCGGCTCGGAGTCTCCCCTCTGAGGTCATATTCACAGGATTTCCCAGCCCTTCTTCAGGACTTCACAGGAGCTGCAGCCAATGAAAGAGCTCTGCAATCAAGCTGAGCTCTGTCATTGGTTGCCGCAGTCTGTGACATCCCGTATAAATAGGCAGACCTGCAGGCTGTTCCGTGCCCCTTGACTTACTATCGTGCCAGGCTGCGGACACGGGTTAATATACGAGGGCTGCTGTGAAGAGTGTAAACCAGAAATGTATGCCAAGTCATCGGGCATCAGCGCTGCGGGGATACTGACAGCTCATCGCAGGGGTACCAGTGTTTGAAGGAGGGCATTACATGGCATTGTCAGCTGATCCTCACCCTTTTAATGCCACCCCATGATGAGGTGGGCTAAGGGCTCTGTAACACGGCGTATGCGCGATTGTGCGCAACGTATTTGCACTCCGACTAAAGCTTTTTTGCGCACGTATCGGCCTATTTTCCTGTACATTTATTACACAAACACGCCCTGATTTAAATGGCGGCATAGCCTGGTGACTTACTGACGGGTTGTTCTTCTCGCACAGTTCTGTAATGTTTTGCGCACACATTTGCGCTCCCCCATAGAAGGGCCCTTGCGGTGCACATAACGCCACTTTTTTCTGCACAAAAAAAAGAAACCGTAAACGAACCGATTGAAATTAATATGTTCTATACTCTGCGGATGCAGAACCGCGCACAAATGCGTCCGTGCGAAGGAGCCCTCAGGGTTTGTTCCCATGGGTTGGAAAAATGATGGAATATTGCAGAGAGGATTCTTTCCCTTCTCTAGTGCCGCTCCTCCACGCAAACGACTTGTTTGTTGTAGCGACCAATCACAGCGCAGCTCTCTGCTCTTGAAAATTGAGCACTTTTTTATGTTTGGTTGCTACGGGCAACAGGAGTTTCTTTTAGGCAGTTTTATAAGTCCTCTTTTACCCACAACTAAACGGCCGCCATAACAGCTTCCCCGCTATTAAAGTCACGCCCAATAAGGTTTCATTAAAGGGGTTGTCCAGTTGTGAACTATTGATGGGCGTACCTCCAGGAAGGAGATAAGCGCAGAATACTACAGATGAATTGGGTTTTTTTTCTTTCTTAGACCCTCTTAAAAATGTTCATGAAAGTCAATCAGCGCGTCCCAAAAATGGTGTCAGTGAGAAACACAAAGCGTCCCGCCTCACGCTGCACGGGCGGACAAGGAAAATCCTGACAATTAAAGCCCAAACAGTACTGGCCACTGAGGGGTTAAGGGTCAATGTCCCTTTAATGTAACCCCACGAGCACCGACTGCCATGAGGAGCCCGAGGAGCCAGCAGGCTGCAGCACAGAACAGGATAAGTAATGCCGGGACGACATCTCGCCCCTCACTTTGTCTCTCTGCGTCTCAATGCCAAGCTCAGAACACACGGCGACATTCGGGTGAAGGGAAAAGCTGCAAGTAAGCGCCATCTGCTGGCAGCCTACACGCGTATACCGGTGTACACTTTCATAAGTGCGTGGGCGCCCTCTGGTGTCGAGTATGGAGATAGCAGCAGATTGTAGTCATGACTCATTTGCACTACAGATTTGTCACATAAACCCCTGAACGTCAGCTGGGTTATTAACAAGTATGAGAACTGCTGCCCTGTGTGTTGTAGGAGGTGTCAGGAGGGATGTACAGTCCGTGATAGGAACTAGTACAAACTTGTAGAAGTTGGTTACCATAATGTCAGAGGAAAAAGAATTAAAAAATAATATATATAAATATATATATAATATCATAGTATGTGAGGATAAAAAAGACATGTCCAACCAGTTCAGCCTATTACACCCAATGTTGATCCAGAGGAAGGCAGCCCCTTCAGCCCCCTCTCAACCTCCAATGAGGTAGAAGCCCATTTTCCTCATTTCAGGGGGAATAAATTCCTTCCCGACCCCAATTTGGGAATCAGAATTAATGGCTTTTTAATGACTTATCGATCAGAGGCGCCATTAGGATACTGTGGGCATGAGTTGAAGTAAGTGGGCACAGAGTACCGCTCATTTGCTGTGCTTCACTATAACCAGGGCAAGCACAGGGGAATAATGGCAAGCAGCGGTTACTGCTGCCTGGCCGCAGCTTGTATGGGCACTCTTTGAGTATATGCGCAAAAAAAACGGCCGCAGCACAACGTTTTTGGGCCGTGAACGAGGTTGGAGGAAGTAGATTTGCGCCTGTATCAGCACATAGTGCGGTACTTTTTGTGCACACAGGGCCACCTCACACAAGCGCGGCACGCCCTGTCTGTGGATTAAAAGGCGAATGAGGTCCAGATGTGTTCTTTTCCCCGCAGTTTTGCGGGGTGTTTCATGCATCTCCTTGTGTATTTGCACCCTCCCCCCCCCCCCCCCCATAGACTTCTATTGAGCCTTTGGTTCACAAATACAGCATGCTGCATTCTTTTCTGTGCGTGGGAAGTGCGCGCACAAAACATGCACATAAGACTGAACCCACTGAAAACCCAATGATTTCCATGGGAGCCATGTCTGCAGTTACCTGTGCCGGTCACTACACAGAGGTCGGCCCAGAACACCATCCTGGTCCCCTCCAGAAATGTCATACATGTCTGCCCTATGTAGATGCACTGTGCAAAGCCTGTCCTGTCACATCCAGTGTGTGTGCTGCACAGCTGCAGCGCTTAATAGGTTAACAGTAATAAAACCATTGCCTGCATGTAGATGTATCAGTTCGCCATGTCATGTGGTGTGTGAGAAGGAAAATGGGAGTGCTTGAGAGCCGGAAAAGAGTCCACCTTGTGAGAGGAGACCATATAGATGGCTGCTGTTTATGGTATAGGTAGGTGCGTTCTCAGTTTATATACATTATCATGATAGCTATCTATAGGTGCTATAAGGCCACTCCCACACAGGCGCTTGTTACAGCGTTTTAGCGGGTGTTTGAAACGCTGTACTGAGTCTCCATTGATATCAATGGGGCTTCATAGCGGTATGTTCTATTTCAGTGCGTTGCAGCGATTTTTAGCGCACCACATCACCCATTGCAATGATGGGCTGCGGTAAAAACGCTGTCAACCGCGTTTACCAGCGCCGTTCTAAAACGCTGTGAAATGCCTGTGTGAGACTGGCCTGAGGACAATGCTGCATTACTATATAAACCTTGTGCCCTGCAATGTATGTCACAAGGTGCTAATTACTGGTTTCCAGCACCTTATGGATGGCGACAAGGTTACAAAATGAAAGCTGAATTCTGATTGGTGGCTATGGACAAGGTCAGTTTTGGTTTTAGACTGTGTTGATCAATTGAACTGCCCCAAAATGTACATTTCTTCACATTTAGGAAACGTAATGGTCTGCTCTGAGAGCGCTCTAAGGCCTCATGTCCACGGGGAAAATCATGCCCGCTACGGATTCTCCATGGACAATCCACAGCGGGTCCCTCCTGCCCCGCGGACATGAGCGCTGAAAATACAAATTACTCACCTCTCGCACGCTCCAAATCTTCCCTTCTTCGCAGTTTCATCTTCTCTCCGTCGCGGCCGGATCTTCTTTCTTCGGCCCGGCGGATGTGCACGGCACGTCGGTTGCGTGCCGCGCGCATGCGCCGGCCCGAAGAAAAAAGATCCGGCTGCGACGGAGAGAAGATGAAGCCGCGAAGAAGGGAAGATCCGGAGCAGGTGAGTATATTCTGATTTTGGTCTCCCGCAGATCCGGACGGCTTCCATAGGCTTCAATAGAAGCCTGCGGGAGAACCGCACGAAAATGGAGCATGGTCCAGATTTTTTCATGCTCCATTTTAAAAAAAATCACTTTTATTGACCATCCGCGGGTATTTATCAACCCGCGGATGGTCAATGCATCCCTATGGGGTGTGGATCCGCATGCGGGTGATTCGCTGCGGATCTAAAATCTTATTTTGCCTGTGGACATGAGGCCTAAGTGATGAACTGTTCCTGCTCAGCTCTACTACTCTCAGGCTTCTCCCTTCAGTTGGCGGATGAATCACTGACTAACATGTTACAAGAATGACCAGCATCTTCTCACTATACGCCATGGAAGAGCTTCAAGCGGTGATCCTAAAAGGCTCTGCAGGAAAAGCGCCCCCTGCGTGGCACGTAAGGATCATTTCAGTGTTGTATGCTCCTCTGTACGGCCCCATTCACATCTGCGTTGGAGGCTTCGTTAGGAATCTCCGGTGCAGATCCAGCAGAAAATCCCTGATGAAATATTGAAGCTACACTGTATAAGTGCTGATCAGAATACCAGAAGCAGGATGGCCCCCATTATAGTCAATGGGCTCTGTTTGGTGCTATTTGGGGGCTGTACTGTATATTTGGCTTATGTTATATAAAAACGCACTGCCCCATATGGCGTGTAACGATACTGGTCCCGCACCTTCAGCCAATAGCTACATAGCACTATACAGATGGACTAATAAAATATGATATTCTGGGAATACCCCTTTAAATAACACATTGGGCTCTGCTTTATCTGTCTATGTAGTGCACTACAGTGGGATTTGGCTGAGCAGGGGTTAATGTTACATTATAATGAATAAATCTATAAGAGAAATATTTGGGTTGGTGAGTTATTGCGGGTTACTGTATGGCGGCAGGATGGGCGACGCTCCTGAGAATACATGGTATATACAAGCATTACATAACATGGCAGCCATGCTTGTGGCTACTTGCTCCACTGAGCTTCCTTTTCCAGGGACTGTAATTCCTGAGAAATTATTGATAATCAACAAAAATATGGTGAATATTTAAGAAACCTCAGTTATCAGTACAAAAAAAGCAGGCCTGGTCGCCCATGGCAACCAATCAGAGCGCAGCTTACATTTCTGAAGCTGCTGGGGAGAACTGCAAGCTGCTCTGTGATTGGTTGCTATGGGTGACGGGGCCTGCTGTGGGAATATGTCACCTGGCAACGACAACATGATTAGATGGGCTTTGTATTAGCCGCATGAGGGTGGCCGTATATTCCTATCCAGGCGACAGAATGTATGTAGTTCCCAGAAGGTGAGCGTTATAGCGGGGATTTGTGTTATAATGGCCAATTTGGCAGTTAAAGTCAGATTGGACAAGATGGTTGCCGGACAGAGATAGCGATGATCAGCCTGGTTTATATATGGTTTTCTTATAAGATAAAAGATGTTAATGTATGCGTTGTTTTTTCTAAACTACAACCCCAGTATTTAGGAAGGGGGAGGCAAACTGGGCAGTTGCTCAGGGCTCCCACCCCAAGATGACCCCACTATAGCACTGCTGTTCGGCAGCCCAACTGTGAAAACAAGCGGAGGGCCAACCGAACAGCAGTGATGGCGGTCATGTATTTAATGACTTTCAGGTCCCGCTGAGCCGCTGTCACCGTGCGGCAGTTTTTATTCACATGTCAGCTCCTCCTCCTGCTTTCTGTCCATTGCTTCAGAGCAGAAAGCGGAGTCGGGTATGGGGAAGCACATTGTCCGCTGGGACAGTCGCTCAGCGATAGAGATTTCTGTGACTCTATAGCGTTTTTGGAGCAGAGAAATGGAATTACATGTTTATATTTTTGCCCCAAACATTTCAATGGGTTTTATTAATAATGTTTTCTTTTGCTTCCGTTTAGTTTCCATTTCTTAAACAGAACAAATAGCGCCGCAGACCGCACTGTTTGTTCTCTTTAAAAAATGAAAATTTAACGTAAACAAAAGAAACTTTTCAGTTAATTAAAAACCCAGAGAAAGAAGGAAATGTTTAAAGGGGTTGTCCCGCGGCAGCAAGTGGGTCTATACACTTCTGTATGGCCATATTAATGCACTTTGTAATGTACATTGTGCATTAATTATGAGCCATACAGAAGTTATAAGAAGTTTTTCACTTACCTGCTCCGTTGCTAGCGTCCTCGTTCCCATGGAGCCGACTAATTTTCGCCGTCTAATGGCCAAATTAGCCGCTCTTGCGCAGTCCGGGTCTTCTTCTGTTCTCAATGGGGCTCCGTGTAGCTCCGTGTAGCTCCGCCCCGTCACGTGCCGATTCCAGCCAATCAGGAGGCTGGAATCGGCAATGGACCGCACAGAAGCCCTGTGGTCCACGGAGGGAGAGGATCCCGGCGGCCATCTTCAGCAGGTAAGTAAGAAGTCACCGGAGCGCGGGGATTCAGGTAAGCACTCTCCGGTGTTCTTTTTTAACCCCTGCATCGGGGTTGTCTCGCGCCGAACGGGGGGGGGGGGGGTTGAAAAAAAAAACCCGTTTCGGCGCGGGACAACCCCTTTAATGTTTAATTCCATTTTAATTCAATTTCCATGTTCCAAAACCAGAGAAAATCGCCAATGGGTGCTAACGCTGGTGTGAACGGCCATTACTTTGTACAGATACACACAAAGGGCACTATTACTTCGTGGCGCTATAGAGGGTATTACCTATGGAGGCATACACAGCGGGCACTATAACTTTGTGAGGACGCAGGGCACACTGAGACACTATAACTTTGTGGGAGCACAGAAGAGTACAGTGACTTTGTGGGAGCACAGGGGGCACTATTACTTTGTGGAAGCGCACACAGGGCACTTACTTTAGTGGACATAGAAGGTGTATTATTTTCAGGGTTATTATGGGACTTTCATTACCTTTTAGGGGGAAAAGAGGGATGATTATGGCACCGAGTAGGGCACTATTAGTCTTGTGGTGGGCACTATTACTATGTGAGGCACTGAGTAGAGCAGCAGAAGCTGAGTTCTGATTGGTGGCTATGGACAAGGTCAGTTTTGGTTTTAGATTGTTTTGATCAATTGAACTGCCCCAAAATGTACATTTCTTCACATTTTGGAAACGTAATGGCCTGCTCTGAGAGCGCTCTAAGGCCTCATGTCCACGGGGAAAATCATGCCCGCTACGGATTCTCCATGGAGAATCCACAGCGGGTCCCTCCTGCCCCGCAGACATGAGTGCTGAAAATAGAAATTACTCACCTCTCGCACGCTCCAAATCTTCCCTTCTTCGCGGCTTCATCTTCTCTCCGTCGCAGCCGGATCTTCTTTCTTCGGCCCGGCGGATGTGCATGGCACGTCGGTTGCGTGCCGCGCGCATGCGCCGGCCCGAAGAAAAAAGATCCGGCCGCGACGGAGAGAAGATGAAGCCGCGAAGAAGGGAAGATCCGGAGCAGGTGAGTATAATCTGATTTTGGTCTCCCGCAGATCCGGACGGCTTCCATAGGCTTCAATAGAAGCCTGCGGGAGAACCGCACGAAAATGGAGCATGGTCCAGATTTTTTCATGCTCCATTTAAAAAAAAATCACTTTTATTGACCATCCGCAGGTATTTATCAACCCGCGGATGGTCAATGCATCCCTATGGGGTGTGGATCCGCATGCGGGTGATTCGCTGCGGATCTAAAATCTTATTTTGCCTGTGGACATGAGGCCTAAGTGATGAACTGTTCCTGCTCAGCTCTACTACTCTCAGGCTTCTCCCTTCAGTTGGCGGATGAATCACTGACTAACATGTTACAAGAATGACCAGCATCTTCTCACTATACGCCATGGAAGAGCTTCAAGCGGTGATCCTAAAAGGCTCTGCAGGAAAAGCGCCCCCTGCGTGGCACGTAAGGATCATTTCAGTGTTGTATGCTCCTCTGTACGGCCCCATTCACATCTGCGTTGGAGGCTTCGTTAGGAATCTCCGGCGCAGATCCAGCAGAAAATCCCTGATGAAATATTGAAGCTACACTGTATAAGTGCTGATCAGAATACCAGAAGCAGGATGGCCCCCATTATAGTCAATGGGCTCTGTTTGGTGCTATTTGGGGGCTATACTGTATATTTGGCTTATGTTATATAAAAACGCACTGCCCCATATGGCGTGTAACGATATTGGTCCCGCACCTTCAGCCAATAGCTACATAGCACTATACAGATGGACTAATAAAATATGATATTCTGGGAATACCCCTTTAAATAACACATTGGGCTCTGCTTTATCTGTCTATGTAGTGCACTACAGTGGGATTTGGCTGAGCAGGGGTTAATGTTACATTATAATGAATAAATCTATAAGAGAAATATTTGGGTTGGTGAGTTATTGCGGGTTACTGTATGGCGGCAGGATGGGAGACGCTCCTGAGAATACATGGTATATACAAGCATTACATAACATGGCAGCCATGCTTGTGGCTACTTGCTCCACTGAGCTTCCTTTTCCAGGGACTGTAATTCCTGAGAAATTATTGATAATCAACAAAAATATGGTGAATATTTAAGAAACCTCAGTTATCAGTACAAAAAAAGCAGGCCTGGTCGCCCATGGCAACCAATCAGAGCGCAGCTTACATTTCTGAAGCTGCTGTGGAGAAATGCAAGCTGCTCTGTGATTGGTTGCTATGGGTGACGGGGCCTGCTGTGGGAATATGTCACCGGGTAACGACAACATGATTAGATGGGCTTTGTATTAGCCGCATGAGGGTGGCCGTATATTCCTATCCAGGCGACAGAATGTATGTAGTTCCCAGAAGGTGAGCGTTATAGCGGGGATTTGTGTTATAATGGCCAATTTGGCAGTTAAAGTCAGATTGGACAAGATGGCTGCCGGACAGAGATAGTGGTGACCATCCTGGTTTATATATGGTTTTCTTTTAAGATAAAAGATGTTAATGTATGCATTGTTTTTTCTAAACTACAACCCCAGTATTTAGGGAGGGGGGAGGCAAACTGAGCAGTTGCTCAGGGCCCCCACCCCAAGATGACCCCACTATAGCACTGCTGTTCGGCAGCCCAACTGTGAAAACGAGCGGAGGGCCAACTGAACAGCAGTGATGGCGGTCATGTATTTAATGACTTTCAGGTCCCGCTGAGCCGCTGTCACCGCGCGGCAGTTTTTATTCACATGTCAGCTCCTCCTCCTGCTCTCCGTCCATTGCTTCAGAGCAGAAAGCGGAGTCGGGTATAGGGAAGCACATTGTCTGCTGGGACAGTCGCTCAGCGATACAGATTCCTGTTCCTCTATAGCGTTTTTGGAGCAGAGAAATGGAATTACATGTTTATATTTTTGCCCCAAACATTTCAATGGGTTTTATTAATAATGTTTTCTTTTGCTTCCGTTTAGTTTCCATTTCTTAAACAGAACAAATAGCGCCGCAGACCGCACTGTTTGTTCTCTTTAAAAAACGAAAAATAAACGTAAACAAAAGAAACTTTTCAGTTAATTAAAAACCCAGAGAAAGAAGGAAATGTTTAAAGGGGTTGTCCCGCGGCAGCAAGTGGGTCTATACACTTCTGTATGGCCATATTAATGCACTTTGTAATGTACATTGTGCATTAATTATGAGCCATACAGAAGTTATAAGAAGTTTTTCACTTACCTGCTCCGTTGCTAGCGTCCTCGTTCCCATGGAGCCGACTAATTTTCGCCGTCTAATGGCCAAATTAGCCGCTCTTGCGCAGTCCGGGTCTTCTTCTGTTCTCAATGGGGCTCCGTGTAGCTCCGCCCCGTCACGTGCCGATTCCAGCCAATCAGGAGGCTGGAATCGGCAATGGACCGCACAGAAGCCCTGTGGTCCACGGAGGGAGAGGATCCCGGCGGCCATCTTCAGCAGGTAAGTAAGAAGTCACCAGAGCGCGGGGATTCAGGTAAGCACTCTCCGGTGTTCTTTTTTAACCCCTGCATCGGGGTTGTCTCGCGCCGAACGGGGGGGGGGTTGAAAAAAAAAAAAAAAACGTTTCGGCACGGGACAACCCCTTTAATGTTTAATTCCATTTTAATTCAATTTCCATGTTCCAAAACCAGAGAAAATCGCCAATGGGTGCTAACGCTGGTGTGAACGGCCATTACTTTGTACAGATACACACAAAGGGCACTATTACTTCGTGGCGCTATAGAGGGTATTACCTATGGAGGCATACACAGCGGGCACTATAACTTTGTGAGGACGCAGGGCACACTGAGACACTATAACTTTGTGGGAGCACAGAAGAGTACAGTGACTTTGTGGGAGCACAGGAGGCACTATTACTTTGTGGGAGCACAGGGGGCACTATTACTTTGTGGAGGCGCACACAGGGCAGTTACTTTAGTGGACATAGAAGGTGTATCATTTTCAGGGTTATTATGGGACTTTCATTACCTTTTAGGGGGAAAAGAGGGATGATTATGGCACCGAGTAGGGCACTATTAGTCTTGTGGTGGGCACTATTACTATGTGAGGCACTGAGTAGAGCAGCAGAAGCTGAGTTCTGATTGGTGGCTATGGACAAGGTCAGTTTTGGTTTTAGATTGTTTTGATCAATTGAACTGCCCCAAAATGTACATTTCTTCACATTTTGGAAACGTAATGGTCTGCTCTGAGAGCGCTCTAAGGCCTCATGTCCACGGGGAAAATCATGCCCGCTACGGATTCTCCATGGAGAATCCACAGCGGGTCCCTCCTGCCCCGCAGACATGAGCGCTGAAAATAGAAATTACTCACCTCTCGCACGCTCCAAATCTTCCCTTCTTCGCGGCTTCATCTTCTCTCCGTCGCGGCCGGATCTTCTTTCTTCGGCCCGGCGGATGTGCATGGCACGTCGGTTGCGTGCCGCGCGCATGCGCCGGCCCGAAGAAAAAAGATCCGGCCGCGACGGAAAGAAGATGAAGCCGCGAAGAAGGGAAGATCCGGAGCAGGTGAGTATATTCTGATTTTGGTCTCCCGCAGATCCGGACGGCTTCCATAGGCTTCAATAGAAGCCTGTGGGAGACCCGCACGAAAATGGAGCATGGTCCAGATTTTTTCATGCTCCATTTTTTTTTTAATCACTTTTATTGACCATCCGCGGGTATTTATCAACCCACGGATGGTCAATGCATCCCTATGGGATGTGGATCCGCATGCGGGTGATTCGCTGCGGATCTAAAATCTTATTTTGCCTGTGGACATGAGGCCTAAGTGATGAACTGTTCTGGCTCAGCTCTACTACTCTCAGGCTTCACCCTTCAGTTGGCAGATGAATCACTGACTAACATGTTACAGGAATGACACCTGATATGAGTATTATTTTAATGCAATTAATGAAGGTTATGTTTTAAACCTGTGTTAGTTAGTGAATTAGATCATTTATATATAGTGGGCCCTACTAGTGATATCTGGTGTACAATGAAGTATGTCTTCCTTCAGTCGGTGACATCATAGGGTTCTGTTTAATGACATCACAGGTGGCTCATTTGTGACAGCGGTCTACATTCCATCAGATAACTCTCAGCCCACAAGACCAGCATCTTTTCACTATACGCCATAAAATATGATATTCTGGGAATACCCCTTTAAATAACACATTGGGCTCTGCTTTATCTGTCTATGTAGTGCACTACAGTGGGATTTGGCTGAGCAGGGGTTAATGTTACATTATAATGAATAAATCTATAAGAGAAATATTTGGGTTGGTGAGTTATTGCGGGTTACTGTATGGCGGCAGGATGGGCGACGCTCCTGAGAATACATGGTATATACAAGCATTACATAACATGGCAGCCATGCTTGTGGCTACTTGCTCCACTGAGCTTCCTTTTACAGGGACTGTAATTCCTGAGAAATTATTGATAATCAACAAAAATATGGTGAATATTTAAGATACCTCAGTTATCAGAACAAAAGAAGCAGGCCTGGTCGCCCATGGCAACCAATCAGAGCGCAGCTTACATTTCTGAAGCTGCTGTGGAGAAATGCAAGCTGCTCTGTGATTGGTTGCTATGGGTGACGGGGCCTGTTGTGGGAATATGTCACCGGGTAACGACAACATGATTAGATGGGCTTTGTACTAGCCGCATGAGGGTGGCCGTATATTCCTATCCAGGCGACAGAATGTAAGTAGTTCCCAGAAGGTGAGCGTTAAAGCGGTGATTTGTGTTAAAGTCAGATTGGACAAGATGGCTGCCGGACAGAGATAGCGGTGACCATCCTGGTTTATATATGGTTTTCTTTTAAGAACGGCCATTACTTTGTACAGATACACACTGCATAAGTGCTGATCAGAATACCAGAAGCAGGATGGCCCCCATTATAGTCAATGGGCTCTGTTTGGTGCTATTTGGGGGCTGTACTGTATATTTGGCTTATGTTATATAAAAACGCACTGCCCCATATGGGGTGTAACGATACTGGTCCCACACCTTCAGCCAATAGCTACATAGCACGTGGTTCAGCTACTGGCGACCCCCTTGCAGTTTGAATTGTATAGGGGTCTGGAAACTTTGAGAAATTATGCCTTCAGAGACGCACTCATGAAGAAATTGCACTTCTACTACATTGTTTTTCTTACCTAATCTCTTTTATCTACTTTTATTAAATGTTTTATTTATGACCAAAAAAAGCGCAATCCTAGCGTTGTGTTTTTTGTTGTTTTTTTTTTTTTTAAACGGACAGCGTTCATTCTGCTGGATAAATAATGATATATTTTAATAAACTGGACTCTCACTGATGCAGCAAAAGCAGTTTATTTATTTTTTTATGTGATAACTGGAATTTTTTTAAAATTCTCATTAATTTTTAATGTACAAATAATTATAGAAAAATGTTATTTATCTTATTTTTAATTCCTTTAGTCCCCGTATGGGACTTTAACTAGTGATTATCAGATCTCCTGTACAATATACTGCAATACATCATCATTAAGGATGCATCTACACAGAGAGATGCACAGAAATCGCACTAGAAAAAATCCAGTGCGATGTGAGAGAAAAATTGTAGCATGTCATATTTTTAGGTGATTCTGTTGAAGAATCGGCCATTCTTCCCTTTGGGTGCAGAAAACATAAATAATGTACCTGTGAGTTTCATGCGAGTGGGATGCATTATGTTTTTTCTCCCATAGGGAATAATGGGTGATTTTCACCCGTATTTTTCACACAATGCGAGTGCCATGTCGGTGGCTGTGTGTACTCGGGCCATCTAGCACTCAGAATCACTGTTTCTTTTTAAACAATCTTTTTTTTATTGAAAGTCATTAAAACAAGGGTTGAAGCAGTGGGTGAGAACAGAGTATACTCAGTACAGTGTATCATCAAATATAGGACACGCAGGTCCTGTGAACATTGTGTTTATGCAGTTTGGCAGTCACTAGGCTTATTTGGCTTGAGGAAGTAATAGTCTATGCGGTGTTTTGGATGTGTGTGTGTGTACAATATTATGTGCTCTATTCCATAGTGGGGCTGTGTGAGTAATGGCTCAAGTTGTGTGTACTTGTGGTTGAGTGAGTTTGGAGTTGCTAAACTAGTAGCTCATATCGCATGAGCTGTGGGGCGTGCCAGGTGGTATGAGGTTGGCGTTGACTTTCCAAGTCTTGATCGGTTCCAAACCGTTGATTGTAGATTACTAGGTTTTGTTTAATGTTGAATGAGGAATCTCTAGTGTAGCCTAGGGTCTCCGTTACTGCCACAAGAAGTCATAGATAGTAAGATAAACAAATCAAATGAGTAGGAAAGGGGAAGAAGGAAAGGGGAGGGAGGGAGGGGGTGTAGATCTGTCAACGAGAGGTTACTGCTTTCGCTAATTAACTGCGTTACACTATTTAAGTGTGTGGTCTGTGAGCTTAAGTGGAGTACACCTTTATGGTATGTTCTTTTGGGATAAGATCCATGGTGTCCAGGTCAGTAGGAATTTGTTTCTTGTGTCCGATTCCCATGCAGCGATCTCTTCGAACCGATATATTTGGGATACTTTGTCTTTCCATTGAGATATAGTAGGGACTGTTTTCTTTTTCCAGTGTAGCGGTATAAGAAGTTTTGCTGCCGTAATGAGTGTTGTAGGAAGATGTCTTTTTGAGGGGGTTAGCTGTCTGGAAGGTAGCCATAGTAGCACTTCCTCAGGAGTGAGAGTGAGGGAGGTACCGCATATTTTATTTATGTGAGTAGTGATCTGTTGCCAGAAAGATTTAATGATTGGGCAATGCCACCATATATGCGTCATATCTCCTTTGTGTGATTCGCATCTCCAACACACATCTGTTGGAGTTAGCTTTGCTTTGAAGAGTGTGACTGGTGTCTTATACCAACGGGTGAGGATTTTGTAAGAGTTTTCTTGTATTCTAACGCACTGAGAGAAACCATGTGAGCTATTAAGGACTCTTGTGGTGTCTTCCTTATCCAGGTTGATCCCGAGTTCCTTTTCCCAGGTTCTAACGAACCATGGTTTGTCAGATGAGGTGTTTAATAACAGGCCCTTATATAGGCGTGTCATGAGCTTCCGGGGTTGTTCAGGTAGTGAAAGGTATGTTTCAAACCACAATGGGTCTCTCAGTCGTTCTCTATGTTGTGTTTGTAATTTTTTTAGTGAGGTGTATAAGCCTAGCCTGTCTAAGGAATTTAGGGGAGTGTTCTGAATGAGTGTGCTGATATGATCTAGGTTTGTGATTTTATCCCCTTTGATAATATCATGTATCGTTGTAGTGTTTAGTTTTGTCCAAGGATTTAACATTCTTTTTGGTTTGTTGGCTAATATTGAAGGGGTTAATGCTGCGGGTGTCATTGGTGACAGTTTGGAGTGACCTCCCTTTTCGTTTCTTAGGTGGCATATGACTCTGATTGTTCCCCTTGTGGTTGGGCTAATTAATTTAGTTTTTGGTGATGGTGGGTCATTGGACCAAAGAAGATATTGTCCCTTCTGGTTTATCATGGATCTTTCTATCTTGATTGAGGGAGAGTTTATTTTATTATCTACTAGAGATAACCATCTGTCGATATGTATTGCTTTGTAGTAGTGGGATATATTCGGAAGTCCGAAGCCTCCCTGTGCTTTTTTTTATTTAGATACATGAGTGCCAGGCGGGGTTTGCGTTTGTTCCAAATGAAGCTTGTAAAAAGTTGATGTAGTTTGGTAAAGAAATGATGGGGAACATCTATTGGGACAGTCCGCAGAGTGTATAGGATGTATGGGAGAATGTAGGTGGATATTAAATTTTTCCTTCCCATCCAAGATATCAAGGGAACATTGAAGTGTTGCAGTTGGCTTTCAACCTTCTTGAGAAGGGGGATATAGTTTGCTTTGAAAAGTTGGGAGGGGTTCGCGGTTAGAGAAATGCCCAAATACTTAATATTAGAAAGGGGCCATTTGAAAGGGTATTGTTTCTGTAAGGGCGTAATTATGTTGGTTGGGGTAGATATATTTAAGGCTTCTGATTTTCCAAGGTTTACTTTAAAATTTGATATCTTGCACAATTGTTCAAAAATTTTAGATATTTCTGGAAAGGCCATTTTTGGGTTGGTCATTAGTATGAGTAGGTCATCTGCGAATGCAGCTGTAGTATGAATGGTATTTCCTACTTTCAGACCTTGGATGTTGGGATTTTGTCTGATTTGCTGTAGAAGGGTCTCCATTACTAAAACAAATAAAGTGGGGGATAATGGGCAGCCCTGCCTAGTCCCATTCGTAATCGGAAAAGGATTTGAGAGGGTTCCATTTACTTGAATTCTAGCTGATGGGGTTGAGTAAAGAGTGAGAATGGCTTTAATAAATTGATTGGGAAAGCCAAATTTTATTAGCGTGTTTTCCATGAAGTTCCAACTTACCCTATCGAATGCCTTTTCGGCATCAGCCCCTAATAGTACTAGTGGTATTTTGTTGTTTCTGGCATAGTGGATTGCATTTATAATGCGAGATGTGTTCAATTTTCCTTCTCTGTGTGGGACAAAGCCCGCTTGATCTGGATGTGTAAGCTTATCTAGGAGCAGGGATATGCGTTGGGCCAGGATTTTTGCCCAGATTTTAAGGTGTACGTTTAGTAGTGATATGGGGCGATAGTTGCTGCATTGCTCTGAGTCTTTACCCTCTTTTGGGATCAGGGTAATGAAAGCTTCCAGAGCTTGTTTGGGGAGACCCGAACCCAACAGGAGGGAATTACATAAACTCGTGAATTTTGGTAGTAGTTGTCTGGAGAATGTTTTGTAGTAGTTTATTGGTAGGCCGTCTGGACCTGGGCTTTTTCCATTGGGTATGGAATTGAGTACTTTTTCTACTTCGGAGATAGTGATAGGGTAAAGTAGAGTCAGTTTGTCCTCTTCAGTTAGTGTAGGTAGTCTGAGATTTTCCAGAAAAGCCGATGTTGATTTAGCGATATGATTGTTGTCTTCCATTAAGTTATCAATGGAAAGGTTATATAGGCCTTTGTAGAATTCCTCGAACTCCTTGGCAATTTCCTTTGTTGAAGTTGCAGTGTTGTTTAGTTTCGTTTTTATTTTGTAGATAAAAGTTTTTTCTTTTTGTTTTTTTATTAGTTTTGACATTGTTTTAGAGCCTTTGTCTCCATGCATGTAGATCTTATATTTGGAGGAAAGAAGGGTTTTTGCAGCTTTTATATTAGAATCACTGTTTCAAGCAATTACTTGGAAGGTAATTGCCCCGTGTAAAAGTACCTTTACACTAGGAGGTTAGTATAAAACATTTTTGGGAACTTGTCCTATTAGAACCATAACTTAGTTTATAGTGCTTACAGTTGGTGACTAGAGATGAGCGAGCCTACTCGAGTAACTGCTTAGTGATCCGAGCAGGCTCGGATGGGGAAGGAAGAAAGAGTGAGAGAGACCTCTCTCTCTTCCCCCCGCTTCGTCCCCCCCACTTACTCCCACTGCCCACCCGAGCCTGCTCGGATCACTAAGCAGTTACTCGAGAAGAGCCATACTTGCTCGAGTAACTGCCTTACCGAGTAGGCTCGCTCATCTCTACTGGTGACAGATCCCCTTTAAGTAAAAATGTACCTGAATCATGTTTTTTTTTAGGCCACACCGATTTGTCAGCTCCCATGTCCCATATGAGGTATGAAGATAGAAAATGGACCGTCATGGGTATGTTACTATTTGATTGGGTTCTTGAGTGGGGCCCCAGTGGAAGTGGATACCACCTGCATCCTGGGTACAGGGGAAAACTGCCAAAACCTGAGACTATCTAGAAGGTTGGAAGGAATGCATTCACGTTCCTGAGATCTGCAAATAAAGGCACCTTGCACACCACCATTTTTGGATACAGTTAAACGATACATTGTTTTCTATGGTGACAATATATGCCAAATAGCATCAGGCATACCTTGTAGACCACACATGTCAAGCACAAGGCCTGCGGGCCGAATCCAGCCCGCCAACTCATTTTATGTGGCCCACCAGCTGTGCAGCACGCTAACAAGTCTTCCACTTACCCAACCAACTCTGGTCCAGCAACAGCAGTGTATAGTCTGTGACCGCTGACCTCTCTCTCCGGTGTCTGTGTGCGCCATCCTGCATGCATCACAGATGCCGAGGGGAGAGCTCAGCGGTCACAGACACAGAAGATGCTGATGCCGGACAGGAGTTGCAAGCAAGGTGAGTGGAACGCCTGTAGGGATGCTGCCTGGCCAGAGGCCATGAGGAGGGGTCTCTATAACTACCAGAGCCAAGGTAGGGGGCACTATTACTGCTAGGACTAATTTGGGGGTCACATATTACTACTGGGGCCAATATAGGGGACACCATTACTACTAAAGCCACTACAGGGGGCACTATTATTACCATGGACCGGTGGTTGGGGCCCCCTGCTTCAGTGGACATAGAAAGTGTATTATTTTCAGGGTTATTACGAGAGTTTTATTACCATTTGTGGGTGAAAAGGTGGATGATTATGGCACAGAGGAGGGCACTATTACTCTTGTGGTGGGCACTATTACTGTATGAGGCACTGAGAAGGGCAGCAGAAGTAGCAGGAGGATGGGGAGTGTTCAAAGACAATTTGTGGCTAGGAGAAGTTGCCAGGGCAGTCCAATCCCAGAGAGAGAGAAGAAGAGACAGTGAAAAACCCCAATCAGAGGAGACGCCCCCTGTCATCACTGGAGGTAACTGCATTGTAATCATTATGACTGGGTAGAGCTGGTATCTGTTATAGGCTGACTGTATTATTTAGAGGTATACTAGACCTGAGCTGATGTGTTTAAGCCCACAATCTTATAAAAGTGATAATCATAACCGCGTAACAGGACAAAACCAAACCACTGATTTCAATTGATTTCAGTGGTTTCGTTTTCACTATCAGGATTCTCGCCTGTTAATTGTACGGCTGGGAAGAGATAGGATCTGCCCTATCTTTCCCGCATGTACTATGAACTATGCATGGAAAAGATCGGGCAAGACCTATCTTCCCACTATTTTTTTAAACTCCTTCGCTATGGCGTGGAGTCTGAATATCCGGTGAAAAACCTTGTTCATGTGCAACTACGCGCTATGCTGGCGAGCGAAATTATGCCTAGGGTCGTCTGAAACTGTCCTCATACTGATATGTAATAGTATCTTTGTGCATTACTAATACTTATGTTATAAACACTGATGTGTTTGAGAAATATTCTGTTGAGAAGAAATGCCTATATTTTTAGCTCTTGGGCTCTAAGTAACACTAAGGCCTCATGTACACGGGTGGGTTGCATTCAGTGCGGACCTCTTTTGTGCTGGGACGTCTGTACTGCGGATGGTCCACACGGCTCGCCGTCGGAAATGCGCAGTACAGATTTTTGCTTTAAAACTCCTGCTTTCCCGTGGCATCCATGGCCCGTCTGCAGTGTCAGATGCGGGTGTGCTGCGGATCGGACGGCTTCCTTTGACTTCAATGGAAGCTGTCTGTACAGGAACTGCACTGAAATAAAGCATACTGCGATTTGTTTTCCGCATTAAAAGGTCCGCAAAACAAATCCGCATACTTTAATTCCAGCATGGACGCCCCTATGGGCGGCTTAAATTGAGAAACTTCCGCGAGAGGCAATTTAATTCCACCGGTTCACATTGGGCCTAAGGCCAGGCTCCCATGCCATGACCCTGCGTACGGCTGTGTAATGTACCGTGTATGACCGCATACTCACACAGGCGGTTAAGTGCTGTACAGCTTTTTGTATGTTTATATTTCCTGCGCCATGACTTAGTGATGGCATGGATACCCGCAGCCCATACACAAGCTGCGTGTATATCCCAAACCATAGAGAACAATCGGCTCTATTTCGTGGATTCCACGATAAATTAGAATATGCTGCGTTCAGCAGAGAATATGCTGCAATATTTTCAGCGAACAGATTACACAATTCCGACCCGCTATTGTGAGCGCAATTGTGTAATCCAATACATTTGACTGATCTGCATATTACCGCAGATTAAACGCTCACGGAATCCGCAATTCCTATCCCCAATACCCAATTCACAATATAGTGCAGATATTAGAGCATGTTCAGATGGCCGAATCCAAACCAGATTTATGCAGATGGCTAAACACTGAAATCATCAAAGTTAAAGGGAGTGTACGCTTATAAAGTCACCGAACACCCTAAAACTATAAATGTTATTAAATACAATTAAAACTGAGGTTTAAAACCAAAAAAAAGTAGTCAAACAGCATATAGCATATTGTGGAGGCACTATGAGATCGGACCACTTCATTGTAGTTGTGTAACAAGTGCGCCCTCACTCGGTATTAAGGGTAGGCCAGCCAAACAATACAGCTCCTTAGATTTGTGCAAGCTAAGTACATACAGACCTCCGGGGATAAAAGGAGAGTCTAGAATAATTTTTTTTGTGCCACAAAACTACCCTTAAGAGTCCTCACAAAGGGAGGGAAAAAGCAAGGGGGTCCAGATATACAGTAACCTCAATAGGGTAAGTGAAAAAAATTTAAAAAATGAAATTGTTCTAGACCGGACTCCAAAGAGCAAGGGCCGCCCACAGATAGAATGCGGACTTTCATGTAGGTCAATTCTAATCAAAGAATGCCCAACATAAACTCCTGTTAGCTGCCGCTGTGCTTATATGGTTTACTATCTCAAAGCGCCAGTCCTGCATGGTGGTGCATGGGGGTACAAAACTTAGATATATGTCCGTGTATCACCTAAACCAGGGGTCCCCAACCACCGGGCCGTGGACCGGGGCCGGGCCGTTGGATGTGTAGCGCCGGTCCGCGGCACCGCCGGGAAATTTTTCTCTAAACACAAGGCTCGCGGGCCGAATCCAGCCCGCTGCCTTGTGTTTTGTGGCCCGTGGCATGCGGACGCCGCTCACTACTGAAGCGATTACCAGCGGGGGCGCCGCAGATCCCCGCTGGTAATCGCGCTGATCCCGGCGCACACACTGACGTCTGTGCAGCCAGGATTCTCCTCCCCGAGTCCCCTGCTCATTAGTTCCGCAGGAGAGGACTCGGGGAGGAAGCGTTTCGGGCTGACATCAGGGCAAGCAGACAGAGAGCGACAGCAGGGAGGAGGTAAGTATATGGGTTGGCGGGGCTGCTTACTACTAGGGGGGGCTGCCTATTACTGGGGGGGCTGCCTATTTCGGGGGTGGGGTGGGGGGGTGCTGCATATTATGGGGGGGCTGCCTATTACTGGGGGTGGGGTGGGGGCTACCTATTACAGGGGAAGGGGCTGCCTATTACTAGGGGGGGCTGCCTATTACTGGGGGGCGGCTGGTTATTACTGATGAGGGGGCTACTTAAAACTGGGTGGGCTGCCTATTACTGTGGGGACTTGCTTATTACTGGGGGGTTGCTTATGGGGGGGCTGCTTATTACTGGGAGGGGGGCTACTTATTACAGGGTAAGGGGCTGCTTATTACTGGGGGGGGCTGGTTATTACTGGGGGGGCTACTTATTACAGGGGAAGGGGCTGCCTATTACTGGGGGGCCTGCCTATTACAGGGGGGCTGCCTATTACAGGGGGGGTTATTACTGGGGGGGGGTTATTACTGGGTGGGTGGGGGATACTTATTACAGGGGAAGGGGCTGCCTATTACTGGGGGGGGCTGCCTATTATGGGGGCTGCCTATTACTGGGGGGGTGGGGGCTACTTACTACTAAGGGGGCTGCCTATTACTGGGGGGGAACTTCTTATTACTGGGGGATACCTGCTTATTACTGGGGGGGTTGCTTACTGTGGGGGCTGCTTATTACTGGGGGGGCTACTTATTACAGGGGAAGGGGCTGCTTTTTGTCTGGGGGGGCTGCCTATTACTGGGGGTGGGGCGCTGCCTATTACTGGGGGGGACCTGCCTATTACTGGGGGGGGCCCGCCTATTACTGGGGGGGGACCTGCTTATTACGGGGGGGTGGACCTGCCTATTACCGGGGGGGGGGCACCTGCTTATTACGGGGGGGGACCTGCTTATTACTGGGGGGATGGTTATTACTGGGGGGGGGCTACTTATTACTGGAGGGAGCTACTTATTACAGGGGGAGGGGCTGCTAATTACTGAGAGGTGGGGGCTGTTTATTACTGAGGGGTGGGGGCTGTCTACTACTGGGAGGGAGATAAATTATATGCTGCCCTATGTGTGTGCTGGGGGGGATAGATTATATACTGCCCTATGTGTGTACTGTACTGCAAGGACATTCTAAATGTCATAATTAAATAAGAATGGACTAAACTCCAACCCACTTCAAAACCCCACCCCATATAACCAAAGCCCCGCCCATGTCCTGCCCAACCCTGCCGGGCCTTGTAAAAATGGTCTTGCTGGAAGCCGCTCCCTGGTGCCAAAAAGGTTGGGGACCACTGACCTAAACCACACTTACGAAGGACACACAGAACTAATAGCCCAAATGTGTGAAGTGTAGTAAAGCGGCACACAGTTGGTATAATTGTGCTTAGCTTCATTTCACACAAAAGGAAATAAAAAATGATTCAAAGAAAAGATTCCCAATGTGTTTCTCTGGCAAACCGCAGCCTGATTATCAGGGGCAAGATGGGGAGAATGGAAAAGGAGAGTGCCAAAAAACAGACTATACAAAAAAAGAGGTGCAGTACAGTTAAATCACCTCCACTCACAAAAAAATTATGATATGAAGCGATGCTCAGTCGAGAGGGTTAACAGGAGCTGACTGATTCCATGAGAAATCAGATTCAGACCCCAGAGCCGAAAATGCAAACAGAAATCCCCACCAACCTATATATATATAACTGAATGGCCTGCAGGACTAGCCTTATACAGAGATAAGAGAGCTGTAGGAGGCAAAGTGCAAGAATTAAATAACAAAGGTCACTAATTAGAGATGTAGACTGGTGGCAACAGATACCAGAGGTATTATTTCTCCTAGATATTCAGCAGAATAAACATTTTTTTTCTACCTACCTTTAACCCCTTGAGTGGCGGGTTTCCTACCACCCTGTCGTGCCCACCAGGGCAGGTTTTTTAAAATGGTCTAATCATTGAATTTCAACTAGTTTTGCAGTTGCGTCTCAAGAGCCATAACTTTTTCATTTTTCCATTGACATGGCCATATGAGGGCTTGTTTTTTGCGGGACAAGTTGTGATTTTTTAAACAGGGGGGAGGAAAAAAAGAAATGGGGAAAAAAGAAAAAAGGGGCCATGTCATTAAGGGGTTAAATAATGTATTAACTTCCTTCTCTGGGTCATTACGACGCATGGATACCACATGTGTGATTGTATTTTTGATTTTTTACAAAGTAAAGAGAGACAAGTGTTTTTTTTATTTTTTTAATAATTTTTTTTACTTTTTTTTTTTACATTTTTTTTTTTTTTTGTCCCTTTAGGGGACTTCCACAGGGACCCATCAGGACCCCTGATCACATTCCAGGGGTCCGATGGTGACAGCCCTTTACATGCTGCAGTGACAGCCCTTTACATGCTGCAGTCACATAGACTACAGCATGTAAAGGGTTAACACAGCAGAGATCGGAGGTTTTCTCTGATCTCTGCTGTAAGAGCTAGTACCTAGCTGTCCTCTGACAGCTAACAACCAGCTCTCCCTGCCACAGAGACCATCTGCTTGCTTCTGACAAGCCGATGGTCTCTATGGCAACCTGTAAACAAAGCAGGACATTGCCGACATGTCGGCAATATCTTCTGCTGGTTTTTCAAAGCCCTTGCTTTGTTCTCTGTGGGACTGTGCAGGCAGAGCACACTGTCACAGCTTGTGGCATTGTGCTCTGCAGCTCCCATAGTGATACATAGCCCGGAAATCTTCCGGGGTATATCACTATGGGCAGTGGAGCTCGTCACGGAACTTTTCCGGGCGTGCCACTCAAGGGGTTAATGGTAGAAAGCACACCACGTTTGGAGATGGAAAGGTGGGCTAGAGGGGTTATGGAGGAGGCCTATGCATTTTAATTCTATTTTTTTGCTAGGTGTGCGTTCATCTGTTTGCTGGTAATCTAGGAAAAATAGCTACAAAGGGTAGGGCCAAAGGTGTAACTGTAGTGGGGGGAGAGTATAGGGTCTTACTTGGGCCTTTAGGAGAGGGTCGCTAGCACAGGTGGTGGGGCGAGTAGCGAAAAGCAATCTGGAAACTTCTTCCTCTGTGGTTTGTTCTAGTATTGATAGTGAGTTATGGAGTCATTGCTAGAGAGACCGGGATCGGGGCTCCCCGTGCAGTTTTTGGAGATTTGTTTTCAGATGTTTTTGGTTTTTTTCTATGATATGGGCAGCTAGCTCTCCAGCACTGACATCCGTCACAGGGGCCTGTTCTTTGGGGCTGAAGAGGGAGTGGAATGTATCGAAAAGTCGTTTGGGCTGTGGGATAGTGAGGAGACTTATGAACAGATCGGCGGTATAGATAGGGAATTATAATTGAAGGCATTGTCAAAAACTTTGTATAGTTGGCCATTGGATAAAAGTTATAAGTTGACGTAATTGTAATGCACGTTGCTGTTAGGCAGCATAGTACTGGCTCACAATCTAACCCTTTTCTTTGCAACAGGCTAAGGTGAGTATAGCGTTAATAGGTCTTCCACCTCGGTCTTATGTTAGTGTCAGCTGCCACATAACTGAGACTACTTTTGCGAGTAACGGCTTGGGGACCCCGCAGTGAAGACCAATTGCCATTTTGAGGTGCAAACGGTGAAAACCGGGGTATCCTAAGTGCTGCCTCCAGATTTAACCCAAAGCCAAATCAGTTTGTGGCAAAGCGGGTCCACATCCGCTTGCTGACCTAAGGGTGCCCGGTTCCCTGGATTAGCGCAGTTTTCAGGCACCGACCACATTAATGTGAGCCTTTACATCTGAACTCTGAAGCACTTGTTTTTTTTATTCAAAACATAAAATTACATTTAGGATTACGCTAAATATTGGAAACTAGGCCGGTCTGTGTATGCAATATTTAGGAGCTATTCGAGATGGTCCTCCTTTCTGTTTCTCCTAGATAGTCAGCAAATTGAGTGAACATTTTTTCTACCTACCTTTAATGGTAGAAAGCACACCACGTTTGGTGATGGAAAGGTGGGCTAGAGGGGTTATGGAGGAGGCCTACGCATTTTAATTCGATTTTTTTGCTAGGTGTGCTTTCATCTGTTTGCTGGCAATCTAGGAAAAATAGCTACAAAGTGCAGGGCCAAAGGTGTAACTGTAGTGGGGGGGAGAGTATGGGATCTTACTTGGGCCTTTAGATGTTAGGGATCCCTTGATAATAATAATAAAACAATAATAATCTTTATTTGTGTAGCGCCAACTTATTCCGCAGCGCTTTCAAAGCACGGGGGAACACAAAACCAGATGACAATTACATGTGGTATACAATTATTTGGGGAGAGACGGGGTGGGGTTGATTCAGGAGGTACAGGGGCAGGAGACGAGGCACGGAGGAGCACAAAACAGTGCGAAAATTACATATGATATTTAATTATAAGGAAACAGAATGGGGTTGGGGGTGATAAGGAGGTACAGGACAGAATATGTAGATGATAGGCAAAGTAGAAGGTGTGGGGAGCCATAGGGAGGGGCAGGGGACATGTTCTAGGGGTGTGTGGGCTGGGGGATTGGATTAGGAGATTTGGTATGCCTGAAGAGGAGGTATGAAAGAAGAGGGTTGTTAGCGCAGATGGTGGGTGTGTAGCGAAAAGCAGTCTGGAGACTTCCTTCTCTGTGGTTGGTTCTAGTATAGATAGTGAGTGAGTTATGGATTCATTGCCAGAGAGACCAGGATCAGGGCTCCCCATGCAGATTTCCGAGATTTTTGTTGGATGTTTTTGATTTTTTCTTTGAAATTGGTGGCTAGCTCTCCAGCACTGAGATCCGTCACGGGGCCTGTTCTTTGGGGCTGCGGGAGTGGAATGTATCGAAAAGTCGTTTGGGGTTGTGGGATAGTGAGGAGACTTATAAACAGATTGTCGGTATAGATAGGGAATTATAATTGAAGGCCCAGTCAGAAACTTTGTATAGTTGGCCAGTAGATAAAAGTTACAAGTTTACGTAATTGTAATGCACATTCCTGCTATGCAGCATGGTACTGGCTCACAATCTAATCCTTTTCTTGCAACAGGCTAAGGTGAGTATAGCGTTAATAGGTTTTGCACCTTGGTCTTATGTTAGTGTAAGCTGCCACACAACTGAGACTACTTTTACGAGTAACGGCTTGGGGACCCCGCAGCGAAGACCAATTGCCATTTTGAGGTGCAAGCGGTGAAAACCGGGGTATCCTAAGTGCTGCCTCCAGATTTAGCCCAAAGCCAAATCATTTTGTGGCAAAGCTGGTCCACATCCGCTTGCTGACCTAACGGTGCCCAGTTCTAGGTTTAGTTCAGTTTTTAGGCACCGACCACATTAAAGGGGTTGTCTCGCAAAAGCAAGTGGGGTTAAGCACTTCTGTATGGCCATATTAATGCACTTTGTAATATACATCGTGCATTAAATATGAGCCATACAGAAGTTATTCACTTACCTTCCCTGCGCTGGCGTCCCCGTCTCCATGGCTCCGTCTAATTCCAGCGTCTAATCTCCCGATTAGACGCGCTTGCGCAGAAGGGTCCTTTCCCTTCGGCTCGGTCCGGCAGCGGCGGCGTTCTGGCTCCGCCCCCTTCTACACGCCATCGCGTAGCTCGGCCCCGTCACGTGTGCCGATTCCAGCCTCCTGATTGGCTGGAATCGGCACACGTGATGGGACGGAGCTACGCGATGGCGCGTAGAAGGGGGCGGAGCCAGAACGCCGCCACTGCCGGACCGAGCCGAAGGGAAAAGACCCTTCTGCGCAAGCGCGTCTAATCGGGAGATTAGACGCTGGAATTAGACGGAGCCATGGAGACAGGGACGCCAGCGCAGGGAAGGTAAGTGAATAACTTCTGTATGGCTCATATTTAATACATGATGTATATTACAAAGTGCATTAATATGGCCATACAGAAGCGCATAACCCCACTTGCTTTCGCGAGACAACCCCTTTAATGTGAGCCAATACATCTAAACGTGAAGCACTTGTGTTTTTTTTTTCAAAATGTACAATTACATTAAGGATTAGACTAAAAGTTGTAAACTAGTCTTGTCTACTTATGCAATATTGAGGAGATATACTAGATGGTCCTTCTGTTTCTCCTAGATAGCCAGCAGATTGAATGAACATTTTTTCTACCTACCTTTAATGGTAGAAAGCACACCACGTTTGGTGATGGAAAGGTGGGCTAGAGGGGTTATAGAGGAGGTCTATGCGTTTTAGTTTCAGTGGTTCTATTGAGGTATTTTCAGGAGTAAAACAGTAGTATACATTCTTGTGTCCCCATGCAGGGGGCTAAGATTTGGCAATCCAGTACCAGTTGGGTATTAATGAAATCTTTTACTCCTGGTATGGAGTATTGGGAGGGTTTAACAAGGGGAACAAAACAGGGGATCGTCAAGGATCCACATCATCTCCCCAGTATGGTTTGTTGGAAGTCTAAAGCCGGATTCTATTGGAGGTTTTTAAGTTCAAGAAGAAATGCTATGTAATCCTGGGACTGCAGGATAGCTAATCCAAGGTTGCCATGTAGCTAGAAAATTTGTCAAAGTATCCGTCCGGATAGCATGGATCCTTTCGTATAACATAGTTGTAGAGATCCTGTTCGTCACCTCTGAAAAAGAATGGCTCGATGATTTCCATCTGGAGGCGATGTGGATCCTTGCGGCCATACAAACAACCTGTATAAGCTTATGGGCTTTAAATCTGATAGGCCTATGCGTTTTAATTCGATTTTTTTTGCTAGGTGTGCTTTCATCTGTTTTTCTGGTAATCTTGGAAAAATAGTTACAAAGGGTAGGGCCAAAGGTGTAACTGTAGTGGGGGGAGAGTATGCGGTCTTACTTGGGCCTTTAGACTTTAGGGATCCCTTCACCTCTCCCATCCACTTAGTAACAGACCAGCAGTATGTGAGGTACACAGCGCATGCCCTATTGTCATTAATGAATATGTTTGAAAGTATGGGCTCATTTAGATGAGCATATGGATAAATAAGTTCGCCGTTACGGAACATATTTTTGTATCAAAGTTAGGAGATGACAAGAAGCAAACTGATGCATCAGTGCTTGCAGATCGATCATTTTTTTGTGTTATTGAAATGGCGGTTCACACGCTTATGTTTTACATCATTCCCATGGAATAGAATGGCAATTAAATGCCTAATTAGAGCGAGCTATCTTCTTTTTCCTGCGTTGTTTGCTTGGTATCTCCCCCACCCACCCCCTTCCTCATTTCGAGCTGCCATTTAAGTCTATGGCAGATTTCTGCATAAGGGCGCCCACCCACTGGCGTTTTTTTACCCTGCGAAATTCGCAGCATTTTTTTCTCTGCAGGGGTCTATGGGACTTGTAATGTTAAAATCGCGATCGCGCAAAATCGCAATTTACCGCGAAATCGCGATTTTGCGCGATCGCGATTTTAACATTACAAGTCCCATAGACCCCTGCAGAGAAAAAAATGCTGCGAATTTCGCAGGGAAAAAAATCGCCAGTGGGTGGGCGCCCTTAGAAGCACAGAGAGAGCCGGACCTCATCTTTTTGCAGATGAAGATTTTGCAAGGAAAAAACATGCTCTTCTCAATGAATCTATTGGAATCGAAGGCATCGCTTTGTCACGTTCTACGGGCGAGAGTTTTACAAGCTGATGTCTCTTTGCAAATACGTTTGTCTGAATCCGTCCTAGGACATACAGCAATTATTGTTTCCCATGTGAAAACTTGCATTAAGTATAGCTGCATAGAGTAAAATAGGTCTGTGTGCTGCCCGCGAAATACACAGACAATACACGGACAGCGTGGAGTCTTTGGGATTTTGGTTCATGGTCTCTGCAATTTGTGAGTTGCATCATTACCACCTTCACTTACATTAGGTTGTGTTGACCGTTTAGCCCTAGCCTAATGGGCATACCACTTTGAGATTAAGGCTCAGTTGACATCAAGTTTATAGGACATCTTTGGTGTATCCATAGGCCCTGTGTCAGTATAGTTTTTTTAAAGGGGTATTTCCATCTCATACTTTTATTGTATATCCATGGGGTATGCTCTAAAAGTCAGATTCATGCAGGACCCACAACTAGGTACTGCACCTATCTATATTCTTGACCCGCATCACTCCTGGCCTAGCCTTATGAGGTGGTTGAGGTGGTGCGGATTACAGAAACAGCCCAAGTGCTCTTTGCTAAGCTGTTTATGTAAATTTCACAAAAGTCGATGGGAGCTATGCAAACAGTGATGAATACACTATCATTCCTTTAATACCTTGGGGGTGCTGTGGATTCTTTGGATTATTTACTTGGACCTGAGGGTTTTGTTTGTTGGCATGCTAGTATTTATTTCTACTACTATGTAGCACTGCTCTTTATCTTCAACTATTAATTTTTAAGGACCACTCATTTTTCTATCCCTGTTCCCACCACCTGATTGCCCATCACACTCTGGAGGTGTCCTCTGTGTACTGCAGCCACTTCCATAAATTGCAGCCTCCTGTCTAATACTTATCCGAAACAATCTTAAGAGTGAAAACCTTTACTTTCACTTCTAAACATATCCTATGAAGCATCAGCACAGCATGCCGGCAGCGTTTCCCAACCCGAGTCCTCATGGACCCCCACAGGTTATGTTTTCTGAATTTCCTCAGTATTGCACAGGCGATGTAATTATTGTCAGTGCCTCAGACATTGCCACAAGTGTTCTTACTATAAAGTATCCTAAAACATGACCTGTGGGGGGCCATGTGAACTGAAGTTTGGAAAACACTGGCTGTACCATTCTGCCTGCTGGGAGAACCTTAATTATCATTACCTTTTATAGCCACCTAAATAAATTACAGCCCATAAGTATACAGTCAGAAGGATGAGCTGTGATCTCCTCTATTACAACTGTGAACAGGAGCTGTGTGATCATTATTAGTAGCTATGATAGGAGTGACTGTATCCCCATCTAGACAGTTTATGGGGTAGGAGTCTTGCAATAGTGTCACTCAGACTGTGAAACTGGGTAGTATCTGACAGCATAAATCCAAGTAGATCTGAGCTGGTCAAAAATGAGATCACATGACCATCTGAGCAGAAAGAAGCCAGTTAGAAAGGAATAACTAACACCAAGGTAACACTAGCCCACTTATATGTACTGGGGGGGGTAGTTACACAATAAATGGGGAAAAAAATCACTGGCATGGCTCTTTAACCCCTTAAGGATGTGGCCTATTTTGGGCTTTAGGATGCAACGGTTTTTGGCAGATTTTAATCTCCATTTTTCAAAAGCCATTACTTTTTTATTTTTCCATCAACATGGCCATATAAATTTTTTGCGTGGCGAACTGTAGTTTTTATCAGTGCCATTTTTGGGTACATCCCATGTGTCAAACACAAGGCCTGCGGGCCGAATCCGGCACGCTGCCTCGTGTTATGTGGCCCGTGGTGTGCCGACGCCGCTCACCACTGAAGCGATTACCAGCTGGGGTGCCGCAGCTCCCTGCTGGTACTCGCGCTATTACCGCTGTTCCCGACTCACACTGACGTCAGTGTGCAGCCAGGATCCTCCTCCCCGAGTCCCCCGCTCTGCAGTTCCGCAGGAGAGGACTCGGGGAGGAAGCAAGCCGAGCGCACACACTGTTGTCAGAGTGTAGCCGGGATCAGCACGAGCAGCAGGAGAACGGCGCTGACTACAGGGAGCAGGTAAGTATAAGGGTTGGGGGAGGGTTAATGTTACTGCTGGGGGGGGAGTTAATATTACTGCTGCTAGGGGGTGGGAGTAATATTACTGCTGCTGGGGGGGTTTAATTAATATTACTGCTGCTGGGGGGGGGGTTAATTAATATTACTGCTGCTTGGGGGGATAATTAATATCACTGCTGCTGGGAGGGGTTAATTAATATCACTGCTGCTGGGGTGGGTTAATTAATATCACTGCTGCTGGGGGGGGGGTTAATATTACTGCTGCTGGGGGGGGGTTAATATTGCTGCTGCTGGGGGGGGGGTTAATATTGCTACTGCTGGGGGGGGTTAATATTGCTACTGCTGGGGGGGGTTAATATTACTGCTGCTGGGGGGCTTAATATTACTGCTGCTGGGGGGGTTAATATTACTGCTGCTGGGGGGGGTTAATATTAATGCTGCTGGGGGGGTTAATATTACTGCTGCTTGGGGGGGTTAATATTACTGCTGCTGGGGGGGTTATTATTACTGCTGCTGGGGGGGGTTAATATTACTGCTGCTGGGGGGGTTAATATTACTGCTGGGGATGATGTTGCTGAGGGGTTATTACTAGTGAGGGGGTATATATTACTGTGGGGGTTACTATTACTACTGGAGCCACTGTGAGGTACCCTGTTACTACTGGGGCCACTGTGGGGCTTGCTATTACTACTGGGGCCACTGTGGGGCTCACTATTACTAATGGGGCCACTGAGGGTGTCAATATTGTTACTGGGGCCAGTATGAGAGTCAATATGACTACTGCGACCACTATAGGGGTCAGGGGTGTACCTAAAGGCTCAGGGGCCCGGGTGCAAAAGTTCAGCTCGGGGCCCCCCCACCCCGGGCCTCCACCCCACACGTCCCCGTACCCATACCTAGATCGTGCTGCATACATGATCTGCCCCTTGGCGTAATCTTTCCAAACATGATGCATTTCCTGCACTACATGAAAATTTGTTTGTAGCCCTGCAGGCCACTCTCACACACACCCTTTTTTACCGCTATTAGCAAAGCGCCCCAAGCGCCGTACTAACCGCGGTACAACACTCCCATAGATTTTAATGAGGTTACTCAAATTAGCGCTCGAACATGGTGTTTCTAACACTGTGATTTTCGAGAGCTGTCTGTTCTGTTCCTGCATTTTTGTGGTTTTTAACACACCTCCTCACCCATCACAATGATGGGGTGCATTGAAGAGTGCTGTCAAACGCTGTAACCTGTGTTCGAAAACGCTGCTCGAAATTACGGTAAAAATGCCACGATTTCAAGCTGCGTTTTCTGAACACGTGTGAGAGCGGCCTCAGGGGGGTCATGTTTATGCTGCACTTTAGAACCACAATTAAGACACATAAAAACCTGCATGCAGTATTTAAAGACCGCGTACGGTATTAGGGTGACTGCCCACTAGAGGTTTTCTTCACGACGAAATTTGCAGCGGTTTTTTTTTCTGCAGGGGTCTATGGGACTTGTAATGTTAAAATCACGATCGCGCAAAACCACGATTTCGCGGTAAATTGCGATTTTCCGCGATCGTTATTTTAGCATTACATGTCCCATAGACCCCTGCAGAAAAAAAAAACCCTGCAAATTTCGCCGTGAAAAAAAAATGTAGTGGGTAGTCACCCTAAAGGAGCTGCAGACACTATTAATAACCGCATGCAGTTTTTAATTGTGTGTAAAGGGTGCAAATAAATACAGTAAATCCAGGGAGAAGGAGAGGGAGAGAGATACACACACAGAGACACACACACAGACAGATATACACACACAGAGACACACACACACACACAGAGACACACACAGAGATATACACACACACAGATATACACACACACACAGATATACACACACACACACAGATATACACACACACACAGATATACACACACACACACACACACACACAGATATACACACACACAGATATACACACACACACAGATACACACACACACACAGATACACACACACACAGATATACACACACACACAGATATACACACACACACAGATATACACACACACACAGATATACACACACACACACAGAGATATACACACACACACAGATATACACACACACACACACAGATATACACACACACACACACAGATATACACACACACATATATACACACACACACACACACATATACACACACACACAGATATACACACTTACCCCAGGGCTCGGTCCACTTCTCCTCCATGTGACAGCAGCAGCAGGAGAGGTAAACTCAGAAGCTTCCCCGTTCAGTAGGAAGCAGGGGGGCAGCACATGATCCCTGTCCCCTGCCGTCCCATGTGACCTCCTCCCTCCTCCCCTGCCGGCCCATGTAAGTACCTCCCTGCTTTTCCTCTCAGGCTGGCTGTTCTGACTGCCGCATCATGCGGGGGAAAGAACGGTCAGCCATTAATGCACTGAATGTGCATGGGGGTATGTCGGAGGGCGGCTCCGGGGCCCCCTGAGCTCACGGGCCGGGTCGCCATGGCGACCCCAGCACCCCCTGACGCTACGCCTATGATAGGGGTCATTATTAGGGCTCGTTCACACGGGTGTAATCGTATTTCGGTCGCACAAATACGCTGCGTATTTGCGAAATCGAAAATCGCTTATGCCTGCATATTTGGGCACGGAAAAAAGAACGCAGATGGGCCCACTGAGATGGTGCGCAAATATGCAGTGAATACATCGGTTTCCTGCACATTCACTACGTATTTGCGCGGCCCATTCACTTCAATGGCCTATTGGGGTGCGTAGTACGCAACAAAATAGGTCATGCTGTGTGAAAATATACATCATGTGAATGAACTCATTGAAACCAATGGCTTCTATTCACTGCATATTATGTAGTACAATTACAAGGATACAAGGATACAAAAATTCTTATTTTTTTTAGGTTTTTCCACTTTTCTGCAGTAAAAACCCTTTTTGGGAATCTTTTTTTTTTCTAAATCGCTGCATTCAAAGTCCTATAACTTTTTAATTTTTCTATTTATGGAGCTCTGTCAGGACATATTTTTTGCGAGACGAGCTGTAGTTTTTATTAGTACCATTTTGGGGTACATACAGCTTTTTTGATCACATTTATTGTGTTTTTTGGGAGGCAAAGTGCTAAAAAATTGTTTTACGCTAGCATTTTTTTACGCTTTTTGACATGCAGGATAAAAGCATATGTGTTGTTACAGACATGCCGATAGCAAACATGTGGGGGGTTTTATGCCAATATGAGAAAAAGCCCCCAAAAAGTATTTTTTAACTTTTTTTTTTTTTTGTACATTTTTATTATCTTTTTTTTTTTTGCACCATTTGTGTCCCTCTAGGGCAGTGTTCCCCAACTCCAGTCCTCAGGGACCACCAACAGGTCATGTTTTCAGGATTTCCTCAGTGTTGCACAGGTGATGTAATTATTGTCGATGCCTCAGACATTGCCGCAGGTGTTCTTACCATAGGATATCCTGAAAACATGACCTGTTGGTGGTCCCTGAGGACTGGAGTTGGGGACCTCTGCTCTAGGGGACTTACACCATACCACTGATGATTGCTATGATACGGCATTGCAGGACTTCTCTCCTGCAATGCCTTATCACTTATTACAGCGATCATAGGCAATGGTAATACAGGACACCTGTAGGTGGCATCCTGTTACCATGGCAACCGGCCGGGCTCTCTGCGATTGTATCGCGAGAGCCTGATAACATCACGCTCCCTCTGTGAACCCTTCCCATGCCGTGATCTACATAGATTGCGGCAGGGAAGGGATAAACAGCGGGAGGACGGCTATCAGTGGTAGCCGGCTCCCACTGCCGGATAGCACGAGATCTCTTCTGATCTCGTGCTATTCACATGACGTAAGGGCACGTCCAGTTGCGGAAGTACCCCACCTCCAGGACGTACCCTTACGTCATATGGAGGGAAGGGGTTAAAGATGGATTCTAGATGGTTAAAAAACCATCACTATTTTTTGTTAAAGGTTATATACACTTTTGTATTCTTTTTAAATCAATGTGTTTTGGGAAAGCAAGACTTTTTGTAATTGGAAATTTCTGATGGTTTCCTCTCTATGCTTGTATTGTTTTCCAAGTCACTACAGACTGGAGGAATGCAATCTTAGAAAATTCTGTCAGAGTAAACAGATAGCTCCTCCCCTACTCTGCTCCCCAGTTGTTAAAATGCATGCACTGCTTTTCCACTCAGATATTATAGAGGGCTGTATGACAGTGCCAGGGGACTGTGGGGGAGATCAGAATGACAGCAAAGCAGAGAAAGTCACTATTACAGAGGACTCTAATTCACTCTGGGTGAATTTTCCGCTCTTAAGGAACTGTCAGGCCGGCTACCTATGTCGGCCGCTCTCTTGCTATATCGGGCAGATGTGGGCATCGCTCTGCTTCTCTTGTATGAATGGACTCTTAGCTTCTACTTTCCATTAGCACTGCACAACTTAATCCTCTCCAGTGTGCTCAAAATCACGCCATATATAAATTAGCAAAACAGGGGGCAAACCACCTCCCCATTGCGGTTCCTCTAGTTTGTAAATGAATCTTAAATTCAGATTGAAAAAAAAAATGTGTTAAAACTAAATTGATTCTGCATAGGCAAGGTGAAAGCCAAGCCGATGCTAAGACACTGAGAGGTGTACTGTTGAACATAATGGGATTTGTAACACTTGGCAAGTATATATTTATGTTATGGCTGATGCATTGTGGGCATGATACTTATATTTATTATCACGTCCGCTGGGCACACCATGCCTCAGCATGAACGCAAAGATGGTATCGCATCCAAATAGGATGCGCTTGCTGGATACTTAAAATACTAAACAAATCTACACCAAAACACGAAAGGGAAGAACTGCGTACTGGACTCATTGGCAGACATAACATAAGCACTGTACTGACAACCAAAACACATACTAAGCATACCTGCACACATAACCAGATAGAATAACTATAAAAGTACAAGGCATTAGTTCGTGAATTGGCCCGCCGACAAGGGTCCTCATTGTCTCATGGGTCCCTACTCTCACAAGACAATTACCACGTGAAACCTGCCTGCATTTGGGGCGATCCTCACGAAAGGAACGATCACATGCTGGAACCTAGGGACCTAGCTTGCCCTAGATGGCAAACGAACCACATCAGGACAAGACACAGCTCACACCGACACACCAGGAATTTGCACACAAGTAAGAACAGGACTGTTCATACACCTTGTATGGCCACCTGCACAGACCCAATAAACACATCACTGTTTACACACAACACAGAACAAACATGCAAGCAAAACCCCTGGGGTGAAGGGAAACCTCACTTACAACTCTCATGCATACAGATATCAAAGAATAGCTACTGCAAGTGTCGTCACACCAAGGGGAAAGAGTCAGACATCGAACTGACATAAAAGGAACAGTATCAGGCATCACCCACCTGACAACACACAAGAAATCAGACGCCTGGAGGCTGCACCTATCAAAAGGAAGGGAAGAGGGTGTCTGCAAAAGATGTAGACAGGGAATACAGGTGTCCAGACCGTCGTCAGGGAAGGTGAGAGAAACACTTCAGACTAAACAGGCATAACACCAAGCTCAGAGTGTGAATAAAACAGAATGCATAAAATGACCAGCATCACCTAGCAAGAGGAGCGGGTATATCTATGCAGCAGACCAGCTCTGATTGGCTGGCTGGAGAAACTCCACACCCAGCCTGCTCAATTATCCCACACCTGTGATGCTGCGCTGCTGGAAACCCATGTAGAACAACCCGACATTTATAACTTCAGTTTTATTTAACTTTTTTCTTGTTCTATTTTGAAATCAATTACTACATTACTAATAAGAGGTTATTGGATGAGGTATGAGTAGCTTCACGCAGACTAAAGAAAACAGCTTAAATCAACTTAAAGGTTACAAATATATTTTTATTTATTTTGAAGTTACTTAACTACATTTTTACACAGAAATAATTATTAAATATCAATAACCATAAATAAAAAATAAATAAATAGAAAAGTTGGATCATTTTGAGTTATATCCATACAATATGTAACTCTTCTGAAAATAAATACATGCATTTTAGTTAATTACTTCTTCAGTAAGCTGAAGTAGTTTTTGAACTTTTCTAACAGTGTATGAATAAAGGAGTTGATGTCTTCCTCGCTTTCATGTTTGCCATCTGTAACATTCGCGCAGTTACCCTAAAACACAAAATAAAAGAAAGCATTCACTTAAGTGAAACCCATGGTTTTATAGTTCTACATCGATCCGTCTAGGCGCTTTGTATTTTTCTTTTGTGATATCAGAAGTAAGTATGACTTTTTAGAATAAAGAGTATTCTGGTGATGAATCTAACCTGCTTGACAATCTGTTCAGACTTTGATATATTAAGCCTCTTATCTAGAGATATCATAGTCTTTTCGATGCACAATATGACCGATATCCTTTATATAAAAGGCATATTGGTGATGACTGACTTCTTAAAAAGTATGCGCCACATAAAAGTTTTTGTCCCCAAAATCATGTGCTTTTCCCCAAAAAAAATGTATGCCCCCCCCCCCCCCCCAAAAGAATGTGCATGATGCTGCAGTTGTGTTCCCTCGGGTTAATATGCAGAAAAGCCTAATTTGTGGAGTTATTCTACCCAGATAAAAAACTGCAAATATGATAAATCCATTGTTAAGTGAAAATGTTGCAAAATGAGTTTACATGCATTAGTCATACGGCATCCGTGGATCCTGCAAAAATGGACCCCATTGTGCCAGTATGAACACACACTAAAAGCAGTAAAAGCTTGTAGTGCATATGGACTGCAACTGTAATTGGTTTGGTAAGAGAAAGTGGACTGAGATGACTTTTATAGACAACCGATCACTTCCTATGCCAGAATACTGATGCATACTGTCAGTCCTTCTGTCCATGTAAAGTCAGGTTCCTAAGGGTGGCAATGCTTAGGGAACCACCACTTGTATGATTCTATGTGCTGGGCTTTATATACATTTTATTTACACCCTCAATCGCAGTATTTCCCAATGTATATAACCAATGAAAGGCTGTGATGTATGTCACAATATGGACATACCATGGCATACAGTTTGTCTGCCGCACGAATCCATTGTTAAAAAAATGTATATTGTGCAGTATATGAGTTTTTTTTGTTTTTTTACTGTATTTTATATATTAAAGTGCAGCAGACTATGCTTTCCTATGTAGTGAAAAATGTATACACAGTTTTGGCATCCATCAAGTAACTAGGACCCAATAATATGTATGGCGCATCCTCAATGCAAACATTAAATATTAGCAGAGTTTCAGGTTACACAAAAAAATCTACTCCACGTTATACAGAAAGTAGGGATTATCTTTATGCCCAACTTCATCTTTGATTTTCAGTATAAACAGCCTTAAATGTTTCTGCGAACCCTTGTACAACATTTTACATCTTTTGTATTTTCATAAATGGATTCTGTTACTTTGAGATGGTAACACCCGTTTAGGTTAATTTTAGCCAAACATGGCCTAGATCCAAACACTGCTGATTATGTGGTAGCCAGGATGGCAGAAATAGCTGAGATTGGCTCAGCTAACACAGGGAGCTATGCTGCTTCCACAGCTTCTGAATTGGGAAAACACACTTAAAGGAGATGTCCCGCGCCGAAACGGGTTTTTTTTTTTTTTAAACCCCCCCCCCGTTCGGCGCGAGACAACCCCGATGCAGGGGTTAAAAAAACCACCCGCACAGCGCTTACCTGAATCCCGGCGGTCCGGTGACTTCAATACTTACCGCTGAAGATGGCCGCCGGGATCCTCTATCTTCGTGGACCGCAGCTCTTCTGTGCGGTCCACTGCCGATTCCAGCCTCCTGATTGGCTGGAATCGGCACGTGACGGGGCGGAGCTACACGGAGCTACACGGAGCCCCATAGAGAACAGCAGAAGACCCGGACTGCGCAAGCGCGGCTAATTTGGCCATCGGAGGCCAAAAATTAGTCGGCACCATGGAGACCAGGACGCTAGCAACGGAGCAGGTAAGTAAAAAACTTTTTATAACTTCTGTATGGCTCATAATTAATGCACAATGTACATTACAAAGTGCATTATTATGGCCATACAGAAGTGTATAACCCCACTTGCTGCCTCGGGACATCTCCTTTAAGGGTGGGTGCCTAAGCAATTTGGTCTCATCCTGCAAGTTGTGAAAAAGCCCTCGTTTGTGTCCCTGGTTCTGACCCTCTGCCTGGATTGGATTGGATACTCATTGACTTTGGTTCTGTGTCCTGGATTCTGTTTTGCCTGTTGCCTGCCCTGACTAATAGCCTGGACCACGTTCATGCACCAGTGCTGCCAACCCTGACTCAAGTCTGTCTATTTACTACATAGCACTTCAGACCTTCAAGCCTCATCCCAGTGTAGCCTGAGCAGACAGACACAAGTACTATCTGTGCGTGTAATGGCCTGGGTACCCTTCAGCAAAGCCAGCATCCCACTTAAAGTGGTTAAGCGTGAAAACCAGGGTTTCCCAGGTGCTGATACCTCAATTAGCTCACAGCCAAACTGGTGTTTGGTAGGGCGAATCCACATCCCTGGTGACTAGCGGTGCCTATGACATATACTCCTGCCCTCACGCCTTGATGCCTCATGATTTAGCTTGAAATAGGGTCACTGACCTGAAATGATGCATTTTCTAAAGTTGCATAATAAAAAAATTCTATTTTTTTGCACCATTATTTGAGGATGCTCGCTCTATTTACTGTGCCCACATCCACCTGTCTGACATTTTTCCCTCACAGTGGGTGCCAGGGAAAGAAGGGTCAGACATAATGAATTTCAACATGCCCAATCCTCTTATTTTCAATGCAAGTCAAATGATGCAAACTATTTATATAGATTTTCTACAGATTATCTATATGTAACTATAAACTGGTGTCCAAAAAGGGATATTTAAATAGAATGTGATTAAATTACAGTGGAAAGGGTTTTCCAAGACTCAAAAATCTGGTAGTGAGTGGATTAACCCATTCCCTATGCAGAATATGGTAGAGAAAAACATTCCAAATATACAGTGCGATGTTGATTGAATTAATTGATACCTACCTCAGTGAAGAAATAGAGTAAGCGTTCCAGTCTTTTCAGCTTCTGGTTATTTAGTGCTTGGATGGATCCATGTGCTCTGCAGGATAGCTCCTTTATAGAATTAGTCTGCAAGCATAACACATTTATGATCATTTACATTACAGTAAGAATGTTACATAACCATACATTACATCAGTTTATTCAGACGGGGCGTGTAATGGGTCAGTGTGCTGTTATAGTTCACATGTATCCAATATAGCTTATCAGGCTATTCAGACTAACAATCTTTCACATGGACCGATGGTCTGTATGAGAGAAATCACAGTATGGCTTATTCTCATCAATTTTCATAGGCAAGAATAGTGTATAATAGTGTGCGTCTGTGTGCATGTGTATAATAGTGTGCGTCTGTGCGCATGTATGTGTATAATAGTGTTCGTCTGTGTGCATGTGTATAATAGTGTGCGTCTGTGCATATATGTGCATAATAGTGTGCGTCTGTGCAGGTATGTGTATAATTGTGTGCATCTGTGCAGGTATGTGTATAATAGTGTGCATCTGTGCAGGTATGTGTATAATAGTGTGCGTCTGTGCAGGTATGTGTATAATAGTGTGCGTCTGTGCAGGTATGTGTATAATAGTGTGCATCTGTGCATTTATGTGTATAATAGTGTGCGTCTGTGCATGTATGTGTATAATAGTGTATCTGTGCATGTATGTGTATAATAGTGTGCGTGTGTGCATGTACGTGTAAAATAGTGTGCATCTGTGCTATGTGTATGATAGTGTGCGTCTGCATGTATATGTGTATAATAGTGTGCGTCTGTGCTATATGTGTATAATAGTGTGTGTCTGTGCATATATGTGTTTAGTAGTGTGTGTCTGTGCGTATATGTGTATAGTAGTGTGTGTCTGTGCGTATTTGTGTATAATAGCATAGTTCTTGTTTATTCAATCCATTCTTTGCATTTTCTGCCGCAACGTTTCAACTGCTTGCCGCAGTCTTTATCAAGACTGCGGCAAGCAGTTAAAACGTTGCGGCAGAAAATGCAAAGAATGGATTGAATAAACAAGAACTATGCTTTTTATGGAGATATGCTGTGGATAAATTAAACCCCTCGTGCTGCTTACATGATTTCAATATGTTGTGAGTAGAATTGGATGATTAGTCCACATCCTAGTAAGCTTGCATGAAATAAGTGTGTTATTACACCTCCCGCCTTGGTTTGTGAGAGGATTGTGTGCGACAGCCCTACAATAGACTTCTATGTGTATAATAGTGTGTGCCTGTCTATATAAATAAAAATAATAGTGTGCGCCTGTGTGTGTGTGTGTATATATATATATATATATATAATAGCATGCGCCATTGGCCGCTATGGGGGACCTTATTACCAATCGGGCCACTTTTACTATACTGTCTTACGATTAACAATTAGAATCGGCCCTTTGAAGGCAACCATAAGGCTGACGTGGCCCTTGGTGAAAATGAGTTTGACACCCCTGTTATAGGGCTTCCATAATCCTAACAACTGTATCTTGTATTTGTCAGTTACAAATCCCAATATTACAAACTCACAGCAATAGCTTTACACATAAGAAATAACATAAAGCTCCTCTTTATTGGACAAACATACTTTCCAGAGGTTGTTTGTTTTAGAAACCCCATTTTTTAATAAGCCATTCTGTAGGGTTGATCTCTAATTCTAGACCTTTATCAATAAGCTGGAGAAGAGAACAGCTAAAAACATTGCTTTTCTACACAGATAGCCCTTTGATTTCTATTGACACCCTGTAATGATTAATTGTCCCATTGGAGCTTGTAGGTGATCACTGAGGATGCAGGTTAAGAAAAAAAGATTGCCTAAAGAGAACAACCTATTTAATCAAGATCTGTTATAAGATACATGATAAGGCACTACACTAGTGAATCCAGCTGTACATGCACTATTGTAGTACATTATACAGTACAGAAATAATGCATTTAATTGTCAGCTGTAAGTCAAATAGGGAATTCTTTATTAGATATTTTGGGGGAAAAAAAACAGTTTTTTTGTTAATGCCACCCAAAAGACTTTTGTAAAAAAAAAAAAAAAGCATGAAATTCATGTTTTTTCACAAGCTCAAATAAACATAGCAAAAAAAATGTGTGAAAATTGCAATATAAATACTAAAGCAGTTTTTCTATTGTCCAACTTTGAAGTTCTTACCTCGTTCAAGGATCGTATATATGCAGTACTCTAGAAGAAAACATAATAATATAAGAATGCTGAAAATGCAGAGTATATAAATATCCAAAATGATTTGTACACGTGCAAGAACACGCTCACACACATGTATTCTACATACCTCAAAAGCAGATCCCAGGTTTCCCAGTTCATGAATAATTTCTCTCACTTGTCCAGTCGTAGGTTTAGTTTTAGGCTTACGGGTAGGTGCAGCCATAGAGGTAGGTGCAGTAAAGACATAATAGATGGAGAGTGCAAGGCAGACAACATTTAGTAAGTTTCTCATCGTCAGTTAATAGTGTCAATTTGCTTCTTTCAAGGTGTAGATCTGAATTGTCCTGAGTACAGACTGTTCTGGGTCTCAGTTTTATAGGCAACATAGAAACCTCAACGGGAAATGACAAACTTTACACTAGAAGTAACTTCTGCTGAGTGTTCACTGGTGTGGTGCGTATCTGATAAGATTTGTTGATAAAATCCCAATAAGTGTAAAAGAACATTTCTGAGATTGATTTTGCTCATGGAAAAGACAAAAATATGAGTAGTTGTTGGAATTCCCAGTGATCCCAATCATGAGGGCAACTCGGCTTGTGTCTTAAGTAATTCTGCCTAACTACTGATCACTAGATGTTCCATGTTTTAAATCTGCTCTGTGTATATAAAATTGGGGAAAAATGTATATATTGTATTTGATATCATTTATATGACAGAACACCTTTTTAATGTGAGATTTCTTAAGGAGAAATTACTGGGTTGGTGTTTCGACTCCTTTCTATATCCTGTAGTTTATTAAGCCCAGTTATAACTCTACACTACAGGATTCTTGTAATAATGGGTTCTGAATTAAAAAAAATGGATGAAAATGTATGTCAAAATGCCTCTAACTAATAAACGCAACATCCAGGAGTTGTGGACTTGGGAACAACAATGAAGCCAATCAGGGTACTTCTACAAATTGCAGTAATGATGCCACAGATTGTCACACCATTAGTACTGAGTGTGGATATACAATATAGAAGCCCCACTAATCTGTAAATGGACAGCAACGCAGGATTCAGGATACAATGCAGCAGATGGAGTAACTAAAGTTTACAATGTTTATTTATTAACACTGGAATAGAAATGAACAATAATATGGCAATAATGGGTAAACAGTTACATTTTTATTTGTAAATACTTTGTCACTAACTACTGCTAACTAAATCATAGGAGCGATATGACTTTAAGCACAATATGCAAAAGTACCAGAAGCACAGTATCAAAACATGCTGCACACAGACCAGAGCAAAAAGACAAATTACCCAACGTAACATACAGTTAATCTTTAAGAGATCAATACTCTATTTTTTATTGGCATGGTCTTTGGAAACACAGCTTTCAAACTCTAGGTTATTCTGTACGCTTACACGCTTGTAACATTGTTATAACTGTGAGCAATGACAATTTGCTAAATTGTCGAAGTTCCTTAGTGTGGCACCTCACTATACACAAGGCCTGTAGCTTAACTATTTTCATCTCTATAAGTGTGCACACTTATTGTTAGAATTGAGGTCAGCCTCACTTATGGTTCCATGGGGAGGGAGTCGTCACTACTACCAGACCGGAATTGTCCGTAGTCAGGAGTGCAATGCTACCACTGATCTCCATGATGTTTTTCGCAGTCCTGTGGCTTCCACTAGCTTTGGGCTGTAGCATGGCCACTCTCTCCTACTGTTGATTCCAGGCAGCTAGTCCATTGTTTTAAACCAATTAAACATTTTACTATTTTTGTTTATGCAGAACGTCTCAGCTTACAGTGGAGCTTTTACTTTTAAATACGACTTCAGGCCGGGCTCACACGGATGGACCCAATTCCGCTTTCGGGAGGCCTGCAGCAACCCTGCGTACCTTATTTTCTCTGTATTGCGGCTGACAGCGGCGGCTCACCATCGGTCATGCACTGTATAGTTTGTTTTTTTTTGAATGCTTGTATTTCCCGCGCCATCGCTTAGTGATGACATGGGTACCTGTAGCCCATACGCAAGTTACGGGAGGTAATTTTATCAATTTGCCTGACTCGAAACCCTGAACTGTCACAATCATGAAATAATGTTAAAGGGGTTGTCCCGCAAAATAAAGTAAAGTTAAACACTTCTGTATGGCCATATACATGCACTTTGTAATATACATTGTGCATTAAACATTGGCCATACAGAAGTTATATACTTACCTACAGGGGGTCCCCCCCCCCCCCCCCCCGTGTTGGCGTCCCCGTCTCCCTGGCGCCGACCGAATCCTTCTCCTGGCTCGAATAGACGCGCTTGCGCAGTCTGCCTCTTCTGTCTTGTTGAAGGGGCTGCTCCAGCGTGCTTGCACCGCACAGCTGGTCTGCGCATGCGCAGACGACCTGTGCGGCGCGAGCACGTTGGATACCCGCTGATCTGATGTTGAAGACCTATACTATGGATAGATCATCAATAAAAAAGGGGTCTGATAAAACGCTTTAGGCCAGTGCTCAGTGTCAAATGTCAGCTTAAGGTTGGATTCACACAATCGCAATATGCAGTGAATAGAACCTATTGATTTCAATGGGTTCGGTCATATGCACATTTTTCCTGTACCTTTTGGTTGTGCAGCATGGTCTATTTTCTTGAGCATTTGAGAACCAAAAGTCCCCATAAAAGTCAATAAGGATGTTCAAATGTGCACATAATACGCTAGGAGATCTGGGAAACACTGCATAATTGCACAAGGGGAAGAACACATCTTAAACTCCTTAGACTAATGAGTTATTTCAAGGGCTGGGAGCAGCAGTGGGTTTTTTCTTGGCATGTGCAAATGCCTTGTGTGCACAAAAAGTACAGTAAAATATACTGATGCCCATGCAAAAAAAAACCCTTTGTTCTGCAAAAATGCTGCGCCCATGTGTGCAAATACACATATGCTCGTGTGAATCTGCCCAAAGGCTTGGGCTACATAGTGACTTTTGCTGTGAAGCTCTAGTCTTTAGGCCTCTTTCACGCGGACTACAAAATCACTGCTACAAAATGCATGTATGTGAAGCCCGTGGTCTCCAATGGGTTCTTTCACATGAGCGATGTTTTATAGCCTGAAAGAACCCATAGGAAATCACGGGCTTCACATACATGCGTTTTGTAGTGAGATTGTGTAGTCCGTGTGAAACAGGCCTTATTCACATGGGTGAGGGAGAATTGTGCCCAAGAATCTCAGGTGCAACTCACATTGGACAATGCACATCACATGTCCTATTGTCATCCATGAACATGGCCGAGAATAAGACATGCAGCAACTATTTTTCCCTATGTGAAAACTTGCAGTGTGTATAGCCGCATAGACTATAATAGGTCCGTGTGCTGCCCGCGAAATACACAGACAACACACGGACAGTCTGGATTTATTGTGATGTTGGTTGATGGTCTCTGCAGTTTGTGCATCAGAACCACCTTCACTTACATTAGGTTGTGATGTAGAAGTTGTGATCTTTATCTTTGCCACATGTGTTCATTGTGTAGCCCTAGCCTAATGGGCATACCACTTTAAGACTAAAGGCTTCGACAGACAAATGTATGTGCAAATACGCTCACCGCAAGCAAGGGTTGTCTGCACAGTCTTACCCTTCCCCTTCTTTTTTTTAAACTGCCATAGGCTTCTATAGCAGCTTTCTGCATAACACGCAGAAAGATAGGGCAAGTCCTACATTTTCTCGTGTGCAGGAATTGCCAGTAAAAACACACTCACTACATACAACTAACCCATTAAAATCAATGGATTCGCTTTGTCATGTTTTGCAGGAGTGTTTTTAATGCTTACAATAAGGTGAACCAACATGCTCATCTGTTTAAGCCCCAGGACCTCATGTCCATGGGCGGATCGGATTCTACATGCATGAGCCCGCAGTGGAATCAGACCCTGCCTGCGGCCAAGGACCCTACTTACTTGTCCGGGTCTTCTGCGTGCCTGTCCAGGTCTTCTATTGTTTTCACTGGGGATGTGTGCGAAAGCGCCAACTGGTGCATCGCCGCACATGCACAGTGGAGTTTTTTTTAACTTCTTCCCACGGAATCTGCGGCACGTCCGCAATTCAATTGTGGATAGGCTGCAGATTGGACGGCTTTCATTGACTTTAATGGAAGCCATCCGTGCAGGAACCGTACTGAAGTAGAGCATTTTGTGATTTATTTTCTGGACCAAAACGGTCAGTAAAACAAATCCACATGCTTCCTTATGGTGCAAATCAGATCTGCCCGTGGACATTGGGTCTAAGGCTCAGTCGACATCAAGTTTAGAGGACATCTTTGGCATAACCATATAGAAGACCATATAGAACCATATAGAAGACACTTTTGTGTCAGTATATTTTCCTTATCAGTGGACTAATTAAGTATTTACTCCTCTGCTCATCCTGTTCTGGTATTATTTTAAGTACAAATTAATCATGCCATGTCTGTGCCCTTTTATGTGTATATTAGAGATGAGTGAGCATACTCGCTAAGGCAAGCTACTCGAAAGAGTAGTGCCTTATTTGAGTACCTGTCCGCTCGTCTCTAAAGATTTGGCTGCCGGCGTGGGTGAGCGGTGAAGTAGGTTCAAAAGGTATAATATCTACAAGATTACTTGGTTTCTCTTGCTGGAACAATCACATTTTGCTCTACTGGTTAACACAGTACCAAATTTATTTTTATATAGATTTTTTTAAAATTGGTATTCTCATCTCAGACTCTAGGTCCTGCATCTATCTATTGTCTGGACCTGCATCACTGCTGGCTTAGCTTTATGAGGTGGTCCGGATTACAGAAACAGACAAGTTCTTTCTGCTAAGCTGTATAAATTCCACAGAAGTCGATGGGAATTATGCAAACAGTGATGAATACACTATAATTGCTTTAATACCTTGGGGGTGCTGTGGATTCTTTGGATTATTTACTTGGACCTAAAATGAGGGTTTTTCTCTGGCATTCTAGTATTCATTCCAACTACTATGCTGCACTGCTCTTCATGTTCAACAATTCATTTTAAAGTGACACTCTGGCGAAAACATTTTTCCATCCCTGCTCCCACCACCTGATTGCCCATCACAGTCTGGAGGTGTGCTCTGTGTACTGAAGCCACTTGGATAAATTGCAGCCTCCTGTCTAATACTTATCAGAAACTATCTTGAGAGTAAATGTTTTTTCTTGCACTTTCAAATCTATCCTATGATGCATCAGCACAGCATTAACTAGAGACTGTATCATTCTGCCTGCTACCTTCCATAGCCACCTAAATAAACTATAGCCCATAAGTATACAGTCAGGAGGAAGAGCTGTGATCTCCTCTATTACAACTGTGAACAGGAGCTGTGTGATCATTATTAGTAACTGTGATAGGAGTGCCTGTATCCCCATCAAGACAGTTTCTGTGGTAGGATTCATGCAATTGCATCACTCAGACTGTGAAACTAAGAAATGGAGTAGTTTCAGACAGCATAACCCCAAGTAGATTTGAGCTGGCCAGAAATGAGATCACATGACCATCTGAGCAGAAAGAAGCCAGGAGTTTCAGATAGAAAGGAATAACTAACCACCCTAACATTAGCTGACCTGATATCACACTCGCCCGTGTGAAATGAGCCTAAACAATATACAAGATGGAGTTCAGCAGTTTAAACAATGTCAATTCCCAACAGAGATACATATACTAACAAGTCTAACAACCAAATTCAGCAATTCCCCAAAAGCTCAAAACCGCAGGATGATCAATTCTAGGGAATGCAGAAAAATTCACTTTGTTGCATACATTAATATAGGACAGCCAGGCATAATGTGTTTCTGATCTGGATTAAAGCTTTTGTCAGGTAAAGAAATTCAGGAGAGTTTTTTCAATTTAGACTGTTTGCTCTGGTCTGACTGGTCCATAGACTATACCAATCTACTCTGAAGGTGGGGCTACTGCACGGTATAAGAAAGGTATATGAGCAGAATATTGAATACATGTATATTAGAAATTGCATATAGCATAAAGTATCTCACCTCTGCTGTTGCCCGTTGATCTGTCTGTTCCTCAGTGCAAAGACATTATACTCACATTCCATACACCACTCGGTCCAATGGTCTTTTCAACAAATAATAGTAGATACAGGGAAGTGTGGACTTTTGAAGTATATTCTTTGCTTTATTTCAAATTCATGCTTTACATAGTCAGGCACGCAAAAAGAGAAGAACGCGTTTCACAGTCTTGTTCACCTTGATACTACATATTGCTGCCCGCTTTTAAATACTAAAAACAATTAACACTAATTAAAAAGCACCTGACCCTTTAGCCCCTTCTACACATTGTTAAATGCCTGTTCCCTTCCCTCAGAGCATTCACTTTAACATTTTACATATCACATGGACCCTTTGGTATTAATATAATATTATGTGATTTAAATTTAGACTTCAACAAGATCATCAATACTAAGGATAAGGGATAATAACCTATTATAATGTGTACTTCCACTTTCTTTTACTTAACAATCTATTGTAAATTGTACAAATTTGTAATTATATTTTTTATATGCAATAAAAAGAGTTTTATGAATATTGTCTTTCCCGTATCAATTTCTTCATTAGCAATGAAATCTTTTATTATACTGACAATGTTATAAGACCTGTTTATTTATTTGGGCACGTTTTCCCCTTTATTTGCAGGCAACAGAAACCGTATGCGGTAACGCTTATTAAATCACATTAAAGGGGTTGTCCCGCGAAAGCAAGTGGGGTTCAGCACTTCTGTATGGCCATATTAATGCACTTTGTAATGTACATCGTGCATTAATTATGAGCCATACAGAAGTTATTCACTTACCTGTTCCGTTGCTAGCGTCCCCGTCGCCATGGTGCCGTCTAATTTCAGCGTCTAAGCGCCCGATTAGACGCGCTTGCGCAGTCCGATCTTCTCCCTGGTGAATGGGGCCGCTCGTGCCGGAGAGCTGGTCCTCGTAGCTCCGCCCTGTCACGTGTGCCGATTCCAGCCAATCAGGAGGCTGGAATCGGCAATGGACCGCACAGAGCCCACGGTGCACCATGGGAGAAGACCCGCGGTGCATCGTGGGTGAAGATCCCGGCGGCCATCTTAGTAAGGTAAGGAAGAAGTCGCCGCAGCGCGGGGATTCGGGTAAGTACTAAACGTTTTTTTTTTTAACACATGCATTGGGTTTGTCTCGCGCCGAACGGGGGGCCTATTGAAAAAAAAAAAAACCCGTTTCGGCGCGGGACAACCCCTTTAAGCGTTAATGTATGTCAATTGAATGTTTTATGTTAAATGAGACATACATAAACTTATTTCTATTATCAATCTGCTATATATTATACATTTTATTTATACTCGAGTACATTATTTGTGTTTTATATATGGATCTTCATGCTGCACGTAATATACAGCTTTTTTCTTATGAGTTGGCTACCTATTTACTATTCTTAAGAAGAAATTGATACTGGAAAGACAATATTCATAAAACTCTTTTTATCGCATATAAAAAATATAATTACAAATTTGCACAATTTACAATAGATTGTTAAGTAAAAGAAAGTGGAAGTACACATTATAATAGGTTATTATCCCTTATCCTTAGTATTGATGATCCTGTTGAAGTCTAAATTTAAATCACATAATATTATATTAATACCAAAGGGTCCATGTGATATGTAAAATGTTAAAGTGAATGCTCTGAGGGAAGGGAACAGGCATTTAACAATGTGTAGAAGGGGTTAAAGGGTCAGGTGCTTTTTAATTAGTGTTAATTGCTTTTAGTATTTAAAAACGGGCAGCAATATGTAGTATCAAGGTGAACAAGGCTGTTAGGCTGAATCGCGTTCTTCTCTTTTTGCGTGCCTGACTATGTAAAGCATGAATTTGAAATAAAGCAAAGAATATACTTCAAAAGTCCACACTTCCCTGTATCTACTATTATATATTAGAAATTGAACAGAAGAAAAACAAACCGGAGTGCAGCACTTATAAAAATATATATATTACATATAGAAAAGTCATACAAAGAAAAAAAACACAGAAATACACGCAATTATAAAAACACATTAAACCCAAAAAATCCATACATAATGATATGAGTCCCTGAGAGCATAATACAAATCCAAATAGATGTATATCACTAGATATGTCCAGGGCAATAGCCATCAATGCATCTCCAGTATAACCCCCACCCAGGAGGAAAAAGCAAATTGCATGTTACAAGTAATGCAGAGAGTTTTAAATACCTATTAGTAATATAAGGCTCCTCAGAGTTCCACCATAATGTGGGGACTAAACACCTGACATGCGATTCCGACCAGCCTTCTTCAGAGTAGTACTGCAATCCACACATTCTATCCCTTAAATAGTGTTCAAGCAATTGAGCACACCTGTTTATACTCCACACCGCTTGGAAACACCCCTGCACCTTCTCACAGCAGTCTTCATTAAGGATAGTACATTATACGTAAGGGTGTACCAATATGGCGCTCATTCAGGTTACTGGACATATGCAAGACTGACTTAGATAAAAAGTCTCCTTTTCTGTGACCTAACAAATATTGATGCAAAATACTGGCATCTCTATGAAGCTTTAATCAGCTTTATACTTAATGGACAAATAGGTCATATATGTCCATATGTCTGTAAGGGATTCACCCTGAAAGGTTAAATTGCTATGGAGATTGACTGTGAAAATGCACCAAAAATTGTGCCCAAATCACTGTGCGCAACAAAATTTGTGCCAAATTTTAGTACAATAGATCTTATCATACTCTTTGGGAACTTTCTGGTGGCAATTTTTGCTGCTCCACGGGAAAGAGCCGGGTGTGATTGTCATGTTCGCCTTGAGCGCAATACTCACCACACCAACGATGAATGCAAATAGGAGGGGAATGCTCACAGACACTGAAACAAACTGAACAGTAAATGGAACTTGCAAGCAGACAGCCAACAACTGACAAATGCAAAAACACTTACCTATAATACTAACACGCATAAGCAGATGGAACAACTAAAGTAAGTATGAGGTATGGTCAAGATACTTGCATTTTGGTCCAGATACTTAAGCTCACGAGTCCATGACAAGGGTCCTTGTTGTTTTGTCAGTCCCTACTGTATCAAGACAAATCAAACCTCATGGAGTCCTGTCCGCAAGCAGGGAGATTGTCACAATATGGATGGCACCATGCTAGAACCTAGGGATCTGGCTTGCCATAGATAGTAAATGGCATACAATCTGAACAGGACACCATTCACACCAGCAGACAAGAGAATCCCACCCAGAACCTCATGCATGTAGCAACATTAAGCAAAACATGCATGACTCCATACACCAAGGTTCTGATAGGAATGAGAAGAAAAATAAATGACCCGCACCCTCTAGCTAGAGGAACTGACATTTATGGGCAGCAGACCAGTGGTGATTGGCCGACTGGAGCAATACAAACAAATTCAGCTCAATCATCCCACACCTGTGGAAGTGTGCTCTTAAAAAAACATAGAACTACAGGCCCCATGAGCACATCGTGACAGTGATACAGTGAGCTGGAGATGCTACTGCAGTGCTGCTAAAGAAGGGCATAATAGACTACAGAGGAGCTGTTGCCCATGAGAGATTGGGAGAGAAGTAGTGGTGGAGTCCGAGACTGTTAGAGAAGTGGCAGCTTGGAGAGAACAGTGGGACTTAATTGAGCAACTGGATACTCCCTGCTGCCTGGAATCAACAGTAAAAGAGAGTGGCCAAGCTACAGTCCCAACCTGATGGAAGCTACTGGACTGCGAAAAACATCAGTTGTAGAGTTGCACTCCTGACCATAAACAATCCTGAGCTGGTAGTAGCAACGACTTCCACCCCACAGAACCATAAGTGAGACTGGCCTTGATTCTAACAATAGGTGTGCACACTTATGGGGACAAAAACAGCAACAGGCCTTTTGTATAGTGAGGTGCCACGCTAAGGAACTTCGACAATTTAGCAAACTGTCATTGCTTACAGTCATGGACTGAGACAAGCTTACATAATAACATGGAGCTCGAATGCTATGTTTACAGGAGTCCATGCCAATAAAAATAGAGTATTAATCTCTTAAAGATTAGCTTTATGTTACATTATGTGATTTGTCTCTTTGTCTGCAGCACGGGTCTTTGTGCAGCATTTTGGATACTGTGCTTCTGGCACTTATGCATTTTTTGTGTATCAATTCGTATCATTCCTATGATTTAGTTAGCAATAGTTAGTGACTATTTACACTGGGAAGAGCCCACTAACTAATTTTAAACATAAAATATAACTTTTATTCACTCTGTTAAAAATTGAGCTCACTGACAAACATACACAGATATATATCAATCTAAATGATCAATTTACGATCAGTAAAGTATCAACATTGTAGTTCCAATATCAATAGATTCTGTTGGTGGACAAAAAGTATATAAATTATGCACGATCAACTTGTTTTTGTGTATCGTGCAGAAATTAATTTATTCTCCCACAGTCAACAGAGTGAATAAAAGTTATATTTTATGTTTAAAATTAGTTAGTGGGCTCTTCCCAGTGTAAATAATTAATAATTAAGTTTAAAAAGAACCCTACTGTCACAGTGATTAGCAATAGTTAGTGACAAAGTATTTGAAAGTAAAAATGTAACTGTTCAACCATTATTGTCATATTATTGTTCATTTCTATTCTTGTGTTAATAAATAAATATTGTAAACTTTGGTTACTCCATCTGCTGCATTGTATCCTGAATCCTGCGTCGGTGTACTATTACCCATGATATGCCCATTTACAGATTAGTGGGGCTTCTATATTGTATATCCACACTCAGTGCTAATGGTGTGACAATCTGTGGCATCATTACTGCAATTTGTAGAAATACCCTAATTGGCTTCATTGTTGTTCTCAATTCCACAACTCCTGGGTGGTGCGTTTATTAGTTCAAGCCATTTCTGACATATATTTTCATCCATTTTTTAATATTCAGAACCCATTACTACAAGAATACTGTAGTGTAGAGTACTAATTAAACTACAGTATATAGAAAGGAGCCAAACAGACTTTGGAAAGCAAACATACTCAACATATTCAAATCCTACGAAAAGCAACCCAGTAATTTCTCCTTACAAATCTCACACAAATATCAACAGCAGAGTTCTGATATTATTATGAAATACAATATATACATTTTTCCACTTGTGTAAATACAGAGCAGATATCAAACATGGAACATCAAGTGATCAGTAGTTGGGCAGAATTACGTAAAAGAACAAACTGAATTGCGCTCATGATTGGCATCACTGTGAATTCCAACAACTACTCAAATTTGTCTTTTTCATGAGCAAAATCAATCTCATACATTTTCTTTTACACTTATTGGGATTTTATCAAAAAATCTTATCAGATACGTACCATACCAATGTAAAGTTTGACATTTCCCGTTAAGGTTTCTATGTTGCCAATAAAATTGAGACCCAGAACAATCTGTACTCAGGACAATTCAGACAATTCAAATTAACACTACTAACTGGCTGCTTGGTGTAGATACAAAGTGCCAGACCAGTCTGATACATATCGTGCACCATGCAGACCAGCAACCTATTAATGACGCCATACTAGTTCAGCGGGTTGCCCTACACCTCAATAAGTGAACCTCATTGGTACTGCCACCCTGGGCTCCCCCAGGCATTTAAAAGCCGCACTGCATGTGAGTAATATATAATTAATGCAAGGTATTAATTGGACTTTGGCCAAAGAGTGAGACGTGGTGAAGAGCGCTTTTTGCATTGTGGCCAGCCACTTCTGCATATTTCACACCACACTCAATCAGTCTAGAAACCATAGACAAGGTAGTGCTGGGCTGTTGTGTCTTGCACAACTTTTTGTAATATCATGATACACTGTTATACTCCCCATTTACAATGCTCAATACTGAAAATGTGGACAACATGGAAACCAACTAGGGAGAGCGGTGTGCTGAAGTACCAGGGAGCTTACCTCTCCAGCCACCTGTGATGATGCCATTCACTGTTGTGAGCACAATAGAGAATATTTCCACAAGGCTGGCGCAGTGTCATGGCACACTGGAATGATATGTGTATGTGATGCTTTTCCTATACATGGCTGCCTTTAAAGGGAGTGTGCAGGAACCATGTTATAGAGCTGGCTGAGCTCAAGTTGTACTAATTCTTTCATATCTCTGCACATCACAAGCCAAATACTGCAATGGCCAGGATGTGCGGGGACATAAATGAATACAAAAACTGAAACTCACCACAAAACTGCATATGAAGCTGCTCAGCTCCTCCAGCTCTACAACAGACTGCCTGCAGTTTGGACAGCTTGTTCCAACTGACAGACCCCCCTTTAAACATTTTATAGAACCAGACAAACTGAGCAGATCGATCTACACTTTTATGAGTAAGGTTGTACAAGTTGTACTATTGATTTATATATGATAAATACAAAAAAATGACAAACGCAGTCTTACTAGATTTTTTTTTTTAACATTAAAACATTTGTAAAAAAAAAAACAACATACAAAAGAAAACACTTTAAACTGGGACACAAGGAAACAGTACTTCGTAGCCCAGCACAATAACACCATGAGGCAGGCCCAATCGGAATTTTCAACTTCAACGAAACAAAGGATCCTCAGGGTTCTGCAAATGCTGGAAATGAAACATTGTGCCGCCAATAAAATGGAGCAACCTGAAAGCTCATTTCCAGTAAGTCCTCTCCCCAGTGTCAGAGGAAGACCAACTCGTCAAGGATGCTCCCTAGTAGACTCTGCATTGTGGTGACCCGCAGAGTGCAGCGCCGGATTGTCTCGAAGAATTCCTCCCTCATGTCAAGTAGAATGCCGCTGTGGGACAAGGTATAAGTATCAGTGACATGGGCAGTTTTACAAATCTAAGCTTAATAAAGTAGTGACATAGCATTGTTCACCCAGTGTGCAGGAACGAGGGATGTGATTAGTATGAAACAGTGCTACCCGTTTCCTAACCTCTGAGCCCCATAAGGTATGGAGTAGTGGGTCACTAAGGTCTGTGAACTGGGAGCACCGTTTCATACAAAAGTTAGAGTGCTTACAAAAGTGGCTCTATTCAGCCAGCTCTATGGAAGAGCGCATGCACAGACCAGGCAGAAAAGTGTCACTTTGTCTGCATTCCAACTTTTGAAGTCTCGTGAATGAAGAATAGCCCCAATCGGATCAAGGTTTGCATTTTCTCATTAATTCACACGAGCAGCTGCAGCGTATTAGCAAAAATATAAACCCTCGATCGGCATAAACCCTTAGAAAGGCTTTTAATGCCAAAATAGAACCAGCTCTCTTCTTTTCCCAGTGTTGGACGCTGCTAAACTCCTTCCAACCCCCTTTTTTGCAGCTCCCATAAGAGTCTATGGGAGCCGCTAGACTATATTGTCCGAAAGATAAGGTAAGACTTGTCTTTTCTGACTGTGTATAAAATCGGCCACGATATTCGGTCGCCAATGTCCTACAATCTCCAGCGCAACTTTTTTATGCAACTAAAAATCGCTCATCTGAATGAATGCATTGGAATCCAATGCTTCAGATGGTTGTGATTTTTGGTTTATATGATGTTAACCCCCTTAAGAACCAAGCGCTGTAGATTTACGGCACTTGGTCCTGGGCTTCAACCCCGGTCGACAATAGAAGTACGGTGCAGGAGTAAAGCCTCTGCTCCTTCAATCAAGCAGGAGCAGGTTGGGTTCTCAGCTGTCAGACACAGTCGATGATCCAGAGAAGAAGGGAGAAGCAGTTTGTAACTGTTTCTGCCTTCTCCTTTCCAGGCTACATAATGCTCAATGAGCGCTATATGCTAAAAAGCTAAAGTGGAAATGTTTGTTCTGCTATGCGACCTGGCTTTCACATGACTGCTGGGTGCCCCCTATCACAGCAGAGCTGCAGGGTCCTGATCAGCAATACCAGTGATAAGAGTTGCCTTGCATCTAATAGATCTTATGGGGTTGCATACGGATGGGGGGGTAGGGGATTGGACAGTTGGGAGAAGAAAAGGGAAAAAGAGGTTTGTTCTGCACAGCATCAGCTGATTATATTGTGGTTTTTGAATGTGTACCTTAATTCACAGTTTCTAAGATACCCCCTGTGCGGGGAACTCGCTAAAACTTTTCAGTTTGTTAAAAAGTAAATAATTCAAGAAAATTATTTTGAAACTAAAAAAAAAAAGAAAATTAACCACCACCGACGCCAACCAAAACCAAAATTAGGAACCTATTTTAGCGTAAATATACTAATTTTAAAAATAAACATTTATAAAATTTAAAAGAAAATCATTTTTTAGCTTTTTATCCCTAATAAAACTAAAAACGGAGGGGGAAAAAGTCAGTGAAAAAAAGATATTAAAAAATTGCTCCCAAAAAAAACACAACAAAAATATTTTTGGTAGTTGAAGAAAAAAAATAGGACAGTAAAAAACACCACATGGGTAAAATCCCTAAAAAGTGTCTGATTGTTAAGGCGTTAAATACGTTTGTAAAAATTATAGAAGTATTATGGAGGTGATACCTTTATTGGCTAAACAGAGCAATTATATTTGCAAGCTTTCAATGCTACTTCGGCCTCTTTACTAGGCTATGAGACTTTTTACTTTCACCTTCAATCAATCACATGATGCAGCAGCGCAGCATTAGTTAATGGTATCTGATTTTTGCCTGCAAGGGGGGCAATTTAATTATATTTTCTATAGTCGCCTAAATAAGCTACAGCCCATAAGTATACAGTCAGGAGGATGAGCTGTGATCTCCTCTATTATAACTGCGTGACATGAGCTTTTTGATTACCAGCAGTAACTGTAAAAGGAGTGCTTGTGCCCCTCTGTAAGCAGTTTCTGTGGTAGCTCGATGTAACAGCATCACACAGACGGAGACTCTGACTGCAAAATAAATATATCACCCCCAAATAGATCTGTACTGGACAAACTGAGATCACATGACCACCTGAGGTAACACTAGCTGATATATCTACTGGGGTGGAGGGGGGTGGGTGATAACGAATGATTTTTCTAGAAATATTCCTGGACTGGCTTTTTAATGAAAGGAGTTTTCTGTTATTGCACATTAAATTGTGACTCCAGTGCCCCATTTACATGGGATAACGATCTGCACCAGCAGGTGACGTTACTGCTAGTTAGCGCTCATGCAGAGCATTTAGAGAGGCAGATCAGCACTGAGTATCGCTCACTTCTCGCTGACTTCTTGCTCAGCGCTTTACATTCTGTGTGAAGCGGGGAGCAAGCGGTTAGACGCAGCGAGAAGTGAGCGAACCAGCAATGATTTTGATGCTGATTAAAAGTGAGCAATACATGAAAGGTAAACAAATAAGTAAACGATGGCTTTGCATTTAAACATAATGATTTTCAGGCATTTTTATTCGTTTGAATGGATTTTGCGCTATGAGGATGAGCTATGTTCTCCTCTATTATAACTGTGTGGAGCCTCCAATCATCATTAGTAACTGTGATAGGAATGTCTGTGTCCTACTCTAGGCAGTTTCTAAGGTAGGATTCAGGCAGCAGCATCACTCAGATTATGAAATTGACTAGTGTCAGACAGCATAAACCCAAATAGATCTGAGATGATCAGAACTGAGATTACATGACAATGTGAAGAAAAATAGGTCAGGAGTTTCAGATACAAAGGAATAACTAAAGCCCCATTTACACGCAAAGATGATCGCTCAAAATTCGTTCAAAAGATAGCTTGAATGACAGTTTTGAGAGATCATTATGCATAAACTACTGTAAGTAGCTTTTTAGCTTCATTTGCGTACAAATGAGCCTCCCTTTGCTGTAAGCAGGTAACAGCAGGAGGTCTGTTATCTGCTTACAGCACCATTGTTTTCCAGCAGAACAGTGGCTGAAACAATGTTATCAACGCTGCCTGCGGAGAAATCAGTGTGCGGTCCCTGCTACCAGGGACAACAGATTTTAAGCTGAGCTGAACTCAGCGATGGACGAAAAGTGCACAGTAAGTGCATGATGGGTACACATTAACAAGCAATGGCTATCGCTCAAAAGCCGTCGTTTGGACGAATTTTGAGCGATAATTGTTGCGTGTAAATCAGCCTTAACCAAGGTAACACTAGAAGACTTATGTACACTGGGGGGGTTAACTGCATAGTGAACGAATTTTAAAAATGACCAGTGTGGCCCTTTAAAAGGGACATATCACCCAAATTACCTTATGCGCTTTAATGGAAATATCATTAGCTCAAAAAATAAGTAATAGTTCATTTAAAAAAATGTAAAAAGCTTTAAAACATTTAAACGACTTCTGTGAATATGGATATCCCCTTTCTACAAATCAGTAAATCTAATGTAGCAGGCAGCAAAGAAAAAACTGTGGTTAACCATCAATTCTTCTTTGGAATTTATATAGAAGTGTAAACTTAAATACTGTACTTTCTTTCCTAGAAAGTCAACCAGACAACAATGGCTTAAAAATCCCAAAACCTTATATAGGTTGTGTACGCAGTATGTAAATGACCTGAGGAGCTGATGCCATACTTCCTGATAAGGAGATTCCATCATGGTGGTGCCTTCCCATAAACCTCTACCTTGGTGGCATATAGCGTAAAGCGGGATTATGGGTAGGATTTTATTCGGACCCAGCTCCTATAGTGAGCCAGGTCACTTTATATATGTTACACAATACGTGTGTAACATATATAACATGTTTTTTAATTCAATGTAAGGTCAAAAAGTTAACTTTACAACCCACAGTGATTGGATAACTTCAAAAGAAGAACTGTTGGTTAACCACAGTTTTTTCTTTGATGACTGTGACATCAGATTTACTGAACTACATAGAAAGGGGATATTTATGTTCAGAAGGTATTTTAATGTTTTATTTCATTTTTTGTTGAGTTATATTTAGATACTTATTTTGGAGCTAATGATTTTTCAATTAAAGTAGATAAAGTAATCCAGGTGATAAATCTTTTAAGAGAATATTTACAGAAATAATTTAAATGTTTTTGTTTCCTTAAATTTTTCTTATTTTGACCAAAGTCTGATAACTTGTTTCCACAAGAAATAAATTAGATAATTACCGCACAAAGTATGCTTCATTGCATTAGGCAGATGCATTAGAAGCAAGGACACCTATAAGATGCCTATTAACAGTTAAACTACCCTGTTTCCCCTGAAAATAAGCCCTAACCTAATTTTTGAGGAGGCTAGAAATATAAGCCCTACCCCAAAAATAAGCCTTAGTTACACTACATAAAAAAAGAATACATTACCTAGCTGGCTTAGTCCAGGTCCTTCCCACTGCTCTCTAGAGGTTCAGCGCGGTTCCCGCAGTCCTCAGCCACTCGTACAACATCACTTCCTGGATACGGGATTCATAAATCCTACCTCCAGGAAGCAATGGCTGCGATTGGTTCTTCGACCACTGCTCAACCAATCAATGCAGCGCTTGACGAACCAATGTGATGGCTGTGATTGGCCGTGGCTCAGCCAATTCGTAAATCCCGCCTCTACAACGCAGTGGCTGTTGATTGGTTCTCAGCCGCTGCTCAGTCAATCAATGCAGCACTGGATAAACCAATCACAGCCATCGTATTAGTTCATCAAGCGCTGCATTGATTGGTTCTTCGACTGCTGCTCAGCCAATCATAGCCATCACTTCCTAAAGGTGGGATTTATGAATCCTATAACCAGGAAGTTATGTATGAGCGGCTGAGGACAAGTCGGAGCTGTGGAGAGCAGCAGGAGGGACCTGGACCGAGCCTGCTAGGTAAGAATAATAAGACCTCCCCCGAAGATAATACCTAGTGCATCTTTTGGTGCAAAAATTAATATAAGACAGGTCTTATGTTCAAGGAAACACGCTAATAGGTGCTGTGAACTTCCATTATACATGTATAGTTAGCAAAACCAGAGTTTGGTGCACTGTATCTAGTGCCTCAGCCTGCTGTTGGAGGGACTTGGAGCCACATCACCAACCTTTTGTAGTTTGTGAACTATTTTCAGTAATAATAGCTAGTGTTGAGCCACACTGAATATTAAAACAGAAAATGCCAATTATATAAACTGATCATCATCATTAACATCCTGCTTATACTGCCGAAACATCTCTGACCTGTCAAGGTTTGACCTCTCAAGTGTCCTGTAGTATTTGACACCATGACATAAGCAGCAGATCCTTTAAGTCTTGTAATTTGCTAGGTGGAGCCTCCGTGGATCAGACAGTTTTTTCCATATATCCCACAGATTCACAATAAGATTCAGATCTGGTAAACTTAACAGATAAGTCAACACCTTCAATTCGTTCGTGTGTCTTCACACCATTCCTGTGCAATTTATGAAGTGTAGCAGGATGTAAGAGGTCACCTCCATTAAGGAATACTGTTGACATACGGGGGTACACTTGGTCTGCGACAGTGTTTAGGTAGATGGTAACATCTACAGGAATGCCCAGACCCAAAGTTTGTCAACAGAATATTACCCTGAGCATCACGCTGCCTCTGCCATTTATCTTATTCCCATACTGTATCCTGGTGCCATCTCTTCCTTGGGCAAGCAAAGTTGCATTGGCGCTCGGGGTGACACTACCCTTTTAGACAGCGGTGGAGGAAGGAGCTGCATTCAGTACCGTGACCACTGACAATGAGGCGCACCAAGAGGCTCATATAGAAAAATATACTGTATGAAAAAAGTTTGTACATTACCCCTGGGGGATCAGCTTAGGATCTATAGACAGATGAGAAGGCTGTATGCCTAGACAGTGGGATACTTTGCAGCCTTCAGGCCACTCTCACACATGCGTATTTTACAGCATACAGAGCCTACATTGATTTCAATTGTGCTTCTCAGACGAGCGTTTTAGCGTGGTATTTCTTATGTCGCACTAATTGAATGCTGTCTGTTCTATTTTAGTGTGTTGCAGCGCTTTTTACCGCACCACATCAACCATTGCAATGATGGGGTGCATTAAAAAAGTTCTTGAATGCGTTTGGAAATGCCTTTCCAAAATGCTGTAAAACGCCGCATTTAAAAATGCTATGTTTTTGTAAATACCTGTGTGAGACTTGCCTTAGTCATGAGAATACATTGGGAGTGCGATAGATAGAAGGCTCCAAACATGACAGCAACAGGCTTTTACAGTAAAGAACCCCCTTCTATAGCGGTGTGGAAACCTTTTTTTCTCTAGATGTAGAGGGCGCCCCCTTGTTACAGTCACAGTCCTGGGTATAAATAGATGATGGGAGAGCTCTCTGTATTGTCCCCTGATATATTTATACATGGTTATGGGGTCGCCCCTCAGCTGGAGAGAATACTGTTCTCTTTTGTGCTGACAACTAATGAAAGTATCTGCTGTATGTCACACGCATAACCTATGAAATAACCGTCATGGATTATTGTTAGACACAGTAGCTATTACTATTAATCAGTCACTAACCTCATTACAGAAATTTCCAGTGATTAATCTCCTCCACAGAGTTGTATTGCGCACATCTACGGTTGCTTATTCTGGCTCATGAAGATAGAGTACAAAGATGATTCCTTTAGATGATTAATCACTTAACATACAACATAAACTAAAGAAAAAGCTGCTGAAACTACAAATCACACTAGAGCTTGAAAGTTGGATGCTCCTGTGACTCGGGCTCCACGGGTTATAGACCTCATTTGTATAATGGGAATGCACGATGTTACAACTGATGACACAATCTCTCATTCTAGCTTTCTTATCCTGTGGTTTTCTGGTCCAGCTTCCATAATTCTCCTTCATTCCAGGTCTGGACAGTCTCCGGGTCTTTGCCACATAGTTCACAATGAGCTTTTTCTTATACATATATTGTATATACTGTATTAGTTCTATTACGAGATTTGTATACCACACTTGGGAATCCACTTTCATACTTAGCTCTGAATTCTTAAATGTCCTAGTCTATTGTCTCTTGTTGCTACAGATTTGTTTCTAAATTTTGTAATAATCTAATATATTGTAGGGGTGCACTGCAGAGAGTGGCCTGTAGGGGGCAACAGACAGTCAGTCTGGTGCCTGAGACAAGAGGAAAAACACCCCACAGGTATGGAATGGAAGATGTATGTCACAGAGGTTGTTAGCTTCCGTGATGTAGAGCGGTCCAATAATACTCCAGGCCAGATCATCCACCTGAACCAGCAAGCTATGTAAAGGGACAGGTGGAACTAAGGAGGAGGTGTGTGTGTCTGGGAGAACCAGACTTGTGTTGCGACCAGACTTCTGGTCAACCTGACACCTGTTGCAAGCAGAGAGAGACGCTGTGACCAGGCGGAGAGACCTTGTCCTGGCGGGATGCTTGGGCAGCTCTGGCCCTGGGAGAGAGACCTGGATGCTGGAGAGACTGTTCGTGTGCCTCAGGAAGGTTGGAGTGAAACCGTCCTGAGGGAAAACAGAGTAAGTCCTGAAGACAACTGTATGAAGCTGCCCTGGAGAGTGGGTGAGAACCACAGTTGGACTGTTTATTAAAACCTTGAAGTAAATGGACATTTAAGTTTACGTGCATAAAGTGCTGTGCTGAAGTAAGCTGCTATTGCGGTGAAGTTTAAAATAAATAGACATTTGGAGTTTAACCCATTGGTGTCTACCTTTGATGTGAGCGAATTAATCCCTGTGTTGCTACATATGGTGAAGGATGCGAGCACAAGCGGTGAATGTCCCAGCCCAAAAACGCCAGTGAAAATGCAGACAGCCTCTAGGAGTATGGAGGAATTGCTGAAGCAATTGATACAAGAGAAGGTGCAGCAACAGGAGACCATGGCTCAGCAGCAGAAAGCCCATGTAGAGGCTATGCAGGAGCAGCTGGAAAAAAGGCAACTCCTAATGAAGCAGTTGGCTGCACTGACAGTCAGTCAGAAGAAGATAGCACCTTCAAACCAAAGGGAGACTGTCTTAAAGGAGAATGAGCACCTCATAAGAGAAACTGAAGCTGATCACAGGGCGTTGTTGGAACGATGATTTTTATGCCAGCATAAAATGAACGATAGATGAAAAGCAAAAGATGATTTATCATTCATTGTTTGGTTGTTGAAAATTGTTCAGAGTAAACCTAATCATTTATTATCGCTCATTGGAACCATTTTTTAAAATTGTTTCTTTGTAAAAGGGCCTTTATTTAGACCCAATGTCCCTGGGTGGATTGGCAGAATCTGCGTGGGGCACCAGCGGGAAAAGCAGGAGTTTAAAAAAAAAAAGAAAAAAACCTCACTGTGGACGTGAGTTTTCTTCAAATCGGCAGTGAAGAAAAAAGAAAACCCGGACAGGCATGTAGAAGACCCGGACGGGTATGTAGTGTCCTCAGCTACGGGCAGGGTTGGATTCCGCTGCGGGCTCCCGAATGTGGAATCCGATCCGCCCATGGACATTGGGCCTTAGTCTACAAGATCTTCTGCATGACATTGAAACAATTGTACAGGATTCTTGTGAGAACAGAGGGATTAATTTTCTTCTGATCAACACAGGGGTCTGACGCGAAAATGTAATAGGACGCAGTGCTCCCATTAATTTCATTAGGAGCGAAGCCTTCTACAACGCTTTGGTCTTTGACCCTGATGACGACATCTGACTTCGCTGCTCTGACAGCGCGCCGGTCAATCAGCAATTCACCGAGGATCCCGAGCAGCAACTGTTGATGACCTGCCCGGAGGATAGTTAATGCCCAGAAAACTCCTTTAATGCTTTGTCCACAAGTTGACCATAAAAGTTTTTGGTCATTAATTTGTATCAAGATTTTTAAAGGCCCATTTAGGCACAACGATTCTCGCTCGAAAGCCATCTTTTTGAGCGATAATCACTGTGTCTAAACGCGCTGCCATCATGCACTTTTCATGCACTATTCGTTTATCGCTGACTTCAAGCCAGCTTAAAAAACATCCTGCGGTCTTTTTAGACCGCATGCTGAGTTCTCCGCGGGATAGTGCTGATAGTATTCTATCAGCCAGCTTGATAACAATGGAGCTGAATGCAGATAACTGTTCTCTACCAAAATGCCTCCCCTGCCCCATTCAAATGCGCCCTATGGAACTCCCAATCTGCGTGTAACAAACTCCCAACTATCCATGACCTTTTCACCAGTAAACACTTGAACTTGCTCGCCCTCACGGAAACCTGGATACAGCAGTCCGATTCTACCTCCCCCGCTGCATTGTCCTATGATGGCCTGCAGTTCTCCCACACTCCCAGATCGGATGACAGACGCGGCGGAAGAGTAGGCATCATCCTCTCCCCAAACTGTACCTTCCAGGTCAATCCCTCAGCTCCCTCGCTTACCTTCCACTCCTTCGAAGTCCACACCCTGCGACTCTTCCGCCCACTGCCTCTGCGTGTCGCAGTTATTTACCGCCCCCCAGGTCCCACCCGCTTGTTCCTAGACCACTTTGCTGCCTGGCTCCCCCACTTCCTATCGTGTGAAATCCCAACCCTCATCCTTGGTGATTTCAACATCCCTACTAACGACTCTAGCTCCTCATCTGCCTCCCGGCTTTTAACACTTACCTCCTCCCTTGGCTTATCACTAATCTCTGACTCCCCCACTCATAGAGATGGTAACACTCTCGATTTAGTTTTCCTCCGTCTCTGCTCTGCTTCTCACTTTACTAACTCCCCACTTCCACTCTCAGATCACAACCTTCTCTCTTTATCCATCAGGCACTCTAGCATCTCTCCTGACCCTCCTATCTATCGCTCCTCTAGGAACCTCCAGTCTGTCTGCACTAAACAGTTTGCCGAAACTATTCAGTCCTCCCTATCGCCTATCTCTCGCCTCCCCTGCCCTAACCTGGCAGCCGAATACTACCACACCACCCTCAGCCGTGCCCTGGATGAAGTGGCACCGCCCGTGATGTGAGCCGTCAAACGCAGACCACAGCAACCCTGGCTCACGTCCCAAACGCGCTTCCTCCGGTGGTGCTCTAGGTGCGCCGAGCAGCTGTGGAGAAAGTCAAAGCTGCCAGCAGACTTCCTCCACTTCAAATTCATGCTTAAAACTTATAACCTAGCCCTTCACCATGCCAAACAAGTTTATTTCACCTCCCTTGTCTCCTCACTATCCCACAACCCCAAACAACTCTTGAGACCTTTCACTCCATCCTCAGCCCCAAGGAACAGGCCCCTGCGACAGACCTGACTGCTGGAGAACTAGCTGCCTATTTCAAAGAAAAAATCGACCACATTCGAAAAGAAATCTCAAGCTGCATGGTTAGCCCTGATCCCAGTTTCATCAGCACTGCACCCAGCACCTACTTACTATCTATGCTAGAACCAACGACAGAGGAAGAAGTCTCCAGGCTCCTTTCTGCTGCCCACCCCACCACCTGCGCTAGCGACCCTCTCCCCTCTCACCTCCTCCGTTCCCTTTCCCCGGCTCTCATTACTCACCTCACCACAATCTGCAACCTCTCCCTAACCTCTGGCACTTTCCCTTCCTCATTCAAACACTCCATTATATCCCCTCTGCTTAAAAAACCAACCCTGGACCCGACTGATGCTGCCAACTAAAGACCCGTCTCAAACCTCCCCTTTATCTCCAAATTACTGGAACGCCTGGTCAACTCCCGCCTTACTCGCTTTCTCTCTGACAACTCGCTCCTCGACCCCCTCCAGTCTGGTTTCCGCTCTCTACACTGCCCTTACAAAAGTAACAAATGACCTGATGACTGCAAAGTCGAGAGGTGATTACTCCCTACTAATCCTCCTTGACCGGTCTGCTGCATTTGACACTGTCGACCATAATCTCCTTCTCACTATGCTCCACTCTATTGGTCTAAAGGATACTGCTCTCTCCTGGTTCTCTTCCTACCTCTCTGACCGCTCTTTCAGTGTTTCCTTTGCTGGTTCTATCTCTGCTCCACTTCCTCTCGTTGTTGGGGTACCCCAGGGCTCGGTCCTTGGTCCCCTTCTTTTCTCTATCTATACTGCTCCAATTGGACAAACCATCGACAAATTTGGCCTCCAATACCATCTCTACGCTGATGACACCCAACTATACACCTCCTCTCGTGAGATCTCTGGACCATTCCTCCAAAATATCACCGACTGTCTGTCTGCTGTCTCTAACACTATGTCCTCCCTTTTTCTCAAACTAAACCTCTCTAAAACTGACCTCCTTGTCTTTCCATCTTCTAACCGACCTCCCCTCAACATCTCCATTCCAGTGTCTGGCACCATCATAACCCCCAGACGGCATGCCTGATGCCTTGGGGTCACACTGGACTCTGACCTCTCCTCTGCCCCCCATATCCAATCTCTGGCCCAAACATGCCACATGCACCTCAGAAATATTGCTAAAATACGTCCGTTCCTAACCACGGACACGCTAAAGACGCTCGTGGTTGCCCTCATCCACTCCCGGCTTGACTACTGCAACTCGCTACTCATTGGCCTCCCCTGCACTAGACGCGCTCCCCTCCAATCCATACTAAATGCAGCAGCTAGACTCATTTTTCTATCCAGTCGTTATTCAGACGCCTCTGCATTATGCCAGTCGCTGCATTGGCTGCCCATCAACTGCAGAACTAAATTTAAACTCCTCTACCTCACTCACAAAGCTCTGCATGGTGCTGTGCCACCATACATCGCCTCCCTACTGTCAGTACACCACCCAGCCCGCTCACTCCGATCGGCTAACACACTCCGACTAAACACCCCTGTAATACGAACCTCTCGTGCTCGCCTACAGGACTTTACCAGAGCAGCACCCATCCTCTGGAATGCTCTACCCCAAAGCATCCGGACAATTCCCGATGCACGAAATTTCAGACGTGCCTTAAAAACGCACCTCTTCAGGGAAGCATACCAAATCTCCTGACCTAGTCCCTCCCTCCCCTCCCTATGGAGCCCCACTCTGTTTGCCTTCTGATAAATGATCTGTACATGAAATTTCCTATTGCCTGTGTTCCCCACCCCCTGCACCTCCTGTACCACCTTCAACCCATTTGTGTCTAACCCAATGTATCTCACATTGTAATTGTTGCAATTGTTGTATTGTTTTGCATTATCCATGCCTGAAAGCGCTGCGGAATAAGTTGGAGCTATACAAATAAAGATTATTATTATAACAGACCTCCAGCTGTTATCTGCATTCAGCGAAAAGGCTTCATTTGCACACAAATAAGTTACTAAGTAGCTGAGTAGCTACTTAGTAGTTTATGCAAAATGATCGCTCAAAACTGCCATTCAAGTTATCTTTTGAACAAATTTTGAGCGATGATTCATCCGTGTAAATGGGCCTTAAGCCAAACTTAGGAACGGATCCAATATACAAAGATGAAAATCTTTCCATTATACTGTTTCTCTGTAGTCCTGGTTTTGGCTTACAAATACTGATACAAAGTACTGCAGTTTGAGGCCTTCCATCCTTTGTGAAAAGTGTTTGTGGTTTGTCTGCCACATTTCAGGTGGAAACCTTTCCAGTTACTGACCGTGACGCAGGAGGTTGTATAACTTCCTAACCCTTATCGCTAAATATTGCAGACTTTTTATGCTTTTCTTAGCAACTTCTGTGTTCAATATAAAGATCTGATATCTTTTCACTCATTCAGTCTCTTGCTACAGAATGTGACATTTACATTTGTGTTCCTCTTTTTTTCTTGCCATACGATATAAATTAGTGTGATACTGATCAAATCTTTTTGCATTTACTTCCATCTTCCCACCCCGCACTGTAATAGCATTGCAGTAAGCTGGTTTTTCCTATGTGATTCAAACTGCAGAAAATGGAAACATCGTGTCTAAATTTAAACAAATGAATAAACAAAGAACAGCTTGATTAGTAGTTAGGTAGAATTGTTTGTTGATCTTCAACAATGAAAGGTTAACAGAATGTCTCCCTGTCACGCTGCTAAACTCCCTCCCACCTCCCTTCTCAGCAGCTGTCATAGGCTCCCATAGGAGTCTATGGCACTAGCCGTATTCTGGATGGAAAATATCCAGAATTATCTTTTCTGGCCTGTGTAAAAGCACCTGATCGGAATGCGCACCGTATGCACTATCTTGTCCAGCCAGGCGCTTTTACGCAGCAGAGAATTGCCCATCTAAACACATGCATTGGAAACTAATGCATCAGATGGGTGGCGTATATCAGCCGGCCGTGAAAACGCAGCCAATATACACCCATATGAATGAAGGCTGTGCTCGTGTGAAAGAGCCCTAAAGGTGATATTTTTTTTTGTTTCTTAGTCTAGATTTCCACTAACGTATTTGCGCGGCATATTACGCATTAAAAAAATTGTGCATGCAATACACAGTGAATAGAACCCATTGACTGCAATAAGTTCGTTCACATAAGCATTTTTTGCGCACGCATTTTGTTTGCGAAAAAAAATACCCAGCATGCTGTATTTTTCTGAGTATTTATGCAGGTAAAGAGCACATATTGAGCTAATTAAATTACCCTAATTGCGCATTCCAATGAATAGGACCCTGGTTGCATGTTTTTTGGGCATGAAAATGCACAGGATTTGCAGGCGCAAAAAGCACTTTAAAACACACACATGTGCGCATAAATATGCAACGCCCATTGGGCAAATGTGCATGTAAATGCACTTATGCCCATGTGACAACGGCCTTTGTCCCAAAATGTTTAGATTCTTTTTTTCGGGGGGAAGGGACGTATTGTTATTATTTATAATTGGAGGGAATAATATTTAATTAATTCTGTGGGTCTTCTTTAGAGAAGAATATTCAGAAATAGGGGAAAAATACAATTTTCCTCCTTTTTCAATCCTATTTATGAAGGTAGTTTGTTCAATTAATAATATTTACTCCCAAAATCCTCTAGTTCTCCTGTGTATAATGACATCAACGACTTCACACGTGTATATAGTGTAATGTATAGCATCGCCGTAGTGGCGAAAGCGCAAACACGATTTTAGCTATAAATCGACCTTTCTTCCTTAGCTTTAGATAATCATTAGAGATGAGCGAGCGTACTCGGAAAAGCACTACTCGCTCGAGTAATTTGCTTTATCCGAGTATCGCTGTGCTCGCCCCTGAAGATTCGGGTGCCGCTGCGGCTGACAGGTGAGTCGCAGCGGGGAGCAGGGGAGAGCAGGCGGGAGAGAGGGAGAGAAAGATCTCCCCTCCGTTCCTACCCGCTCTCCCCTGCAGCTCCCCGCTCCGTGCCGGCACCCGAATCTTCAGGGACGAGCACAGCGATACTCAGATAAAGCAAATTACTCGAGCGAGTAGTGCTTTTCCGAGTACGCTCGCTCATCTCTAATAATCATCCAAGTACAGAAATGTTTTAGTAAAGGCACAAAAGCAGATCGGGTCTCAGCATTAAACAGAAAAATGATGGCTGAAGGTTTTACATGAATATTTGACATTTTTCGTAACATACATTCCACATGACAGGGATGCATTAATGCATGAACACCTGAAACGTATGCCAAAGGCATCCATGCCGCACAGCATTTACTTTTTTACATTTTATTTTATTTTTTCTGATGTTTTAGTGTTTTTCTTTACTATGGGGGCGCAGGTTAGCATGGAGCACATTATCTGTGTGTTACAAGCTGTCCCCATATACCGATCACTGATTGGTAACTAGAGATGAGCGAACCTACTCGGCCACGCCCCTTTTTCGCCCGAGCACCACGATTTTCGAGTACTTCCGTACTCGGGCGAAAAGATTCGGGGGGCGCCGTGGGTGAGTGGGGGGTTGCAGTGGGGAGTGGGGTGGGGGGAGAGAGAGAGGGCTTCCCCCTGTTCCCCGCTGCTACCCCCGCTCCGCCACATCTCCCCCCGCCCCCTGGCGCCCCCCGAATCTTTTCACCTGAGTACGGAAGTACTCGAAAATCGTGGTGCTCGATCGAGTAATTACTCGAAACGAGTAGGTTCGCTCATCTCTAGTAACAACCTATTAGATCACTGTTAGCATAAAGGTGCTTTTAGATGAAATGATTATCGTTCAACAAACAGTCCAAACGAGCAATAGTGAATGAAAACCAATTCAGTTTAAACAGGAGCCAATGACTGAACAGCAAACGATAATCCTTCGCTTTTCGCTCGTTGCTCATTTTATGCCGGCATAGAAGCCATCATTGGCTCATTTACTTATCATTCAGTTTAAACGGCGCTTGTACAGTTCTTCTCATTCACTTACAAAGCAAATTTGAATGACTGAATGATTTCTTGCTTGAACGAGCCAACGACGTGTCTGCTTCTATGAACAGGCTGCCCAAGCCAACGAGCCAACCATGTATCTGTTTATATGAACAGGCTGCCCGAGCGAACGAGCCAGTAATGTATCTGCTTATATTAACAGGCTGCCCGAGCGAACGAGCCAACGATGTATCTGCTTATATTAACAGGCTGCCCGAGTGAACGAGCTAGCTCTGACATTATTCACTCATTCAAACCATAAATTGGCTCGTCTAAAAGGACCCTTAGCAGTATCTGTATTCATAGCCATACAGAGAGGATGCGCATGGAGTCCTCCCAGCATGCCTGTTGTTCTTAGCTGTTTAGTTGTTCATAACCCTCAAGGCGAGCTCCCTCCATGTTTTTCGGTTTTGCGCTGCTTCTTTCTTTCAGTGGGGTGATATCCATGCCAGTATCGGCTCTGACAGTATCAGCCATCGAGTTCTTTGTCGGTCGGGCCTTTTTTTGCCACTGATCTGTCCAAGCATTATAGATTTTTCTAGCAACTATGGCCAAAATACATGGCCAAAATATGTGAGCCTGAGCCCAGTCATCTGCCCTCTGGTGATATATCGGGTCTTATACGATTCAGGACTTCTCTATTTGTTCCTCTCGCTGTCCAGGGTATTGCAGCAGCTTTCATCAGCACCCCATCCAACGCATCAACCCTCTGTAATGACGGTGGATGTGGAACCATTGTGTCAACCTACCGGGCAGGTGATGATTCAGTCCAGCACAGTTGACAGCCGACGCCAGCGTGGAAGGTAAGATACCGGATGTACGAACCCCGTACGCAGATTAAACTAGGAAAAGTATCTTGCCCATAACTAATAACCAGGAGAGGGAAATCCCTGCCTATAGGCGGAGCACTCGTCCAGATAAGGACGTCCCCACGGTCTACTTCTAGGCGCTGACTGACCCTGATGAGACAGAACAATTATAAAACAAACGACAGAACAATACCGGGGCTTACAGGAACAAAGGAGGCACAGACTGACAGGGATGAACAGAGAGGCAGACTCACGAGGATAATAGACAGCTGGATACACAAACGGAGGACACGGAACACGAGCAGAAATCAAGGTAGCAAGGAAACTGCCAGAGCAACGGCTAAACATGGAGTTATGGACACAAATAACACAACAACACTGACTGAAAGGCTCAGGGCAGCTATATTGGGTGCTGATTAGAAAAGATGTATCAGCTGAGCAGGAAGCCCAGAAGCAATTAACCCTATGAGCGCTGGAAGAGAATAAATGAAAGTTCAGTGAACAGGAAAAGCAGGACGACGCACTTGCCTGCCAGACACAGAAGCAGAAGATTATGTCCGAACAGTGCACCTAACATCCTTCTTCTATCAGTTTTTTTTTGCAGTCCAGCTTTCAGATCCATACATGGCTATGGGGAAAATGGTGGTTTGAAATATACTGCATTTAGTTGTGATGCCGATATCCCTACTTTTTCATGTTTACCATCGCGCTTCTCCCCAGTGCTATCCTACGTTTTATCTCTAGCATAGATTCTCCATCCTGGTGAATTTTTGAACCAAGGAAGGTGAAGTCTTGCATGCATTCGTTGGCCTCCTTATTGATTTTGATTTGAAATTTTAGTCTTTGAATTCAGGTAAAGGCCCATTTTTTCACTTTCAGTTTTAATCTTACATATTAGCAGCTTCAGACCGGCTTCTGTTTCTGCAAGCAGAGTTGTGTCATCCGTGTAATGCAGATTGTTGATGTTTCTGCCACCTAATTCTCACCCCGATTTCCAATTTGTCTAGGTCCATTTTCCACATGATCACAGGATGCAGCCCTGTCGGACGCCCTTGGCGATTCAAAACCAATCTGTGCCCCAATACTGTGTTCTCACAGTGGTTTCTTGATTGCCTACAATCCGGTGTATGTGTAGAGGGAATTCCCTCCCTTGGGCTTCACAATTGGAGCTCATCATTCCCATGCTGCCAGGACCTAACAATCCCAGGCTTCCTGCTTCTTCAAAGCTTCTGCTATGGCTATAATTAACAGCTTCTGATCCAGGTTTTGATGGCGGTACCTGGACTAAATGCTGTTAATTAATAGGAGCTTTGAAGAAGCAGGAAGCCTGCTGAAAGGGGGACTGTAAATCTATAGAATCTCAGCAATCTGGCACTCTGCTTTATGCCATATGCTTATGTGAGGTGGTCAGGAAGGGGTTAAAAGGAACAGGGCAAAGTGGGAAATGCTCAGATAGTAATTACTGCCCAGAGGAAAGTTCTGATATGGATGATTCGAGTAATTCTCACAAATGACGGCATGATCGCAGTGGTGGTTAGCAAAGCCTTACTCATTTCAAAGGCTAAATTTATTACTATAACATTCTTAATTTTGTAAATAGTTAAACCAAACAAGATCTATAGGATAAGACTTTCTGCCACACTGCTGTCATAGTCTAAAAACATCTAAATGGAAATCACCCCATGGTGAAATTCAACAACGATCTCATTATTCATTGGGGATTTTAATGCGGTCATGGAGATAAATTTGGCCAGGTTAAGGTTAATTCAAAGCAATTATATGGTGTTAGAAACTGCACTGTATGAACTGGATAAAGAACGTGCCTGGTTAGATTCGTGGAGGATACAAATAGAGATTAAAGTGACCATGTGTGTATTATTAAAAACACATAAAATAGGTGTCATGGAATAATTCATCATATTATACCCTATCCATTTTGGATAGAGTCACTTTTAGTCGAACAGATTTATCATTTGAACGAGCGAATTATGTAATCGCTGGCTTGTTAGCTCATGCAGCCTGTTTATACAATTCATCGTTGGCTCGTTCAAACATTCATTGTATAGGCAAATAAGGATGACTAAATGAGCGCTGTTTAAAGGCCCATTTAGACACGATTATCGCTCAAAAGCCGTCTTTTGAGTGATAATTGTTGTGTGTAACTGCATTTACATCATTCAGTTTTTGTTACCGTGTCGCTCATAGTCGTCTTTTAGCGTGCTGAAAGACTACGATGAGCCTGGTCAGGGATTCACAGTGGGATACAGCTGATACTATTGTTTCAGCTGTATCCCACTTTCTGATAACGGGTTGAGTATGGAGAACAGAGCGGTCCAGCTTTGTTCTACATACCTGGCACGGAGCGCTCAGCTGTATAACAGCCGGGCGCTCTGTGCATAAAACATCTGGATGCAGAAGACAAGCGGGGACACCCTGCTTGTCTTCTGCATCCTCCGCTCCGAGCGCTTGGCTGTATAACAGCCGGCGCTCGGAGCGGAGAACAGCTGTATGCAGAAGACAAGCGTGGACACCCTGCTTCTCTTCTGCATCCTCGGCTGGCAGTGCAAGGTGATCGCTCATCTTGCGCTGTAAATGAAACAACGATGATCGCTTAAAAGTCACTTAAGCGACATGTTTTGAACGATTATCGTTGTGTCTAAATGAGGCATTAGGCCTCTTTCACACGGGCTACAAAATCTCGTTACAAAACACATGTACGCGAAGCTCAGGGTTTCCAATGGGTTCTTCCAGGATACAAAACATCACTTGTGCAAGAAACCATTGGAAACCATGAGCTTCATATACATGCATTTTGTAGCGATGATTTTGTAGTAAGATTGTGTAGCCCACGTAAAAGAGGCCTTAATCAAGCAAAAAGTGAATGAACAAACAATGATTTTTATGCCTGCAGAAAATGAAAGACTAGAGAAAAGTGAACAATTGTTTGGCTGTTGGTTTGCATTTAGACTCAACGATTATCATTCACTTTTACTCGTTTGAAAGATTTTTCGAACAATATCATTCTGTTTACCTTTTTTTGTGCATCTTTTGTACGTATCTATATTTTGCAATGCTAGTCTTTTCTAGAATATATCTACAATTTATAAGTCAGCCTTGTCTGTTTTAAAAGGAATCATATCTCTGAAGATTGTGTTCATAATTCATAAGTCTGGGTTCCAGTTTACCTGTAACAAACTGGTCGTGGCAGCGTGTATTGTGAGCGGCATTGTAGAGCGCTAGAGTGTGTTAGAACGGATCAGGTGTGATTTGAGCTTTCACTTTGCATGTTTGCAGAAGCCCAGAAAAGCTGGATACAAATCAGCCTGTATTCTAATAACTCCAAGCATGCAATACTGATAGAGTGATCAATTGAAGCTCTGCCGTGACAGTTGGTAGCGGTAAGTGCACTCGGATAGTCGATCCATGATTAATTGGGAACAGAGGCGGGATCGTTAGGTATCGTCACCTCTTCTCTCTTCTCCTGTACGTGACACTGACCTACAGTGATTGGCTGATTGGAGACACGCCCAGCCAGCACAATCCCCCACACCTGAATAGGAAAGCTCCAGAGAACCTGTAGAACCACAGATTTCAAAAGACAGACGTGACGTGGACTTTCTAATGTTAAAAACGCATCGCACAAAAATTGCAAAGCACAAACTTCCGATGCGTTTTTAACATTGACATTCGTGTTAAGAAAATGCAGCTTTAACATAGCGTTAAAAAAACGCAAGTGTGTGGGAGCCCTTAGGGTGTTTTTAGGTGGAACAATTATCGTTCAAGGAGTGAAAGTGAAAGATGATCATTTAGTCTAAACACGAGGCAATGACTGAACGACAAACGAATCGTTCACTTTTCACTCGTTAATTTTCTGTTGGATCTTTCGGTTTCAACACTGCATCTTCAGTCCTTCTCAGTCACTTACACAGCAAATGTGAAAGACTGAACGATTCTGAACTTCTCATTTGAACAAGCCAATTAGTCGGCAGGACTCTAGGCTCTGTCGATGTACTACTAGGGAAATTGTTGGCTGTTTTGGAGGAATCATTTCAGAAAGAATTATTATGTGTAACTCTCTCCGGGAAGCAAATATTATCATGATACCTGCAGAGGTAAGGAAACCCAGAGATTTATAGACCAATGTCTTTGTTCAACACTAATGCAAAATTATTACCTAACGTTTGCGTAATCTGATTCTGCACAAGTTTAGGATAATTGATTCATCGTCATCAGTCAGGATTTATTTCCGGCAGACCTACAAATTGTAATATTAGAAGAGCACTTGTTAAAATTCAAGAGGGGAATATAGGAATTAAAGAAAAATCTATTCTTTGTTTGGATGCTATCAAGGCTTTTGGCAGAGCTGAATGGAGTTTTATCTGGGCAGTCTTAAGCATAATGAGATAAGAAGTATATAAAATGGGTTATGTTTCTAATAGCCCAGTAGCATGTATTAAACGTAATGGGAGATTATCTGATACTTTCCCACCAATGAGGAAATCTAGATAGGGCTGCTTGCTATCTCCATTTATGTTTGTCATTACGCTCAAACCAATGGCTGGGATGGTAAAAAAAGCAAAGCTATTAAGGATGGATGGAAGAGCTTTCATCCATGACACACAAAGAAGTCCATCATCTACAGGCAAGCTCTGCGATACATCCAGATCTGTTTAGAGAGTGAAGACAGAAAACAATATTTAATCTCTGATGAACACATTTCTACAACAGGGATGTCATCCGCTGGTTATAGATGAACAGATTGACAGAGCAGCCTCTGGAAGACAAACAGAAGAGAACAGCAGGATTCCTCTAGTGGTCCCATACAGCCCCCAGAGGAACATCTGTGGATCTTCAGTCCACACTCCATAGGTATAATAGGCTTATTATTAAATATTCCCAGATTTACCCGTCCTCTAATACAGACACCCACAGAACCTAAGCAATCTTCTCATCACGAATGCCCACACATCACCATCAGAGACTGGCACTTACCCTTGTATCAGCAGAACATGCAAGATCTCTATCCACGTCCTATCAACAAACACAGTCCACATGCCCAACACACAGCAGGACTATGAAATTACTGACACTTTCTCCTGCATATCCTCCAATGTGGTGGACAGAATACAGAAACTACAGGATGAATCTGGATACCTCTGAGGAATCATTTCTATTGACCGGATTACAGTTTATAGGATTCAAAAATCTAAACACTCAAAGGTCATAACAACAGAGTAACAACAGCAGAGACAGAGAATATGGAAATTCAGAGTTCATAAGAACTTTCAAGACATTGACACAAGGGCTTAATTTAACATGTGGGTTTATGATTCATTCTATGGATACCTCACACCCATCAGCCTGACCTGTGACTTTCTCAGTAATCACCATCTCACCACAAACCTTACGTCTGTCACTTTACATGGCAACATTATTTAAATGCCATTTTTTCTCTTGAGGGATTTATTTGCCCTATTCCACTTTTTAAATGCAAATTAATCACACCATGACTCTGCTCTTTTGTATATATCGGTGTTCCTTTAAGGCATTTAGAAACTTCAATTATCGCTCAAAAGATGTCTTTTGAGCGACTTTGGAGCGATAATCGTGTCATTTACAGTGCAAGATGATCGCTCAAACGTTGAGTGATCACCTTGCGCTCCGAGCGGAGGATGCAAAAGAGAAGCAGGGCCGCTTGTCTTCTGCAACTAGCGTGGTCTTAGGGCAGTATTGGCACGTGAAAATATCGCAGCTGTACTGCACTAAAGAACGTGTGAACGGGTGATTTACAGCTATTAAGTAATAATAAATAAACTATTATTCACACGATTGGAGGTGCGTGTTATCCTGCTCCCAGAGGAGTCTATGGAAACTCCCACGTATCACGCACCAGAGATAGGTCAGGTCCTATCTTTTCTCGCACCACGGACCTTAGATGTGAGCTTTGCAGTCGAATGTCCTATCTTTGTTAGGTGCAAGTATTTAGTGAGTCTAAAACTCCTTCATGTGATCGCTTCTATAGGAAACCATTGGCTCTAATAGACACAATCTTTTCATGGACCGATAATGCGCTAAAACCACGGTCGGCTGAATGAGGCCTAATGGAGATGGTGGAGTTGGGAGTTTGCAAAATATTTATCTTCCTTTTTCTTGGGTTTTTCTTTCTTGCTCTTTTGTTGTTGTTTTCGCTGAGTCACGTATTATATTGTTTAAGGCCGGCTTTCCACGGCCGTGACGGGCTCCGCCGCGGAATTTTGCGGCAGAGCCCGTCACGGCGCCCCCCAGAGACCCCAATACTTACCTTTGGATCCGGCGTCTTTCATCCCGCATGACGCTTCAGCGCATGCGCAATAGAGCGCGTGACGCGCCGCAGCATCATGTGACGCGCCGGCCGTGTCATATGACACGCCCACAGCGTCATATGATGCGGCTGGCGGTGGGCGGGGAAGCGGTTTCACGCTATCTTCCGCTGTGCTACAGTGGAAGATAGCGTGACGGACGGCTTCCATTGACTGCAATGGAAGCCGGCCGTGCGTACACCCGCGGCAAATAGAGCATGCCGCGGCTGAGGACGGGAGATTTCACGGTGCGGAATTCCGCGATGGATTCCACACTGTGAGCATTGAGCTATTGGGTTCAATAGAACCTAATAGCTGCGGGCAACGCGGCGGATTATCGCCACGTATTACGTGGCAGAAATCTGTCCGTGGGAAGGAGCCCTTAGTTTGTATTTTGGATGTTACTAAGGTCTTGCAAATACTTTTTCTTTTCTTTTTAGGGCTCACACAGGCAAATGTGTATTTGGTCTGCAAAATCCATAGTGTTTTTACTGTGTGTGGATATGCATATTTAACGCGGATCCTTTCTTGATCTGCCTGAGATGTCCTCCTGCTGCAAAACTCGGCATGCAGTTACATCTCCTTCTAGGTGCTTGATTTTTATTGATAAATAGTGTATAATGCTCACATCCGTAAACTCAGCCGGTCAGCTCTTAGAAGCCCTTAGGCCGCTCTCGCACCGGACGCTTTTTACCATGATTAGTGCCGCGTCCCGATCGCCGTGCTAATTGTAGTACAACGCTCCCATTGACTTCAATAGGGCCTCGCAGACCTGCGCTCCAATGCGACGTTTCTAACCCACAATTTTCGAGTGCCATCTGTTCTATTTTTCTCAGTTTTCGAGTTTAAAGGAGATGTCCCGCGCTGAAACGGGTTTTTTTTTTTTTAAACCCCCCCCCGTTCGGCGCGAGACAACCCCGATGCAGGGGTTAAAAAAACCACCCGCACAGCGCTTACCTGAATCCCGGCGGTCCGGTGACTTCAATACTTACCGCTGAAGATGGCCGCCGGGATCTTCTACCTTCGTGGACCGCAGCTCTTCTGTGCGGTCCACTGCCGATTCCAGCCTCCTGATTGGCTGGAATCGGCACGTGACGGGGCGGAGCTACACGGAGCCGCTCTCTGGCACGAGCGGCTCCATAGAAGAAAGCAGAAGACCCGGACTGCGCAAGCGCGGCTAATTTGGCCATCGGAGGGCGAAAATTAGTCGGCACCATGGAGACGAGGACGCTAGCAACGGAGCAGGTAAGTATAAAACTTTTTATAACTTCTGTATGGCTCATAATTAATGCACAATGTATATTACAAAGTGCATTAATATGGCCATACAGAAGTGTATAGACCCACTTGCTGCCTCGGGACAACCCCTTTAATGCACCTAAATCACTGATGTAGTGCGTTAAAAAGCGCTGTTAAACGCTGTACCATGCGTTCTAAACGCCGATCGAAATCGCTGCACAAATGCCACGATTCTGAGTGGCGTTTTCTGAACGTATGTGTGTGAGAGGCCTGAAGTTTAACGCGTATCTGAGTTTCAACATTTTCTAAAATACACCAGGTTCCCCTTACCCACTAATTTGCTGCAGTTTGTACTCGGTTTCATGTCTGTTATTCAGGTGGTCTTTCCCATTATTCTACTGCCCTGCTGTTTGCAGTCCATTTTCAGGGAGGGGGCATATAGCAAGCCTAACACTTTGCCAGTAGTACACTGTCCTGTCTTCCTTGCTCTTACTTCCCAGGCTGCATTGCACTGTCTCTGACCCAATTAACAGGGAAGCAGTACCTGAATGCCTCCATCCCTCTGCTTTCCCAGGCCAATCAGGCATTTAGAGACATTTTGACCAAATTGTTATTAAGCCCACTATAATATGTGTACACACAAAGGCACAAAACCACATTCTGTAAGGGTCCTTTTCAACATGACGACTGTTGTCTCAGTGATTATCACTCCTGTTTATTTCACACATGAGCAATCATCGCTCAGTGAATGGAGGGGGAGCCGGTCAGAGATTACTCCACTTGCCCGCCTTCATTCACTGTAAACAGGCAGTCATCCATAAATTCATAGATAAATGCCTGCCTGTTTACATGGGGCGATTGTTGTTTGATTGTCATGACTGCGTGATCTAAAAGACAAACAAACAAATTATCATTTGATGGTCTGTCGCTGCAAGCATTTACACTAAATGGTTATTCAGATTTCACCAATCCAGCAAAAATCTGAACGATAATTGTGCAGTGTATAAGGGCCCTAATAGCAGAACAGGCAGAGATTATTATCACAGTGTCTGCAGATCTGTAAGCCTGCGGCTTGTGAACAAAGCCCTCCCCCTGTTGCTATGGAAACATCCATATGTCCTTGTTACTATAGAAGTTCTTTACCTAAAGACAGAGAGTGGAGTGCAGAGAAGCTGGAAGGGAGACCTCTAGTGGCAGCCACTTCAAAAGTGACTTACAGTGCTAAAGCAACAACATTTTTAAAGGAAGTATATTACAGAAACGATAAGACTAACATGAGCTAGTAGATGAGCATAAGTTGTCTGAAATGGTAAGTGCCCCTTAACTTATGGGGCTCAAAGGAGCTGACAGATTTCCTATAAGATGAACTTACAATGATCAATTCTCTAGCATGAACATGGGCTTCCACGGTAAGCGGTTCATCTGAATGTGCAAACGGCTGATCTGTTTGTTTATGCAAACATAAAACATGCTTACTGGTTGGCTGCACTTCTCCCCATGTAAACAGGCAGATGTGTAGCCGACCAATGACAGATGTGGCAGAATGACCGTATTAATGATGAAGTGTCCCCATAAATCCAATCATCTGCTATATATGAACGGCAGCGAAGGAATGCTTTGTCGATCAGCGCTAGTTATAGTGGACCAATTCTCAACCCAAGTAAATGGGTCCCTAGGGCGTATGTGTCCCGCGTATTACGGGCATATATTTCATGCGTGTAAATACGCAGTACACAGCAAATACACATTTACATGTTAGAACCCAAAAGCCTACATTGGAGTGTATTACGAAAGTAATATGTAACCAAGGGGCTTCTTCACAGGAACGTGGTGACAGTGTAGTACGCGCCCAGGATTCCTATAGAACCAATAGGACCGTCTCCCCAATATATCGGAATAACGAACCATCCCAATAATCCACCGCGCACAAGTTTCAAATACAAGTAGAATTTATTTCAACGCAAGTGAGACTCACACAGAGAGAAGAAAGTGATAAAGTAGGTAAACCAATTAAAATGTACAGTATAACAACGTGAAATGTAACAATGATGTGGAGCAAATGGTTTGATGGCAGATGAAACAAAACATCTATGGAAACAGTAATCTGAGCAAAATACAAGATCTCAGCAGTCACATTAGCCTGTACCGCCATACAATGATGGGTAGCTGTATATTCACACACTTCGCTTGTCCTCTACCTCTCTGGTCTAACTCGTTCATACCTGGAGCTGCGGAGTCGTAAGCCAAACGTCCGACTCCTTCATAAGAAGAATTAGAATACATTTCCTGTAGTAAGATGGTGACATCGGGCTTTACGGAATATTTTCATTTTACACCGGAGTTGGAATCTGCACATTTCTACCGACTCCACAGCCCTGTTCACACTCATGGGACAAATACATGAAAGAACAGGCTGTTCAATGCAAATGTTCACCGCAGTCACTAAGAGGTTAATAAGGCGTGCAGAGGAAGACAAAATCATTGAAGGCTGCAGGATTGGTTTCCCTACTCTGGATATGTACAAGTACTATCAAATAAATCAGGAAATGCTGATATGGTATGACAGCTCCAGGCCAGAGATCTATAAAGGCAGCAATGATCCGAACCATCTCCATCCAACAACAGGGGGTACTTTGTCCAACTGGTTAGATTAACCATTTCATCAAAATGGGCCGTTTATATTATAATACGTAAATAAATGCTAAATAAAGTGTAAGGTTAGTGGGGATTATTGATGGACATTACTCTTACACACTAGCTGGACTCTTTATTTCTCCAGTTTCAAGCATATAATGAATAATTTGCTCTAGTGGTGTATAACCCCATGGTTCATAATATGCTATAGGCAGCAAACTCTCACTCCTGTAAGCAATGACAATATAGTGAACGGGAAGTAGAAAAATGGACAAACAAGTAGTTCACAAAAATAAAAATACAACAAAAAAAACTATACAACAGGACACAAAGTATCCCCACAATATACATTAAAAAGGACTTGTCATGTTGGCTGCATAGTGCTGGGAGACAGGAGTCAGCGGACAGCGGCGGCGGCACAGCGGTAGAGACACTTCCGCTGACTTCACAACATAACAGATCCTCTGTAAATAAATATGACGTACAAGATAATGAAGCTCTGTGAATACCATTGTATGAGTGATACCCTATAGACTGGGACTTGGGCACATTGTGGCTGTACATAGGATGACATTACCTTGGTAAGAGGTTTCCCCGAATGATAGAACAATCTACGACTTTTTAGGGTGGCGCTACCATGCGGTGCATCACTGCTAGGAGTAACATGCTGGGCTAGCTAAACGCAAACCTGTAAGAATATTTAATATATAAGAAGTCTAAAAAAATATGTATAGCATAATAACTGGATTGATACAATAGGTCATTTTCTGATTACGCATCCCCTTTGCTCCCTACTGCTGGAAGAAGATAATGATCCCTCATTAAGAATTAGCTCCATTTATAATATTCCTCTTCAGGAGACGCTCAGCGAGGAAACCAGACTTACTGCAGGCACAAAAACTTCCTGTAAACTTGTAAGGATTGAGGCAAAGTGAATGTGTATTTCATGTGTTTCCTAGATGCAGTGGGACTACAAACCTCAGCATATCTTGCCCATGTCCATTTTGAATATCGCAAACAAAACTGAAATGAAATGAACATAGGGGTAGACCGGTCTTGGCGTATCCCGTCCATGCATGTACGCTTCCACGGATAACTCAAGGCCAAATCTAGAACATTCTAACTCTGCAGAATGCTATATGTCCTGGAAGTATAAGGGAGTGTCTTACATTGTGCCCATTACCCAGGATGAAATGTTAAAGGGTTAATCCCATGTGTAAATATGCCACAAAAGTCTGAAAGGATCAATTCCCAGAGGTGGGAGCCCATTGATCAGACATTTATGGCATATACTGTGGATTTAAGCTGGGAATACCCCTTTAATGAAATGTCAGCAAATGAAACTTATAATGCCATGAATCTATGATAACGAGGCCTGTCACAATATGAGGAGACGCAGGTTTACAGGGATTATCATACAAAGCCTACACACGGTATCCATTATAATCCACCTCCTGCAGTTTACATCTCAACCATCTCAGACCGCCGTTCTGCCGGCGCACGGCGCCCCTCGCAGTCCAATGCAGCTACTGTAGCAACGAGTCAATCACTGCTTCTGGCTTTGCTGAACGCTTCCTACAGGGAAGGAATTAGGAGATACTGCAATTAATACTGCTGAAATCTGATACAAGCAATATAATTAGATTGATATTACATCATGTGATGTACTTGTCATTATGCTCTAGTATAACTGGCAAACCGCCCCGCAAACAGTCTGCCAAGAAACCATCACAATGTGACGTCACCCTACAAGTCGGCCACGACTCGGTGCTTGCACCAGGGGACTTTACCTTTTTATTTTTTGTAGCACTGGTCAACAAATCAAAATTGTTTTTCTGTATCTGGTTTGAAAACAGGTTGGTTTAACTAATTTTGGGGTGCTGAATTCAGTGCAAGAATCAGATTCTATCCATCATGTCACATTTCTGCGATACATAGCACTATTACATAGACAATAATACAGTATTGCCAAATATTGTCTGGTTTTAAATGAAAAAAAATAATTAATTAATTAAAAAAAAAAAATCACACTCAGAACTCAATAACATTTTTCTGTTAATGTATTTGTGAATGAAACTCAAAAAATACTGATATGCTAAGGTAAGAATGAAGAGAAGTGCTTCATGCAGGTTACAACAAACACTAAACAGCAGTACAGATAGGGTCATGTCGGTAACCTTCCTGCTCAACTACATTGTTCTGCCATCTAGTGACCATTTTTAGAACTTCATCCACTGTGTATTACATTCCAATAAAGAGTTTAGCTTAGGCCGCCTGCAGACGAGCGGGTCGGATCCGGCAGCGAGAAATCTCGCCGCGCGATCCAACCCCAGAGCCTGCAGGGACGAGCGCGTACTCACCCGCGCCTGGCGGCCCCGGCTCTTTGATGTGCCGGCCAGGTGAGTGCGTGCCCCGCAGAAAATTAGAACATGAAACCGCCTAAATAAACAAGGAGTGGGTGCTGTGGCCCCCAATGAACGCGACGAGAAAGAGATTTTACGGTAAGTTATACCAAAAATATCTGTTTCTCGTCCGTATCATTGGGGGCCACAGCTTAGACCATGGGACGTCCACAAGCAGTTCCGAAACAATATATTGGGTGGGCATTCAAAGTTCGGCTGTGCGGTCAACGACCGCCGCCTGCAAGATCTTCCGGCCAAGAGCGGCGTCAGATGATGCAGCTGTGTGGACCTTATAAAATTTTGAGAACGTATGTAAGGAAGTCCAGGTGGCTGCCTTACACACCTGAAGGGCTGAGGCTCCGTGACGGACTGCCCAGGAAGCCCCTACCGCCCGTGTGGAGTGGGCCGTAACCCGAAATGGCGGCGAGCGTCCTGAGGCGCGATACGCCTCTGTTATCAGGGACCTTATCCATTTCGATAGGGTGACTTTTGAGGCTGCCAAGCCCTTTCGGGTCCCCTCCGGAATAACGAAGAGGGTGTCGCTCCTACGAAACTCCTTTGTTCTTTTCACATAGATCCTCAGCTCCCTTACTACGTCCAGGTGGTGCAGCATTTTTCCTTTTTGTGTACTGGATCTGGACAAAAAGAAGGCAAGACAATTTCTTCATTAATGTGAAACTGCGATACTACCTTTGGTAGAAACTCGGGTGATGGTCTTAGTACCGCTTTGTCCTGGTGGAAGGTCATATATATGGCGCCTGTATAGACAAAGCCGCCAGCTCCGAGACCCTACGGATTGACGTGATAGCGACGAGGAATACCACCTTCCAGGTCAGTAGTCGCATAGAAATTTCCTTCAGCGGTTCAAACGGCTGGTCCGTCATAGTGTCCAACACGAGATTAAGGTCCCAAGTTTGGACCGGGGGTTTAAACGGGGGCGTCGTATGGGCGACTCCTTGCAGGAATGTACGTACTGCCATCCTATTTGCGATTGGTTTTTGGAACAGTACCGTTAATGCCGACACCTGTCCCCTTAACGAACCTACCCTCAATCCTACTTCGAGGCCCGATTGTAGGAATGCAAGAATTCTGGCCACCGAAAATTGCATCGGTTGTACCCGCCTCTCCTCACACCAGGTGAAGAAGCGCTTCCAGACTCTATAATAAATTGCAGATGAGGCTGGTTTTCTGGCCCGTATCATTGTCCGAATAACCTTCTCCGAATAACCTTTTCTCCTCAACACCTCGGTCTCAACGGCCAAGCCGTCAAATGTAGAGACTTGGAATTCGGGTGTAGAAAAGGCCCCTGGGATAGCAGGTCTCTTTGCTCTGGAAGATGCCACGGTGTGTCGAACAGCATTTCTATGATGGTCGCGTACCAGCTTCTCCTTGGCCAGTCTGGCGCTATTAATATCGCTGGTCGCCCTTCCTGCTTGATTTTCCCTAGGATCCTCGGTATGAGAGGGATTGGTGGAAATTCGTATAGGAGCTTGTACTCCCCCCCACGAAATGGTCAGCGCATCCGTTGCCGCTGCTTGTGGATCCCGCGCTCGGGACACAAATGGGTGTAGTTTGTAGTTTAGTCGGGACGCCATGAGGTCCACGTCTGGTGTGCCCCATTTCAGGCATATCGTCCGAAAAACTTCCGGGTGCAGCCCCCATTCGCCGGGATCCACCCAGTTTTCTATTCCGGGAATGTAGACTGCGGAAATCGAGCTCAGATGCTTCTCTGCCCACGTTAGTATGCCTGCTACCTCGCTCATTACCGACGCGCTCCGTGTTCCCCCTTGTCGGTTGACATAGGTCACCGCTGTGGTGTTGTCCGTCTGGACGCGTACATTTTTTCTCTTGAGACTGGGCCCGAAGTGTCAGGTAGATGGTCCGCAACTCTAGGATGTTTATATGCAGCCTTGTCTCTCTTTGAGACCACACTCCTTGAACAGACTGGTCCCCCAGTGTTCCGCCCCAACCTGAAAGGCTGGCGTCCGTCGTCACTACTATCCAACGATTTGGGCCCAAAGGCCGTCCCGCCTGAAGCCTCCCAGGTTCCAGCCACCACTTCAGTGACCTTTGGACTTGAGGGGTTATCTGGATTCGCTGTTCCAGGGTCAGCCGGGACCCATTCCAGCGTGACAGTATCAAGTGTTGTAGCTTCCTCGACCGGAACTGGGCGAACGGAACCGCCTCGAATGCTGCCACCATCTGGCCCAGGATAGCCATGCAGTGTCTGAGGGTTAGCGATTTCCCCTGTATTAGGGACCGGACCCCCTGTCGGAGCTTGTCTACCTTTGCTTGGGGTAGCAGGACCCGGTGCTGGCTGGTGTCGAATATCATGCCCAAATTCTCCAAGCGTTGTGTCGGTATTAGGCATGATTTTTTGCGGTTCACTATCCAGCCGAATTCTTCTAGAATCCTCATCGTGACGTGTAGGCTTTTGATGTTGCCGCCCCACGACGGTGCCTTTATTAGTATATCGTCCAGGTATGGAATGGCTGATATACCTTCCGCATGGAGTAGCGCCATCACTGCTGCTAGTACCTTTGTAAAAACTCTTGGAGAGGTAGACAGGCCGAATGGCAGCGCCGTAAATTGAAAATGCCTTCCCTGTGTTTCGAAACGAAGGAATTTTTGATGTGTTTCCCGAATCGGGATATGGAGATAAGCGTCCTTGATATCTATCGAGGACAGAAATTCGCCCGGTTGCATGGAGGTTATCACGGACTTGATTGATTCCATCCGGAAATGTTTTGTTCTGATGAATTGATTCAACCTCCTTAAATCCAGCACCGGTCTCACTCTGCCGTCCTTTTTGGGTACAAGAAAAAGATTCGAATAGAACCCTTGCCTCTCTTGTGCCCCCGGTACCGGTTTCACAACCCCCTGTGCCAGAAGGTTCTGCACTGCCTGCTGTAGGTTGGCTACTCCTTCCGGGGTGGTAGGCACTCTGGACCTGCAGAACGAATTCCGTGGGAGAGTCGTGAATTCGATTGCGTACCCGGATGTCACAATCTCCTGCACCCACTTGTCGCTCACGCGCCTCCCCCATGTCTCCCGAAATTGGGAGAGCCTTCCCCCCACCCTGGTGACACTGGGTGGGGGCAGCATCTCATGCCGCGCTCTTTGATCCCGCCGTTTTAGATGTTCCGGGTCGGGATCGCCATGTTTGTCTTGTTTTGAAAGAGGGGCCCCTCTTTGCGTCCGTCGGGGTTTTTGTAGACTGGGACCACTGCCCTGACCCTGGACGGGACGAAAAACGCTGAAAGGATCTAAAAAACGTTTTCCTTTTTAATGGAACCTTCTCCTTTCTTGCCGGCATTTGTGGTAACGACGTGCTCTTGCCGCCTGTGGCGTCCTTTATCATGTCATCCAGTTTAGGTCCAAACAGCCTGTTTCCTTCGAATGGCAATTTCGTTAGAGCCATCTTGGATGCTGTATCTGCTGACCAGCTTTTCAGCCAGAGAGTTCTCCTTGCCGCAACCGATGCAGCGGATGCCTGGGCAACGAACTTGGCTGCGTCTAGTTCTGCTGCGCATACAAACTTGCTTGCCTGTATGACGTTGTCTGTCAGTTCGAGCAACTCACTCGGTGGAGCACCTGCTACAATGTCTCTCCGTAGCTGTTTGGCCCAGGCTATGGACGCCTTACTGACCCATGCGGCCGCAAAAATCGGCTGCAAGGCAGTGCCTGTGGCTTGAAACACGGTTTTTGCCAACGTATCCAGCTTCCTGTCTTGAGGATTAGCCAGCATTGCTAATTCGGCTGTTGGCAGTGCTGTGCTTCTAGACAGTCGTGACACTGGCGGGTCGACTACCGGAGGTACCGCCCAACCCTTTTTCAGACCCCCTGGGAATGGGTATGTAATTTCCTAAGTCTTCCCGGGTTGCCTAAATTTTTTGTCCGGGTTCTGCCATTCCTTGTTAAGGACCTCCAAAAAATCCGGATGGTCTGGGAAGACCTGCCGCGATCTCTTCTGCCGTCTAAATGACAACGTGGAAGGAGCCGTCTCCACTGGTTCCTCCGTTACTTGGAGGGTTTCTCTTATGGATATTACCAGGCCGTCCATTAGACTGGCTAGGCGCGACACCTGTTCCTCGTCTAGTTCCGAAACTGACGAGCCTGCAGAGCGGTCGTAGTCTTCAGACCCACTGCCCTCGCCTGCCGTTTGGGCCGTGTCCTGGGACGCCCATGAGCAAGACGCTCGAGGGGACTCATGGCGAGCCCGGGCTGGTCTCGCAGAATACCGGGACCGTGAAGAGTGCCTTGATCTGTGGTAAGTGTGCACGGACTCCCTGGACCCATGAGAGCCATGAGAGTCCCTGGATCGTCTGGACTTGGAGGATTTAGACGACCTCCTGGTGTGGCGCGATCTATGGGGAGTGTCCTCGCTGCTACGGGACCTCCTTCTCTTGTGTGCCCTCCCTCGTGCATATTCCGAGGAGGACGCGTCTGAGCTGGGCTCTGACCGGCGTAAAATCGCCGCAGAGGATGTGGCCAAGCCAGAAACGGCTGCGGCCAGGGACCTCGCCCATTGGGGTTCGGGCCCTGGCTCCACAGGGGCGGCGGGGGGCACCGGGGTCCCTGGAGCTGCGCGCGCCGCGGCACATCTAGCGCAGCGGGGGTCGACTTGACCGCAAGCAAACTTAACGCTGCAGGTAGTGCAAGCGTAATGCTTCACCCTCCCCTTGGCCGGGCTGGAACCCTCTGATCTAGGGTCAGACGTGGCAACAGAAAACAATTTCCAGGTAGCGGGTAAGCTACGTACCGTTACAGGAATGCCTGCAGGGGGGACGGGGAGGGCGGGGGGAGAACACCGCGAAGTGCTGCCTTGGGCAGGGCTTACCCGGTGTAGCAGCTGGGTCTGCGGTTCCCCCGGTCCAGCTGGAGCCTCTGGTCCTGACGCTTGGATGCTGTCAGGAGTCGACGCGGGTACACCACACGATCTCGCAGCGTTGGTGACCCGGCAGGTGCTGTGGCAGGGACTGCTGCGGAGTTGTTACCGCTGCTGGTGCCCGAGACCGGAGGTGCTGCTGCTGTCCGGGTGCTTTCTCCGTAGCAGAAGGAAACTGCAGGGCTGAATGGCTGGACGGCTGCTGTGTGCTCAGAGAGCTGCGCAGTGCTGGGCTCAGAGGTGCAGACAGACGAAGTGTCCAGCTGCAGAGAGTGGCCATTCCTCTGTCCGGCTGCCCCTTTTAAACTTGCCGCGGTCGGAGGGGGCGTGGCCTGCCCCGGAAGCGTCCCCGCGACCCGGAAGTGACGTTTTCCGGCCGTGACGACGGCGCTCCGCCCCCCGGAGCGCCGTGCCCGGAAGTGGCCTGCCAGCCGGCGCCCCGGCGTCCTGCAACATGTCCGCTTCTATCCCTGGCCGGGAGAGCTGCCGCTGCTGCTGCCGTCCCGATGCTCCTTAAGGTAACCTGCGTCCGCCGCCAGTATGGAGTCCCGAACGGACTGTTACCGCCGCCGCTGTCCGTGTGGAGTCCCAGACAGGATGTTGCCGCCGCCGCTGTCCGTACGGAGTCCCAAGCGGGGTGTCTTGTCCTGGGAGCCACAGCCTGTCCGTGCGTCGACCGCTCCAGCAGTGCTGCCCCCTACGCGTCACCGTCAGACAGTGCGCTACTCCAGGGAGGGGGAGCCCTATGGCTGGCGGGTGACCGACTCAGATGCGCATTGCATGGTCGGGCCCCTTTTTCTTCTCTGGGTGAGACGCCGCAGTAGTGGTGGAGACACCCTCTGCCTGCGTCTCCCCCGGGAGGCCAGTAGAGCCAGGGAAAAGCCCCGACTCCCCGGATTCCGCGAATAGCTCTTTCCACGTCTGCCTCCTAGCAGACACTAAGCTAAAGACTAATTAGCTGAGTGCCTGCAGGGGGGATATAGCCAGGTGGGGAGGAGCTAACACTTTTTTGCTTAGTGTCGCCTCCTAGGGCAGTGGCTATATCCCATGGTCTAGGCTGTGGCCCCCAATGATACGGACGAGAAATCAGATCTTCACAGAATAGATAGTACAGGACTTACCAATCGGTGACAGCCAGACTAAGGGCTCATTTTTATGCATGTAAATATGTACTGTATTACACATTTATTTTTTACATACGTAATATGGAGTGACTACATCCCATTGATTTTAATCGGTTTATTCATAAATGTGCATTTTTCACGCACTTTCGGTCACATGAAAAAACGCAGGATGGCCCATTTTGGTCAGTATTATGGACTGAAATAGGCCATAGAAGCGAGTGGGACTGCACAAATATGCAGTGAATGCGCACGGCACATATGTATTCACTGCATATTCACACCAAAAAATCATTGGTCCCTTCTTGCATTTTTTGACCGTATGAACACACAGTGCTTCTGTGTGCAAATACACTCATAAGGAGGGCTGAACTATGCCCTGAATAGGCAAGTTTTGGTCTGTGACTACGCTTGTATAAAGGAGGACTGCTGGAGATATCCATGCACCTGCACTTGACCATCTCCAGTAGTTCCATAAAGGTGAATGGAGCGGCAGAGCGTATGCTTCAATGTTGCTTTATTCAAACTCCCCCTCACTACAGAGTGTACAGTGAGGAGGACAGGGGGACACGAAACCCCTGTTCTTGTGGTCTGTTGGATAGATGATTAAGTCAATTCTGCCGCAACACATTTAAGGTGGACCTGTCAGATGGAATAAGGGTACATGGGCACTGCCACTGCAGTATAGCACTGTGGTATAGGATAAGGACACACTACTGTAAAACTCATTATAATCTCAGTAATCAAGATATCACATGCCTCGATGGGAGATTGGAGTGCTCCGCTTGGATAAATCTGTCATCAGGTGTGATCTACTGTATATTAATATCCCTGTGTCTCCTCTGTACTTGGATAACTGGGATCGAAACCAATGGTATAAATCAGTGTTTCTGAAAGAGGGGGGCAGGCGTCACTGGGGACCACCGACTGTTGGCAAGGTGCAGCTATGCAGTCAGTTTTGACAGAAATGATCATATGCTAAACAGGTCTTTGTCTTGCTGAAGAAATCTCCAATTTAGTAATATTTATTCCTCCTGTGCTTATTTTAAAAGTCATACAGGCGACCAAAGACAAATTTCCATTTTCGCCTAGTCTGTGGCCATTAGTGAGGCCCGGGCATTATCGCCATGTTCCAGCTATGAGGCTTCAGGGAGATAAAAAAAAAGATTGAAATCTCCTGGTTTAAACGAACCGATCTAATATCATCGGCTCCGTGCCTTAAGCATGGTAAGGAAGCGAACACATACCTGCGACCTGTTTTGGGTCTTGTTTTTCCTTTTGATGTTCTAGGCCTTTCTAGCTTCATTAAGGACTGACGAAGGCTCTCCTCGGTGTAAGCCAAATACACATGGGACAAATCCACTTCAAAAGGCTGAGGGAACATTAAGCAAACTAACTTCAGTCACCTCTAAGGAGGAGGTCTATGTAAGATATACACAGACAGACACAATTAATCCACTAGCAACTGGTCAACAATAAACAGTTTTCAGAAGTTTGGTATTTTGTTTTCTTTCTTTGCTCTACGGGAATGCATCATCCTTTCTTAGGTTTCCTTTACATGATTGTGGAGTTCCTATAGGAAAGTGTCTGCCTTCAGAAAATGTATAGGCATGGAGACAGAATACTATTTGTTTTTATTTCAAAACTCAGGTTTGTGTATGTCCTGGCCACAAAACAAATTAAAGTAGATAATCTGCCACAATGTTTATTGGCTGAACTAATGGTAAGTTAAAAAGGAATTAAAACAATGTATTTCCGCCCAACATCATAGTGTAAGAGATGGAAATATACTGGTTCCAGTTTGGTAGGACAGCCATAATGAAAACCAGTGCGGAGCTGTACATAGACGTGCTGTGTGCTGGAAGACTTCGGTCATACCGTGGATCCTTCACCTAATGACGGTTTTATCTCCTGATCATGAGCCCCATAATACACCGCTGGCACGGTTTTATTTCTCCTGTTTTGTCTAGAGCCTTCTGCCCCTACACTACCATAGAGCAGCTTCTACGCTCACCCACTGTCACGTTCCCTTGTAGATTGTAAGCCCCCAGTAACAGCGCACTGATGTACCCATGTGTATTCTTGTATTTATTGTTATGTACTGAAAATTTTTTTAAATGTCTATCGAAATGTTCCCAGCAAGAGAAACCAAGTGATCGTGTAGATGTGACACCTTTTTATGTCTACAAGATTACTTTCTCTTGCTGGGAACAATCACATTACACTCTACTGGCTAACACGGTACCAAACCTTTTTCATTATAACTCGTACCTAAATGTCTAGTGTCCTGGAATAAGTGGCACATCTAGAAATAATGTTTTATTTACCTATTTTATGATGAATTGCTCATGGATTTAACTTCATTTTATTTAATAAGATTTATTCCTGTCCGTTTCATGGATGAGAAATAGGACATGCCAATGCGTGCCAATGTGCTGCGTCCATGTAAATCGGACAGCATGTGGACTAGTGCCCGTGTGCTGCCCGATGCGAGTTGTGCACAAACCTCTCGGTCACAACTCCCATTCATAGCTCGTGTTCACCAAGCCATAGTTACATTTTTGATTTAGGTGTGATTTTCTGTCATAGTGTATATGTATCTCCCTCAACTTTAGATTCAGCCTCTATACATGGGTGATAATCAGCAAGGTGCAGAAATGTTTAATGAACGCACAAAAGCAGATAAGAGCTGGGGTAAAACAATCAAAAGTTAGTGGCTAGGGTTAAATAAACTATAAAGTTATGGACTTGCAGGAATTGGGACGCTGAGACCAGGAGTGTCACTGTCATCTTACTCATCATTCTCCCACTGTCCACCGTAGGTCCTCTGTTCATTGTCCCGCAGACTATTTATGTGTGCATTATGGGTACATGTGGAAGTATTCTGTGACGGCTTTGCGGATGGACAGAGGGGCTACAGCAAGATAGATAAGTATGTGAGTGGCACCTTCAGACTCAGCGCCCAAGATCCTATGAGCCCATAACTTTAGCTTATGGGGCTTATAAGAGCTGATAAATATCTGAGGACCTGACGCCCATGCAAAACGATTGTTTAAGTTCATTCTATTTACTTCTTACTACAGGACACAGGTTAGCATGGAACGTATGGTGTGTTCCCTTCCCATTTACACATCACTGGTACCACTGGAACACTGTTCTCAGCGATCTGTATACACATACATGCAGAAGACGCAGGTCACATCTTTGTATACCCCGAGACTCCTCCGCACAGGGAACATGCGATGTCATAAAATACATAGGACACGTTACTCTACTATGGTGGGATGCATCTTACGTCTTTTTCTTTCTTGTCCGGTACCGGAGTCTGCTTCCTCATATTGTTTCCAGTGTATGCAACGCATTTCTTACAAAGATACAAATTTACATGTTAGAGGATCTTGGAGGGTCAGAAGACACATTACTGTAAACTAAGGAGTCTGCTTACCAGCTGCCACTCTCCAATATCTTCATTCCAGTGGACGTAGTTTTCAATCATGTCCTGAACACAAAGAGCATTATAGATGTATTTAGCATGAATACGTTTTGAAGGTTTTGATGGCTTTTCGTACATAAGTGGACCGATACATATTAGATCCTCATTATAACAGTATACAAACATAGAGGTGGGGTAAGAATGGGTCTGCAATAGCTTCCTAAGGAAAACCCTCTTAATAAATTGTTTGAAAAGTCGATTCATCAATGTTATTTCCTCCGATCCAAGAGCAGAGATGTAGATGTATACAGTTTAATAATAATAATCATTTACATCCTTCTGGATCTTCTTTCTTCTGCACGGCGGATCCAGGTGGGTCCGTCAGTCGGCACGCTGCAGGCATGCACAGTGCATTCTTTTTTTAACCTTCTGCTTTCCCATGGATCCACAGCACGGATAGCTTTTATTGACTTCAATGGAAGCCGTCCGTGTGTGAATCTGCAAAAAATGCAGCATGCTGCGATTTTTTTCAACCGCGCGTGCGATCCGCAAATTGGGAAAATTGACATCCGCAGGTATTTAATTACCTACGGATGCCTAATGATTGTCTATGGGCTGCTTGAACTGCGGATCGCACATGCGGTTGACAGGCGCGGATTCCGCAATTCAATTATATCCGTGGACATGTGACCTACCGCTAAGGGACACAGCTGTTATGTTAGAGCATGTGGATTTACAGAGAACATACAACCCATTTATTTTTTCATTGTACACATCTATACAGCGCATACACTTTCCACAGCGCTGTACACAGATTGTCATCACTTACACTTTAGTTATTGTGTTACCTGATATTCCTGTGGAATGAAATTATCAATGATGATCATCTGAAGTCGGAGCTCACGACTCAGCTGCCTGATATTTTCCAGTAACCCCTCTATTTCTCTTTGGTGTTCTTGCTGCAAGTCAGCCATCTACAAAAAAAATGTAACACAGGAACGTAACCACTGACTTGCCAATTGTTGAACAGTATCATATGGTAGACTTCATTGTCTTGCTTGGACTACTGAGCCCAGAGCAGCTAAAAACATCTATCATGATCATTTTGGATGAAAGAAATTTAAAAGGGTTGTCCAGGACTTTTGGGACTTTTCCTATTGATGATCTATCCTCAGAACAGGTCATTAATAGTTGATCGTGGGGTTCCACTGCTGAGGATTCCCATCGATCAGCCAATTTCTAGCACCGCTGTAACATTACTCACCATTCATTACTCACCACCTATTAGTGCCATTAAAGAAGTGGAAAATATGTTCCAAAAATAGAGAAAAAAAATCTCTCAGCGCTTGGTGAATATTTTCTATTTTTGGAACATATTTTCTATATATGCATATGTCCACTAAGGACCTGTGGACATACTCTCTCAGGCGTCTCTCCAGACCTTCTGGATACGGACAGGAGTAAAGTACCATAAATACCAAGTGAACCTGGGCTCTGGGGAGCACCAGGTGAGTCCCTTACCTATATATGTATTTATTATATATGCAATAAGTCACTTCAAGGTGCTGTCCAATTGTCATAAACTAAGTGGAAGAAGTATAGGAGTAGCTGCTTGGGCATCTGATGATGAAAGATAAAAGGCACACTAACACCCCATTTACACTGAAAGATGATTGCTCAAAAATTGCTCAAACCACAGTTTAAGTGAGAGTTGGGAGTGATCATCTTTGCATAAACTCTTAAGTAGCTAATTAGCTACTTAAGAGTTAAATAAAGGCGGAGTGGGACACCGCTGACAGCTCCAAGAACAGTAGCTGCGTAGTATATGCAAACAGCTGCTTTGTTCTCGGAGCTTTCAGCTAGTATCCCACTGGGAAGTTCGAGCAGGATACCAGCTGAAAGAATGTTATCAGTGCTGCCCCCTGAGAACTCAGCATGTACGCTAATAAGAGTCGTAATAAAGCTAATAAGCTTGCAAAAAGTCAGCAATGAACGAATAGTGCACGAAAAGTGCACGATGGCAGCGCATTTCGACGCAACGGTTATCGCTCAAAAAATGGCTTTTAAGCGAATTTTGAGCAATAATCGTTGTGTCTATATGGGCCTTTAGTCTCTAAGAAATGTGGATAAGGTTGGCAGTAGCCACATCTGAGGAGTCCGTGAGGCATTATTCCAAGTACCACGTAGTGAGGCCCAAGCACTGTTATCCTGCTGATTTCATATGTGTAGCTAAATGAACTTGTTCCAGAGTCAGAACTACGGTCCTACTGGCTTCTCTTTATTCGGAGAGGCTTCTGTAGGCCATCACTTATAAGAATACTGTATGTAAAGTACCTGCTAATGTCTAAAACCTAGACGTGTGTAAAGTATTACATGGAATGCACATTTAGTGATGCATCGTGACAACCTTCTAGACACAAAGACCCCATTTCCTATTCACATTTTGTGAAATGAGTAAATGATAGATCTTTATCAAGCACAAACTTATCAGCGGACCTGAAACCTGCAGGCAGCATATCTATGTACAGTATAAGACTAACTGTACAAAGCCCACAGAGGTCTCAGAACAACAACTACCAATATAAACCCCTGGGGTCAGACAGTTTTGGACCAATTCGTGATTTCTGACACGTTTTTGTGCTGGTAACTTTGGAGAACTTTATCTGAGACTTTTTTCATGACATACTGTAGTTTATGTTTATGGTAAATCTAGTTTGACAAGCTTTGCATTTATTTAGGAAAAAAGTCAAAAAGTTTGAGAAAATTTTGAAAAAGTTTTCATTTTTCAAACTTTTTAATTTTCTGCTTGTAAAACAGTCATACCGCACAAAATAGCTAGTAAATAACATGTACCATAGGTTATCTTTAGGTTGGCTTCATTTTTTAAAATATCCTTCTATTTTTTCAGGATGTTGGAAGACTTAAGTAATTTTAAGTAAATTTTTCAAATTTTGAAGAACATTTAAAAAAATCTATTTTATAGGGACTGAATCTGTTTTGAAGGGTCTATATATTAGAAACCCATCATCCCATTTTAAATACTGACCCTAAAGCCCCTCTTCTCCATATAGGGAGCCCAGTACTATGACTAAAGCATTATAGTTGGGGGCCCTGTTACAGGTTTTGCATTGGGGCCCAGGGAGCTTTAAGTTACATCTCTGACTGCAACCCTCAAAGTTGTCAAACTGGCATCTGTGTTTGTGCTGTATAAAGGACGTGGTAAGTTTATTGTACAGGTCAGTATGATTACATGACATACAACATTTATATATTTTTTACTAATTCTGCACAGTAAAAGCGTGTTTCATAGAGATTGTTTGTGGATCGCCATATTTAGGAGCCATTATTTTTCTTGTCTATGGAAATGTGTAGGGGCTAATTTGTTAAAATCTTTTTCTGCTGGGCAGCATGGACAAGCGAACAGCATTACCGGCATGGTTTATCTTTTTACTTTGTGGTATGAATGACATTATAGTGATTTTATTAACTACATTTTTATTGTTTTGCCATTTTTGCACAACCCACTGCCCCCAAAAAAGTACCCTAACTTTTTTTTTTCAAAATCTTGTGTCACCATACTCTGGGAGTACAAACCCTCCACAAATCTGACAGTTTTTTTATTATGTTGCCCTTATGGTGGCCTATTAGGATCTGAAAGTGTCAGGCTCTGCATTGGCGGGGGCATCTATGGAGATATCTGCTCCTGGTCACCGCAGCAGGGGCCTGGCTAACCAGTACAGCCGGCCTTCATTGTACACACTGTGGGATCAGCACTGGAGCCTGTATAGCACGGGGGCCATACATGTACAGCGGATTATGCTGTACTGTACATGTATGTTGCTAAGGCCCAAAAATCAGTTTATCACCGCAGGTTGTCGGCCTGCATAGTGCACTACACGTACTATGCGGCCTGACACCTTTATATGCTATATCTGTGTGCAAGTACAGTATAAACCCCCTGTAATCAGCTCAAATCACTGAGGGAAGCTGCAGGCCAGCCATACACTTCCCTTGCAGCAGCAGGTGGACAACAAAATAAATGGCCAACCATGTCATACATGCACAGGCCCAGAGTTTGCTGTGGCTGTCCCCTCTGGCTCCAAGAGAGGTCAGAAGCAAAAGAGCACTTTATATAAAACTGATATGCACTAATAGGACATATACAGAGAGAAGCGGTCATTAGGATACAGGTTTATTAGAACAGTCTGTACAACTTTGAAGCTACTGTTCTTCCTGGAGCATCACTTTATCAGGAAAAATGTGATAGGAGTAAGTTAGATTTATGGTTCACAGAGACAGGAAGAATCCCACATTTTCTTTACTATAAATGCCCTTCACAGTTAGGATTAGTTTAAAACATGCAAAATTTATTAGGTAATTTAAAATTAAAGACACTAATGGGCAACAAATCTGAATTATTTTCCAATATCCCACTGGATAGGAAAGATACGAAGAGTATATTAACACAGGACACGACGTGTGTGCTAGAAAAGCTGTTGGTCGTCTGTGTTAGTGTTCACTTAACAATGTAGTTCAAAAAAGTATGTTTCTGGATTAAACAGTTCACCATCAGACGTATGATAGCTGGTGCACATGCATTGATGTTCCTCATAGAGTTAGTTGCTTCATACAAGCTCTAGAGAACGGCATAATAGCTTTTTGACAAAGATGCATACGCTTATCTGATGTGGTTTACTGTTAAATCAGTTATCATAACTAGGTTTCCTCCTCGGAGCAAAAACTCTTATAAAATTTATACTCGATTTTGAGACACTTTAATGTGTTTGATTCACAAAATAATTTGTATATTTATTTTAACTCTTAACTCAACGCGTTTCTCCGCAAGATGGCAGCGGTTCATCAGGAGTATACAGTTTATGAAAGGCTGGTTCGTTGGATGATTGGACTGGATTGTTTACGGAAAGATATATACCCTGGAGCCTGCTGCTTGCTCTCTGTACTATGTTTCTTGTGCTCTCACACTTGCTATGAAATAACCCGCACAGGCCCACCATCTAAGGTCTCGGGTTTATGCAAGGCTAAATGAGCAAACTTTAGTCTGGTTCGTTTAGTGGGTTCCTATATTGAGCACTGAGTATCCTTAGGACTTAGCCTCAAGCTTTAATCTTGCACACCTAATTTGTGGTGCAGATATCTTAAAACTTTAGGCAAATTGGAACTCTGTTTGCCAGTATTCCATATACATCTGAGTGGTCTTTTCTGGCTGAGAGAATCTCCATTATGCTTGCATAAGTTACCATCTATGAGACCTGAGTAGCTACGTATTAGAGTCACCAACTAAGCAATAAGACAGCCGGTGCTAGTTCTCCCTACAGCACCCCTTGACTAAGCTTATCCAAGAGACATCCTCCCTCACGTATGTTCGTGACTCCATCCAGTAGCAATACTCTCATTAAGTCCTCAAACAAATTTCTTTTGGGCTAATACCCAATGCCGTGTTCTCAATAGGCTATAGCACTGATATACTCCAGGCTCAGAATATATACATGGATACATGATTTCACCCTTATTGGGACAAATAGACTGGTCACGGTATATATCTTTCCGTAAACAATCCAGTCCAATCATCCAACGAACCAGCCTTTCATAAACTGTATACTCCTGATGAACCGCTGCCATCTTGCGGAGAAACGCGTTGAGTTAAGAGTTAAAATAAATATACAAATAATTTTGTGAATCAAACACATTAAAGTGTCTCAAAATCGAGTATAAATTTGATAAGAGTTTTCGCTCCGAGGAGGAAACCTAGTTATGATAACTGATTTAACAGTAAACCACATCAGATAAGCGTATGCATCTTTGTCAAAAAGCTATTATGCCGTTCTCTAGAGCTTGTATGAAGCAACTAACTCTATGAGGAACATCAATGCATGTGCACCAGCTATCATACGTCTGATGGTGAACTGTTTAATCCAGAAACATAGTTTTTTGAACTATATTGTTGAGTGAACACTAACACAGACGACCAACAGCTTTTCTAGCACACACGTCGTGTCCTGTGTTAATATACTCTTCGTATCTTTCCTATCCAGTGGGATATTGGAAAATAATTCATATTTGTTGCCCATTAGTGTCTTTAATTTTAAATTACCTAATACATTTTGCATGTTTTAAACTAATCCTAACTGTGAAGGGTAAGTTAGATTTATGACCACATCGACCGTTCATTTTATTTAATGTGTTTTTACATTGCAACTAATGTTTTTAGCCCAATAACGTTATTAGTCTATCTATTAACATAAGCTGGAGTCCAGCCTGGCCCTCCACATCATAGTATTATTCCACTACATTCATGTGAAATGCAATATGTGTAGCCTTAACATACGGCATTCAGCACAAATATATAGGATAAACCATGAAGGACCCCTTGTGGAAGAAATGCAAATGGACAAATAATCATTAAACCCAAATCAGTCAAAGTATTTAAACGAGAAACAATGATGAACCCATTTAACACACCAGGACGTATATTTACATCCTGGAGGTTCGGGGTCTGTGTGGAGGGAGATCGCGGTTCATACAATGCGGGTGTCAGCGGTTTCTTACAGCCGACACCCGCCTGCAACAGCTCCGATAAGCCGAGACACTCATCGCATTAGATCTGTACGAACAATGTACATTGCAAGTCATCTTGTCTGTGAAAAGGGATGAGAATATGACATGTAGTGATTTTTTCACACGGGCATGAAAAATCACCCATGTGAATGGCCTCATATGCCATGAAGGGCCTGTGTGCTGTCAAAGGAATACATAGACAGCGCACGGCCTGAAAACTTACCTGTGTGAATAAGCTGGTATACTTGCGCATTAAAATACTTTTATATGGTAAATATAGATCTGTCCAAAATTACATTTCCTAGTATGCCACCAATGATGGCCATTAGAAAACCAAATTAGAATTACGGTTTTAGGATTTTGGCCCAGCCAGAATGTACATTTATTGTAATATGGTCCTAAAGTGTCAAGCAAGACAGTTATAGGTTGACTGATTAACAAACCTCCGACTTTGCCGCCATTAGCATGGTCCATACTTTCTTCAGTTTCTTGGTTTTACCTTGTGCCTCCTCCTGTAAACTTGTGTATTTCTCCTCAATATCCAGCCGCTCTTGCTGTGGAAAAGAAAAGAAAAAGCCTTAACAGGGAGTAGTTATAAACTCCTAAACATAGAGAGAACTTTAAAGGGGCATTCCAAGCCATTTTTAATACTGATGACCCATGTTTAAGAGAGGTGATCAATAACAGATCAGTGTGGGATGACATTCAGTACCCATGCCAATCAGCTATATGCCAGACCAGCTGTGCGCTGGACCTAGCACAGCTCCGTACAATATGTAGTGACAAGGAATGGTTCACTTGAAAGGGACTTGAAAGGGACTGAGTTTGCAGTACCAATCACGGTAAATGCACAATCTAAAAAGCTGTGCTACCATGGTACCCCAAAAATATTAATTTTTGCCCGAAAAGAGGCACAGTGTCTTATTTTCAGGTGATGTCTTAATACTCACCTAGCAGGCGGCGTTCGGATCCTTCTTGTTGGGCTGGGGGGCTCCGGAAGTCTTCAGTGTAGTCATCAGTGCTGAGAGAGCATTCTCTTCCTGGTAACGTGGCTCGATGAACCAATCACAGCAATTCAATGAGGTCATTCACTGAATGGCTGTGATTGATTCATCACGCCAGCTCTGATTGGATCACGAGTGCCGTGGCTCAGCCAATCACAGTAATTTCGTGCTGGAGGCAGGTTATTCAAGCCCCATTACCATGAAGAGAATGCTCTCTCAGCGCTGAAGACTGCAAGACTACACGGAAGACTGCAAGAGCGCCGCAGCCAAGTGTGAGGGACCCGAATGCCGCCTGCTAGGTGTAGCCATTTCAAGCCCACCCCCCTTCCCCAAAATATATATATAAGTAAATATTATAAGGTGGCCCAAATAGCCCAATGGGTAGTGGGGTCAGAAGGCCCAAAAGGCAGTCTATGGATGGATATAGAGAAAGATTGTATTTACACACACAATATAGCATATCTGACTTGGTCTTCGGGGCCACTCCCCCAGGGACTACAGAAAATGAGCCCGCTGTCAATACTCCCTCCTGCTGTGGAGAAGTGCCCGGTTCAAGTACAATCTGTCCTCCAAGATCTCTCCCATGCTACCAGTACTTCATAATCCGCAATTTCCACCAAGCCAAGACCTAGCTCATTTTAAATGGTGGATAGGTAACCAAATAACCACCCTACAACATTTTTACACTAAATCAAAACTTTTCACCATACAGCAGATTGTAACCACATTTAAGCCGCCCCCTCAGGAATATATGAGAATTAATCAAATATTCAATTTTATCCACTCTATAGCGCCCACCTCCATGCCTCTTTTGCCCACATCATTTGAAGCCATCTGTGCCAGAAACCCTTCTCAGAAAGGAATGTTTTCATATATATACATTACGCTAAACCAACCTCTGCCGGGGGAGAAACTTATGTTTATGAGAAAATGGGAAGTGGACCTACAGCTTGAGATGACCTCTGATAGATGGCAGCATTGTTGTACCACGATCTCTAAAGGTAGCCAAATTCTACATAGCACATACCTAGTTCCACAGAGACTGCACCATCTTTACCTAACCTCTTCCCCGCTATGTTTTAGGGGATGCCAAGAAAGGGGAGATATGCTCCATATATCGTGGACATGTCCGGAGGTCGAAAGGCTATGGTCGCAGGTCCACAATCTTTTCAACCAAATGCTTGTGGGTCCGGTTCCCAAATCCCCTACGGTGTTCCTGCTGGGGGATCGCCCCGCACGATCTAGGTATCAAACCCATAAACTGATACAATATGTATGCATGGCTACAAGAATTCACATCGCTTCCGTATGGAAATCACCTACCCTTTCCTTTTCAGAGGTGCTTGATAGAATATCAATTTTGCTATATGAAAGGATTCATGCGATTAGAACAGACACGATGACGAATTTCCAGAAAATTTGGCAACCTTGGATTGAATGTATAGAGATCCCAGGACTGCGCCATATTATATTATCTACTTAGCTTTTATTCTAGTGACCAGATACAAATATATACATTATTCAGATATTTCTAAACAATGATGTGGACTCTTGGCGACCTATTGGTTTAACTTTCTATGTTGACCCTTTTGTTTTGTTTTAACCCTATAATTCTGTGATCTATTAGCCGCTATAGGCAAATACTATTTTTGATGGCAATATTTGGCCCCTGCGAGGGGACTTTAGAATGTTATAAGTCTATCATACGAATGACTACAAAACACAATAAAACCCTTTGAAACTAAGAAAATAAATAAATAAAATCAGGGTAGGGCTTATTTTCTGGGAAGCATGGAAGTTTCGATGCAGTGGCACTAAAAAGTAGCACTGACCTAATATTGATGACCAGAGGCGTAACTTGAAGCTGCAAAACCTGTAACAGGGTCCCCAACTATAATGCTTTATTCATAGTACTGGGCTCCCTATATGGAGAGGAGAGGCCTTATGGGTCCCCTAAGGGTCCTGGGCCCGGGTGCAACCGCATCCCCTATAGTTACGCCCCCGTTGATGGCCTTTCCTAAAGATCAATATATTAAAGGGGTTGTCCCGCGGCAGCAAGTGGGTCTATACACTTCTGTATGGCCATATTAATGCACTTTGTAATGTACATTGTGCATTAATTATGAGCCATACAGAAGTTATCAAAAGTTATTCACTTACCTGTTCCGTTGCTGGCGTCCTCGTCTCCATGGTTGCCGTCTAATTTTCGCCGTCTAATGGCCAAATTAGACACGCTTGCGCAGTCCGGGTCTTCTTCTCTTCTCAATGGGGCTCCGTGTAGCTCCGCCCCGTCACGTGCCGATTCCAGCCAATCAGGAGGCTGGAATCGGCAATGGACCGCACAGAAGAGCTGCAGTCCACGGAGGTAGAAGATCCCGGCGGCCACCTTCAACCGGTAAGTAAGAAGTCACCGGAGCGCGGGGATTCAGGTAAGCGCTGTGCGGTGTTCTTTTTTAACCCCTGCATCGGGGTTGTCGCGCGCCGAACGGGGGGGGGGGGGGGGGGGTTGAAAAAAAAAAAAAAACCTGTTTCGGCGCGGGACAACCCCTTTAAGAAAAGTTCAGTAATACCCTCTTAAGTGATTAACCATTTTGAATACACATACTGATATTAGTGGCAAGACTTTAGACCGACACAGCAGACAATTTATACTGGTAACTAAATAAATAATAGATCATTAGAATTGCGGATCTTTTCTCACTGTTAATTCCCACCGCCTCAATTTGCTAGCAACTTTTAACCACAAACCTCCTTTTCTTCTAACTCCCTTCGAAGTTTCTCTGCTCGCCTTCTCCGCTCTTCAAGCTCCTGATTGGATTCTTCCAAAAGTTTCTCCTGTTCCTCAGCTTTGGCCAACAAATCCACTCCTCCAACAATGACCTTTTTCTCCAAAGCTGAAAGCTTCTCAAGAAGAGACTGGTGTTCCTGTCTACAAGACAAAGGCACATGATTACATTTTACTTATGGCAGGAACATTTATCCTCACTATTTCTTATAGAAGCTTTGTTTTCACATTCAAAATGCATTGCGTGAATTTTCGGAAGCCAACATAATCAAGTCCATAAGTTGTGCCCAGGTATTGCAAACGGTACGACACACTCCATATATTGTTATGCAGGTTCTCTCGGGTACCTCAATACCACCAATGTGACCATTAGCTGTTACCTGGGCACATGGCAAGGCTCAGAACTGAAAGAGCCCTATTTGTCTGGACAGATTTGCTGGAAAGGTTTTTGGGTACCATGTAGAAGTTACCAGTATTGTGGAAATCCCGGAGAAGTAACCCATGCGGGAAACTCACATTCAAAAGGAATTTATCTAAGGGCATAGTGAGCATTTTGACCCCACAGGTGGTTTCCAGAAATTAATGTGCAGCAAATGGTGATTTTGATTGACGTTAGTGTAGAGACTCACAAGAACCTTTGATGTAGCTTGTGTATTTTAGCCAAAATATTAACCAATACCTTGTATTTATAGGTGACAAGTAAACATACGCTGCTGGTCAATAGAATTGTGGCGATACCAAATCTATATCATTTTATGGCTTACTACTTTAGCACAATAAAAGTATTAAAAAATATATATATTTTGTAAATGTTATATTCTACGAGTCATAACTTTTTCTATTGGGGATACCGATTTTGTACATTTTTTTTCCTGTTTGTTTTCTCCATAAAGCAGTTTTTGCATTTTATTCTATTTACAGTGTTTTTAAACAATATTTATTAGTTCCAGTAGAACTTGAAGATGTAATATCGATTGCCTACATAATACACTGCAATTCTGCAGTGCACTGCATTAGGTCAGTGCTGCATGGCAAACGTGGAGGCAAATGTTAGGCCTCTGGCTGCCAATAACAACCATTGGCAAGCCATAATCATGTTGTAAAGGAGACAGGGTGATGGGGTTAATAAAGGATCACTATCACTGCTAAAGGATACCCATTTAAAAACGTAAACCTTTATTCAAAGATACTTTAAAAACATTATTGACCCCTATATACTTATTATGAATATCCCCTGATGACCCTGCCAACTACCTATACAGGAGAAATGTGTTGGCATTGGATGTGGTGTTGGTCTTGGTAGGGTTACAGCAGGGTTAGGCTGTGTTGAGTGGGGGAGTTGACAGGGTGATCGCCCCACAGTTAGGCGCGGTGATCGTAAGTCCTGTATAGGGTCAGTATATTGCCTTCAATGTAGGCCGGCTGTTCATCGAACGTTGTATATGTGTAGTACAATCAACATCAGAGTTTGAGTCAACAGTCTGTGAGTACTGCAGTAATGCCTGCTGTATAACCCTTCATGCTAAAGGCCCATTTACACTGAAAGATGATCGCTCAAACAACAGTTTGAATGACAGTTTTTAGCGATCTTTGAATAACTCTTAAGTAGCTAATTAGCTACTTAAAGAGTTAAATGCAGGCAGAGGGTGACACCGCTGATAACTCAGAGAACAGCAACTGTTTTATATATGCAAACAGCTGCTTTGTTCTCGGGAGTTATAAGCTGTGTCCTGCTGAGCTGCTAGCTCCAAGAAACAGCAGGAGCGCTCACAGCTGATTTGTTCTCGGAGCTTTCAGCTGGTACTCTGCTGAGAAGTCCCAGCGGGATACAAGCTGAGAGAATGCTATCAGCGCTGCCCGCTGAGAAAATCAGAGCGCGGCGCTGATAACAGTCATCGGTGATTGAAATCAGCGATGAATGAATAGTGCACGATGGCTGCGCGTTTAGACACAACGATTATAGCTCAAAAGATGGCTTTTGAGCGATAATTGTTGTGTCTGAATGGGCCTTTAGACGGCAATCATGTATTTTTTGTTTATTATCATATTGTGTGTCTATTGGGGTTAATAATGGTCTTAAAGTAACTTTGAACAAAGGTTTATATTTTTAAAGGGGGTATCCTATAGCAATGATAGTTGCCTGGTTATTGGTCATTGCCATTATATAGGATTGCTGCAGTGATGTTGGTCACTGAAGGATCCCTCAACCGCGTAGATAACACTATTGACCACTGAATCTAAAGGGGGTTAAACGGGTGGTATTTGAGTAACTTCCAATCCCGACCATTCCAGCAGGAGCCTGTCCATCACTGCTGTGCTTCCGCACAATCACCATGATAACTACATGGTTTTTTTATGAATTACTCGATAAAGCCACAAGTATCAGCTGCAGACTGTTCTTCTTAGGTGTGGGGGATGGAATATTAATCTACCCTCATGATCAGAACAAATATGATGTCAAAAGGAAAAAAAAAATCATTTTGGTCTACATTTAAAAAAAAGAATCATGAAGGAAATCATAAAAAAATTATCTGATAGTCGGCATGTGATAAGAAATGTTGAGTAACTGAGATGAGGAGGAAGAGAAGAGTTGTTAGGAAATGAAAGCATCATTTCTTGGTAATTTAGTTTCCTAATATGCTGTGGATTTTGTGGCAATTTTTGGCAGGGATTCCATACTGAAGATACCACAATGCCTTATCAATGGGATCCGCATATGATGTGTGCAAGAACATCTTACAGATTAGCAAATTCATAGTATTTTCTGCCCATAATGGGCTTGCCGTGGATTTAGTTTAGATTTCATCTATTTCAACTGAATAGCGGAATCCACATGCAAAACTGAATGATGGTGCACAACTAGAACATTCCTCCTGGACGCCTCTTACTCTCCAGCTCAGTACTATGGAGCAATTCCAGCAACCTGATTGGTTGTTTGGGTTGTCTCATTCAACCTGATTGGTTGTTTGGGTTTGCTGATTCAACCTGATTGGTTGTTAGGGCCGAAGTAGGGAGTAAAAGGCCAATATGCCTCCTGGATAGGTAGCCATTATCATTACTAATCGAACTATTACTAGTTCAATAAAAAAAAGCAACCTAAAGCATCCCCGGTATGTATGACAGCAGTAATAGAAAAACCAATCCATCTTATGGTTGCTGCAGTATCAGGAGTTGCATCCTGTTTGTTCAGTGCTGCGTGGCTATTGTTACGTTAGGCTGGGTTCACACGGGCCACAGTTTCTGCACAGAAATTCCACCGGCATTTTTAGACTCGAGACTAAGCAGCAAAGTGGACAAAATTTGCAAAAATCTCATTTACACGCTGCGAACAGTCCACTGCGGACAAACTGCGTGGAAACTGCCATGCAGCGCCGAATTCAAATCTGCGACATGTCAATTGTATCGCCGTTTCAACTGTGGGCTCTCTTGTCTCTATGGCAAGAGATTCCTGCAGCGGAATACAGGCGGAAAAGCTGCTTCAAACCTACGGCAAATGGCATGGGTTTTGAAGCAGCCTTTCTGCTGTGGAAATTTCATAAAATTTCCATGCGATCTTGCTGCGGACATTCCATAAGATTTTTGTGGGCTTACCATCTCATGGGAACCCAGCCTTACGCCTCATGCACACGGTAGGTCTGGATTCTACCTGCGGAACCCCGCCCTGACCGCAGCAGGTGACTCTGTGTACCTGTGTGTGCTGGCGGCCTTCTACAACGGTGTCTGCTGTCTTTTCTGTACTGCGGATGGTCTGTACAGCTCGCCGTCGGACATGCACACTACAGATTTTTATCCTTTTAAACCACTACTTTTCCAGCAGAATCCGCGGCCCATCCGGAGTGACAATTGCGTATGGGCCAATGGAAGCCGCCCGTGTGTGAACCGCAGGGAAATCGAGCATGCTGAGAATTTCCATCCGTGACCGGAAATCGCAATTGATTTCCACTCGTGGGCATGAAAAATCACTTTGCCATAGCATGTTATGGAGGATCATTGATGCGGAACCCAGAGATAGACGCCAGCCACGGATTCCGCAGCAAAAATCTGCCCGTGTGCATGAGACCCTACAGTGAATAGAACATTAGAGGAGCTACTCTCCGTCTGTAATACTTACTGTGCCTTAAGCAGATCTTTCTCCCTCTTCTCTAGCTCAGCTCTAGCTTTATTCCGCTCTTCTTCCTCCATGTCAAGTTTTGCTTCGAGAGCCTTTCTTTCTTCATCAATCCGTGCTTGCATTTCTGCTATTTTATCTGGGGATACCTTCTTCTTGCCTATGGAACAAACATGAACATGATAAATTAATTCATGGATATTCGTTGTTACGGTACTATCAAGGGGCAAAGCACCATCATGTAGGTTGCAACACACCCAAACCAAAATGTGTACTCATTCATTACAAAAGGTATATTAAGTAGCCCCACACCACACAAGCATCACCTGTTATGGTGCAGATTCATTAGTATTAGACATCATTACACATGTCACACTGCTGACGTTCAATAATATTACTTAGTGCCCTGATACAAAAGGACCAAAGAGGATTGAGTATTTTTTACAAATAATAACATGGACATTGTCTTTTGGAATCCACAGGAAAACCAACAATAAGATAAAAGTTCTAATTGCTCAGTACCAGATTGGGGGACCACAAAAGAGGACTACTTAGAAAACAACTGAGCACAAACCCATTCCACCAACCTGCTTGTTCTTGCATTAAGTAGTAGATGCAATTATATCGCAGGTAGGAAGCATTAGCATGAAGAGAGAAAAAAAACAGAAAGTTACATTACTGAAGACTATTTGTATCTAGCAGAACGAGCCGCTAGTTTGCTTTTGGCTAGGATTTAATAGATTAAATAAGATAATTATCTGAAGCAAATGTAAAATTGAAGGATAGTGGTGAGACCGTAACAAACCGGTATTTAATATTTTAAACTCCATTCCTTACCCTGCTCTGCAGCAGGGTGCAATGGTTACACACTAAATAAAACCTCTACATCAGTGATTCCAAACCAGGGTGCCATGACAGCCTGGGGCACCTCTGGAACCGCCAGAGGTGCCGCAACACTCATGGCCAGGGAGTCAGAATTAGCCACATTAGGGATTAATTAGCTGCTGGCCATTAGCACTACAGGAAGTGGGATGAGAGTAAGCACTACAGGCAAGCTCCATCCTTACCAGAGAGGAGCATTCCTACTCAAGAAGCTGCTTGTCCATGCCAGATGTCCATAGACTTACAGAAAAGTGTAAGGCCCCTTTAAGACTAAATGATTCTCGTTTGCACAAGTGAAAGAGCCATTGACGCCATCGTTAGCTCATTCGCTCTTGTGCAGCCCATTAAGGCAGGCAGATTCATTATCGACTCATTCAATGAGAATCGTTCAGTATCGTTCCATGTTTCACAAAAGTGAATGTGAAAGACTGAATAATCAGTGATTAAACTGAACGACAAGTAAACGAGCCATGATTATTTTTATGAACGACGAGCAAGAAGTGAATGATTCTCGTTTGTCGTTCAGTCGTTGTCTCGCATTTAGACCGAGTGATAATTATTGTTCACTTTTGCTCGGTTGAACGATCTGTTCCGTTTAAAAGCATCGGTCTGCCCCGCCTCCTCCCATTGATGGCTATGGACAAGGGGTGGGGAGAGGGTGGGCACTTAGCTCCGCCCATGTCCCGCCCCTTGTCTATAGCCATCAATGGGAGGACTCGGGGGGGACCGGCGCATAGCTCCGCCCGATCCCCCCTCCAATTGCCAGAACGAGCGGGGAGGAACAGAGGTGAGCCTGCACGGGGAGGGGAGAACAGAGGGAGGGAGTTTAGCAGCCACACCCTCCCTGCTAAACTCCCTCCCACCTACGGCCACTGCCATGGGCTCCCATAGGAGCCCATGCAGTGGCCGACGTAATCTCAGCCCAAAACATAGTTCCAGGACTAAGTTTTGGGCTCGACGTAAAATCGCCTGGTGCTATATTGGCTTGCTTGGTTTGGTTTTTAAGTCTCAGAAATATGCCCATATGATTTGATGCCTTGGAATGCAATGCATCAGATCACAGCGCATATCTGCCGACCGTGAAAACGGCCAGCCGATATGCACTTAAGAGTAACAAGCATATTGCAGTGGGAGAGGGTGAAGAGAGGTTTGAGAGTTGCTGAGGTGCTGGATGTAATTAAACTGTGACGTAGAAGGATTGTGAAGCTCTGGATGCGATTATACAGTGGGGAGGGTCATTTTTTTCCCTTAAATGCATGTACAGTACTGTGCAAAAGTTTTAGGCTGCCTGTCCACAGGCTGGTTTTCATTGCGTTCCCCGCGGCCACGGAGAACGCAGTAAAAGCTCTCCATAGCGTTGCTATGGAGAGCGCTTCCCCCCTGTCCACGAGCAGAGAATCATTGCGATTCTCTGCTCGCGGCTAGTAATTTGCAGCATGCTGCGATTTGCCGTGATTCTCCGTGGGCAGCCTATCTGTCAGATAGGCTGACAGCAGAGATCTGTCTGCCAGCTCCTGCTCCCGGGCGGCGGCTCCCGCAGCAGAGATCCGCTGCAGGATACCGCAACGCCCGTGGACAGGGGGCCTTAGGCAGGTGTGGGAAAATTCTGCAAAGTAAGAATGTTTTCAAAATTAGAAATTCTTATACTTTATTTTTGTCATTTACCAAAGTGACCGAACTGATGCGGTTTTGAAGGTTTGATGCTCACACCAAATATTAATTTGATTTAGATTTCTCTTTTGTTTATTGACTTTGAATTGTGTTGAAAGGCAAAAATAAACGCTTCTATTTATGAAAGAAGATCTGTCAGGGTTCTGGACTGACACTTTGTTTTCAGCCCTTATCTCTTCTCATGCACATTCTTATCAGCTAATTTAGGACCACAACAAAGTTTATCTTTGTTGAGGTGATAAACCAGCAGGAGAGAAGAGATAAGGGCTGCATCCAGGGTGGCTTTACACAGGACAGCTGATGGGCATTTAAGTGCCAACAGTCATCCCAACAATTATCACTAAATGGAGGCAGAGTGCGCCAAAAATGTTTTCTGGCCGCCTGCCTTCATTTACAGTAAAAAGGAAGCCATTCATAGATGAATTGCTGTCAGTTTACAAGGGAAGATAGTTGCTTGGTTTTTAGGTCAGCTAAAAATCAAGCAACTTCGGCAAGACAAGTAAGCAATTGGTCACTAGCCCTGCTGGATGAAATGTTTGCACAGGACGACGTTCACCCATAATTGCTCTTTTGAGCGATGACTCAGGCAACCATTGGCCCCTGTAAAACCACTGGAGGGTCTATATACAGTGATAGGTTGAAGCTGCAGAAGACAAAATTGTTTAAAATGTTTAACAAAACCCCATTTCAAAACATATTGTCAGCCCCAAATACATGCATTTAAGTGAGGGGGAAAAAAAAGATTCCCCAAAAGGTGTCCATAACCTTTAAGTTATCAGTGGGAGGTGCCACTATTAGATTGGGGTTTTAAAAAAATTAACCCAATGGGGAAAGGCATGTACAGGAAGATGCTTTGATTTCCCTATTCTTGCCACTGCCACTAGTCTACAAGGGCTTTCTCCAGAACACAATGAGTTTGCTGATGTTCTATCTGAAAAGTCTACTTATATTCTTTTTCCTCATAGAGATTATGATTGTCCTATTGACTAAATTCCTGGTTCTAAGCTTCCCACAGGGGAGGACTAATTCCTTGCCCGAACCTGCAGGCAATGGAGCAATATAAATCGAGAACATGGAGAAAGTTCCCAGCTGGACCTGGTTTTGTGGCCAAGAAAGGTGGCGATCTTTGTCATTGTGTAAACTACAAAGAACTGAATAAGACCACCATTCATGATCACTACCTGCTTCCACAGCTCAAAGAATTACCAGACCAGCTTAAAAAAAAAGCAGTCATGATCTAAAACTGACCTTAGGGGAGCCTATAATTTTGTCAGGATCTGTAAAGGGGATGAATAGAAGACGGTCTTTAATACCCAAAATGGCTATTATGAGTATTTTAGAATGCCATTCATCCAGACTTCATGAATGATGTGTTCAGAGATTTCCTGCGGCAATTTGTGCAATATATCTTTTATCTGTGGAAGAGCATCATTCTCAATTACTTTTTTTTGCCAAGATGAAAAAATGTGAGCTTGATGTGGAATGCGTTTCCTTATTAGGTTACATTACTTCATCTAAAGAAGCGTTTGATGGAGCCAATGAAGGTGGTAGCCATCAAGGATTGGGTACTTCCTACTAATTTCAAGGATGTGCATAGATTTTTGAGATTTGCCAACAGTTATAGGAGACTCATTAGATTGTTTTATCTATAGTTGCTCAATTACGACTCCAGCTGTATGGTCTCCTGAAGGCCCTTAAAAATATTTTCTATGCTCAAGACATTGTTTTCCTCTGGTCTTGTTCAGCAACATGCTGATGTTAATCTTCGATTTACTGTTGAGGTAGACACCTCTGATGTGGGAACTTTAACAAAAGAGTTCTGAAGATCATAAGGGAGATCCCTGTTGTTTATACTGTACATAAGAATCTCTTGTATAGAGTCAGCTAAAGGCCCATTTACACCAGCAGATGATCGCTCAAAGATCGCTCAAATGACAGTTTGAGCGACAGCTTTAAGTGATCATTTCACATAAACTATTAAGTAGCTACTCAGCTACTTAAGTACCAATTAGGTGTGCAAATGAAGCCTTCCCTGAATGCAGTTAATAGCCCGTTATCCACGGGAAACAATCCTATCAACACTCCCCGTAGAGAACTACTGATAAGAGTGAAGGACGATTTTTAGGTTGCTTGAATTTAACGATCAGCCAGCAGTGCCCGAAAAGCGGACCATGGGCGCACATTTACACGCACCGGTTATCACTAAAGCGATCACCGATTAGCCTGGTGTAAATAGGCCTTTAGATGCTCAACTCCAGACAGGCTAGATAGGCCCTGTTCTTTTCTAGGATAGATTGTTCTCACCATTCAGTCCAAAAATCTTAAAGCTGATTCTCTCTTTCATAGTTTTCTTCTGCAGCATGGAGAAATTAATGCATCATCTCCCTCACTCCTACTTTAAGTAAAATTATATCAGTGTTGACGCTTGATATTTCTAATGTAGTCTCAGGAATCCCAGAGAAATCCACTTAATTATAGTTTGCTCAAAGCAATTTTTGGTCTCCATTAGTTCATTTCAGCATTTGCTTTAGCTTTTTTTTTTCAGGGCCCCACTGCCCTTAGGAACATTTCATACATGTTCATTGATAGGGACAACTTAGAACTGTTTAGGGACAGTGGAGTCTGGTGTTTAGGGACAGTGTCAAAGAGTGAAGAAAGAAGAGAAAGTGTGAAGATCAGCATTTCTCTAGTTGTTATTACTGCTCCATACCATCTGTTCTTGTCTCCATTGCCCGTTTTATTATATTTGTTATCCTCATCCAGTTACCTTTAGCCTCTGACCCTGTAACCTAAAAGTGAATCACTAGTTGCATCTGCGTTTTTACTTGCTTCATATATACATATAAATATTTATTGTGGCAACCAATTGTTAAGCCATTTTTTTGTCCAGGGGTACAGATTTAGTAGCATTTAACGTGTTAGGTTCTGTGCCGCAGTTTTTGCTGTTTCAATAGTTTCTTAATGGATTTTGTTGTATTAAGATAACTTGTTACAGAAAGTTAACACTTAAGTTAAACTTTGTTACATTTGTATCTGAGTACTGGGAGACACTGTTACTATCCAGGAAAGGCAACTACTAAAGGTGAAGCAGAGTTCCGCTGTTTCGTATCCAGCCAGCATAGTTATAGTTACTAGAGATGAGCGAGCGTACTCGGAAAAGCACTACTCGCTCGAGTAATGTGCTTTATCCGAGTATCGCTGTGCTCGTCCCTGAAGATTCGGGTGCCGGCACGGAGCGGGGAGCTGCAGGGGAGAGCGGGGAGGAACGGAGGGGAGATCTTTCTCTCCCTCTCTCCCGCCTGCTCTCCCCTGCTCCCCGCTGCGACTCACCTGTCAGCCGCAGCGGCACCCGAATCTTCAGGGACGAGCACAGCGATACTCGGATAAAGCACATTACTGGAGCGAGTAGTGCTTTTCCGAGTACGCTCGCTCATCTCTAATAGTTACATATCTTTATATACAACCTAAATTTTGGTAGATAACTGCAATTTTAAAGGGGTTTCTCGCTGTAGTAAGGGAAGGAATATCGCTACAGCATAAAATTACTCACTCATCTCAAAGGTTCAAATGCTGGAACTCCAAAAGCTCATCTGAATAAGGGGGCTGCAGTGCTACCCAAGTGCTGTGGATATTTCACCAAACATACTGTATTTAAAACTGCAACACAGACCATTTGAATGGGGTCTGAGTTGTAATTCTCTGCACAGCAGAAAGGAAAAGACAAAGAAAACAGCCAGAGGCCAGACCCTCACCAAACATTATAAGCTGCAAATAACCCTTTAAGTAAAACAATTGTGAGAAATATGGTGTTTTGTAGGGAGCAGGAGGACCACAGTGTTATGTGTTATTGCACAGGAAAGCCAAATGGGATGAAAGACAATCCTTTATTTGGATGACGCATTTCGGTGCGGGAACTTTGCTTTCATCAAATCCCGCAATTCCTTCATCCTGTTGGGCTTTCCTGTGCAGGAGTGCCATGGTCCTCCTCTTCTTCCTTCAGTTCACCTGGGGTTGGATTGTACGTGGCCCCCGGACGATCATCCCAGCACGATAGAGACGAGAACGCTGTCAGAGCAACCCTTAAAGACGAATGCTGTCCTATTATTCTTTGTCGGTGATCTCTTGATCTTGCCCTATAGAGCGCTTTTTTGTTCCTTTATTATAAAAATGGCGTTTTTTGTTTTTTTAAAGTAATGCTGAAAATATAACCCAAAATGTGGCAAGTGCTCATTCACTGTAAAGTTATTTCTTTCACCCCCCCCCCCCCCCCTAAAGCATGCATGCTCTGCTGAACGTCCATGTTTACTTCAATAGAATGAGGGAATTAACCCGTCACCTCTATGAGTGGGAACTTCTGTTAGTACAGAGGCAGTTGTTAACTCCCCCCACCCTCCCCCATTCACATTAGATCCTTGGATGATCTTACGAAAATCTAGTTCTACCCAATTTTTATGCATTTGGGTTCATTAATGCAAAAACACATTTTTCTTAAACTTTTGCATCAGAATTAAGCCCCTTGTTGTAATACAAAGTCATAAAGACTTTTTGGACAGCGACTGCGGTATATTTATCTTATCAGCATGCTATCACCCTAAACGGAAGGCTGTAGTAATTTACTGTATTATGTAGAAATGCCAAAAAAGGAAAATTAGATGATAGACAAAATGCAAATTGGAAACGATGCAATAGATAAAGGACAGTTATTAATCACTTCCTGCTGAACACAGTTCCAAAAATACAGTACATTATATAAGATTATCAGTCGTTATTTACATATCTGTAGCGCATACTGGTTGGGGTTTAGGCTTCTGTTTTTGACAAATCAAAGCAGATAAGTGGGGGTACTGTATGTTTACACTTGGAAATGCTGGGGATCGTTCCGGCCCACCGACGTCCATTCACATTAAACAGGCCGTCGTTCATAAGGAACGATTATCATTCAAAAATTCAGGGACACTGAACGCTTACTGCCAGGTTGGCTCACAGATTGCAACAGATGTCTGCAACATAAAGCCGTATGTGGAGAAGCAGCTATCAAGTATTGACATCCGCAGGATAATCATTACCCGTTAACTAGTGATTGAGGCACTTGGGCTATGTTCACACGTGGAGTTTTCTGTTGTAGTTTTTGATTGCAATTAGAACCGTTTTTTTTTTTGTTTTTTTTTAAACGCAGGCGTTTTTAAACAATACATGTTTTAAAAAATGTAAAAAACATGCAGTTTTTTGATGCAATTTAAAACTGCAACAAGAAACGCCACATGTAAACGCAGCCTTACATAGTGTTACAAACCAGTGTTTCTCAAGCCCTCCCAACAGGTCATGTTTTCAGGATCTCCTTAGGGTGGCTGCACATGACCGGGTCAGATTCCAGATGCGGGAACTTGCAGCGGAGTCCGACCCTGTGCCCAGCTGGTGACCCTGCGGAACTGGCGCGGTCTTCTTTCTTCTGCACTGCAGATGGTCCGGATGCGAGCCATCAGACATGTGCAGTACAGAATTTCCCGCGCCATTGCTAAGCAAAGAGGCGGGTCCTGTGACCTTTCTGCAATGTTCATTGCGGAAGGGTTTCGGGTTGGATGGCTTCCATTGACTTCAAATTGAAGCCGTCGGTGTGGAGCCTGCACAAAAATAGAACATGCTACGATTTTTCCTCCACGAGTGGAAAATCACAAATCGATATCTGTTCATGAGCAGGAAAAAGCTAATCTCCATAGCGTATTATGCGTTGGACTTGCTGCAGAAGGTGTTGGCAAATGCCCACCACAGATTCCGCACTTTAAATCCAGCCGTGTACAGCTGGACTAATACTTAACAGGCGATATAATTATTGGCAGTGCTTTGGCAATGGCTACAGCTGTTCTTCATCCAATCATGACCTGCTGATGGAGAAACACTGGTGTAAAACTGCACCTACATTGTAGAGGCAGCAAACAATTACATGGACTCCATGCACCTAGTAAAAGGGACCAGCATAGGACGTGTTTTTGTGCACGTAGCAAGAATTTCTAAGAAAATCTGTAACTCACAATTCAAATGGTAAATTTGTATCCTGCATAGAGGAGTCACAAATTTCAAACCGCAGATGTGGGTTAGCAACTATCTTCTTTCCTTAAACATTACCATTTTCTGAAATGATGCTTGAAAGCAGATGATATTTCAGCTATTTTAAAGGAGAAATTCATGCAAAATGATATTCTGATAAGTCATACAAGAGATGAGTCTCATCTCCGACCACAACTGATTTTCAAATGAAAAAAAAAGGCTCTTTAATTCCCGTTGACTGTCCGATATTCAGTACTAGAAGAGTGCCAAGGAGTTCAAGCCCTTTCGTTCCAAAAAGTCAGTGTGACCCAACTTGTATCTATGACATATTGCGTCATCATTTTGAATGGATTTCCCTGTTAGAGTGCAAAGTGATCCATTATGTATACCGACTTCCTTGTCCGATGAACATTGATGAAGATGGTTGGCCATCACCAGAAGAATTCCATAAAATAAGCTGCCCGCTTAATTATGGCATTTTGTATTTGATTCACACCACTGAAACTAGTTAAAGAATACAGTAAAATTTGTGATACATTAAACATGAACATTTGCACCATGCTTCACCCTGAGATCATAGGACACCTATTTAGGCCCTTTTACATGCAAGGATTATCGCTCAAAATTTGTTCAACCGATGGCTCTTGAGCGATAATGGTTATGTGTAAACGCTTCCAGCTTTTACTCTTCGGCTGAACGCTGATTTTTAGGTGAGCTTAAAATCCATTGTTCAGCCGGAGAGAGATAACAGGGAGCGCATGCTATGTTCTCCATGTGTGCAACTGTTTACATTGTATTCAGCTGATAACCCGCAGTAGCCCTGCGAAGACAATGCAGCTGAGTGCAAAGTCCAGACCACATGCTGGAATTAGCAAACAGCTGCTCAAGGCTGATTTACATGGAAATAAAGGGAATAAACTGCTAATGGACATTAGTGCCCATTAGCAGTTTATGCAAAACGATTGCTAAAACTGTCAATCTTTCAATTGTTTTAAAGATTGTATTTGTGTGTAAATGGGCCTTTAGTTTTAGTCTAAGGAAATAAAGGGGCATTTGCATTGAATGCTCCATTGTGAGGTGACTAACACCATAAATAACAGGTTTGCAGTTAAAGCCCCATATACACGGGGCGAATGTTAGGCAAACGATGCCCAACACTCGTCCCCACAGGTACTCGCTCCCGCGCTGTTACACAGGAGTGATTATCACTGGCTCGCAGTGTGGCCAGCAGAAGGCCGGGATGGCTGCAGTAGATTTTTCTCCCGGCTCTACCCCACCCCTCTCAATTCACTTAACACAGCGGCCGTTCAGTACTGAATGCTGCTGTTTACACTGAACGCTCATCATTTATCGTTTAGGCTGCATAAAATCCTGAACGATAATCATTCAGTATAAACAGCAGCCGTTCAGTACTGACCGGCCGTTGTGTTAAGTGAATGGAGAGGAGCAGGGGAGAGTGAGGAGAGAAATTTCCAGCCGCCCCGAGTGTTGGGCATAGTTTGCCGTGTAAAGCTACCCTAATCTGGATACTAGTGATACACATACAATGAGACACCGCCAATCATTATACATTTGTATGAGTTTTCCCCCAGTCTGGATAAGCTTGAATTTTCATCTAGAAGGCCAGTTAATTCCAAGCACATGTCCCATTAGGGAAATATTTCACTTGATTAAAGGAACAAATATTTCCAAAAATTAGTTCACCTTTGGCATTATTTTGTAAATACGTTGCATTACTAATCTTTTACTAATTCAGAGTTAGGGACTTTTCACACAGCGTTATTGTTTCTTTTGTGGCTTTCTGTCCTGGGGTTCCGTCTGAATCGCTGAAAACTGTATTCAGATGGAGCCCTGGATACAACCATGGACTTGAGGCAAATCGCTTTGGTCTCCATTGGATGTAGCTTCTGTCATTTTCAGAGGACGGAAAAATGTAGTTGATTACATTTTTATGTCCTAAAATGACAGAATTGAATGGAAATCATTTCCCTTCACTGCTGACAGGAGTAGAAAATTCACCTAGAGTGAATTGCAGCCGTCTGTAATAGTAGCTTTATCTTCCATGCTTTCCTCCACTATCAACAAACACTATCATACAGCCCTCTGTAATAGTAGCTTTCTTTGCTCTCTGTCCTCCAGGTCTCCATCATTCCCCAACACTGACATACAGCCCTCTGTAATAGTTCAGTGGAAAAGCAGTGAATGCATAGGGGAGCAGGACAGGGAAGGAGCTGAGAAGCAACCCATCAGTTTACTCTGACTGACAGAATTTGCTAGGATTTCAGCCCTTCAGTCTGCAGTGCCTTGTAAAAAAATACAAGCATAGCAATAAAACAATCAGAAGTTTTTAATGAAAACCAATTACAAAAAAATCTTAATTTCCAAGAACACATTAATTAAAAGAAAAAAAGGAATGGAAAGGTATACAGCGCCTTTAAAGTCTACAACTCTAGTGATCTATGGAAGTAAGGGGGTTAATGCCTGTATTCCTGGTGGTCAGTAGGAGAGAAGCGGTTACTGCCAGAATTCTGGGACATAGAAAAGGGGATATTAGTATCCCAGATGGTCCAGGCTTGTAGAAAGGATTAATGATACAACCCCTGGAGATATAGAGCAGTGAAGGGGTTCTTGTTTATATCCATGGTGGTCTATAGCAGAGAAGGGGTTACTGGCAAAATATCAGGTGACCTAGGGCAAAGAAAGGATTGTTGGATAGCATCTCCTGATAGTCTATGTAATACAAAGGGTACATGATACCAGGTCTAAGGAAAATAAGGGGATAATGTAGCATTCTTAGAGGTACAGGACACTGAAAAAGTTACTGAATGGCAGTGTTCCAGGGAGTCCGACCACTACTGATCTACTATAGACGGGTCATACTAAGAATATGCCATCAATAGTGTATAACCGGACAACCCCTTTAAGTTGAGCAGCTACAGTGCCGCATAGCTTACATATAACAATCATTTTGGGACTATAACAATGATGGCCTATCCTAAGGATGGAACATGAATGTTATAATCCCAGGGAACCCCTTTAACACTTAGGGGGGTGTCAGTCAAATGGTATTGATTGATTCTTGTAGCAGCCAAGCTCTGGACTATTATACAGCTCATAACTCAAGATCAGTATACATATAGCAAAGTAATTGCTCTGCTTTCCATTGACATATTATAGTAAAATCATGTAAATATATAAAACAGTATTCAAGGGTAAACAGATGCTTAAAAACTAAAAGCCACATAGGGAGAAGGCATTAATCGGGGCAAAAAGGGAGCAATTTAATAGCGCAGCATTCAAAAATTCAGGATGTGAAACAAAGTGGTTGCGGTAGGACAGCATGCGTTAGGGTTTCCACTCATCTCTATTGCATCAAATGCAGGCAGCAGTGCAGCAACTCAAGGGGATGCACGGGGCTTGGTAAAGCAATAGCTCAGAAGCTGCCACTCACTAGGTAAGTACTTATCCACTGGTCTCTCTATCACTGTGGAGTCTGAGCTGCTACTGCTGCTGCTGCCTGGAAGAGAGAGATGGCCCCAGAAGAATGGATGATCACACATGAGAAGACAGACAGGAGCAATGCTATACCATCGCAGATGCAGATCAAGACGGCAACAATACGTACATACATACAGTATGTCCAAACATCTTGCTATTGTGCTGGTCATGACCCTGGACTTTGAACAAAGTGGTGCTTATGTGACAGCAAATGTGATGACTAGCAAAAGCGCAATTCACTTTTTTTCTATAAAATGTTGTTTTTCTGCTGATAGATAAAATCACTGTAAAGTGCTGGCCTGTAAGATTCTCCCTTATTTCCTGTCCACTGTCTGTTGTCATGCAAAGTCCGTCTTTCACAGAAATGGTAAATTACAGGAAAAGGTCCTTGTTTGCTGCGCCTCATGCTGCCCATAGAAGTCTATACACAGGTGAAGAGAGACAGAAGCAGAGACTCACACGGATGTGCTCCTGAAGCTCTCAGTGGTTTTTGTCTCACAGCTACATCTACGTTGCACAGTACTTGTCTAAGGCCCCCTGTCCACGACCGTTGCAGAATATCGCTAGCGCTATTCCACAGCAGGGGAGCAGGGGGGAGAACTGTCAGTTCTCTGCGGTGAGCTTATCTCACAGATAGGCTCACCGCGGAGAATCATGGCAAATTTGCGGCATGCCGCGATTTGAATCCCGCGAGCGGAGAAACGCTATGATTCTCTGCTCGTAGACAGGGGGCTGCGCTATGGAAAGCGTGCACTGTGTTACTCGCGGCCGGATTATCGCCGCAAGTAACGCAATGCAAGATCGCCCGTGGAGAGGCAGCCTAAGACGTCTTCTGTGCTGCTGCTTCTCTGTATATGACAGTGACAGGGGAGCAAAATCTCCTCTCCTCTGCATGCAGGGTATGGAGACATCAGAGCAGCCAGTCTACACCCACCAGCTCAGGAAAAACTGACAATTAGATATAGACCCTTCAGATGGGAAAACTGGAAAAAGTTCCATATAAAAGGTCATACAGTGCCCAGAAAAAGTTTTCTCTCTCATGGACATGGACAACAGCCTATTTTGAAAAACAACCTGAAAAATATAGGTACACTTTAAAGGGACACTCCGGTAATATTTTTTTGCATTCATTATTTAACTAGCCCCCCAGTTATATATAAATCAGCTAATATTATCTTGGCTTGTTATACCTATATGAAACTCCTAGCCTCTTTCTCCTAAAAAAACGTCATGTGATCTCAATTCTGACCAACTCAGATTTACTTGGGTTTGGGTGTTCTTAAACCAGTCAGTTTTGCAGTTAGTATAGTTCCAGTGATGGACCCTAACATACATGCTGTTCATACAGAGGATAACAGACAGTTACTGCGACAGTTACTGATGAGGATGATGAAAGGGTCCTGTTACACAGATATAGTAGGGGAGGTTACAGCTCATCCTCCAGACAGTACACTTATGGTCTGTAGCTTATTTAGGAGAATATAGAAGATAATGATAATGAAACTGTCCTACCTGCATGGGAGAGATAGTACAGCGTCTAGCTGATAGTGTAATGCTGCGTTGATGCATCAGCATGTGATAGCAGAGAATAGTGAAAATGAAAGTAGGGAGAAATTCAAGCAGCAAGATGGTGCCTGATAAGCATCATACAGGAGTCTGCACTGCATGGAAGTGATTGCAATATACATAGGAGGCATCCAGAGAGTGACAGCCAATTAAGTGATGAGGCAGGGATGGAAAAAGGCTTTTTCGCCAGAGTGGCCCTTTAAGTCACCTCAAAACACAAATAATCATAAATTATGGTTGATTTGGAAAGCAGCCAGGCTTTAACCTTTAAAAAGATATGTCGCGGGATATACTAGATGTCATCAATAAGGTGAAATCCCATATGATGGTAAACAGTAGGGGCACTGCACACACTTCCAAATTCACTATATTATCACTTTGTCCTTTCGATCATGGCTTGTCAAACTTTAGCTTCTGGGGCCTCAAACAAAAAAAAAATCTTTATTTTATTTATTTTTACTTCTTTCCCCTCCTTTTAAGGTCTCATAGGGGACCTAAACTTGAGTGTTCAATCACTTATACAATACACTGTAGTACTTCAGTATTACAGTATATTGTATTTACAATATACTGCAATAATTCAGCAAGTTTAATACGAAGTTCACAGAAATCCACCATCACAGCAAACAGAGAATTAAACATCCTGCAGCGGACTGCGTGGGGGATTCTGCGCAAATGTTTGCGATGTTAACCCTACAGATTGCAATTATTACAGCCCTGAAACCAGATGACAAAGTGAGGCGACCTTCTTTCTGCAAGAGTGTGCAATCTCCAATGGAAAGCAACGGTTTCATGGAATCTTTAGGGTTTAGTGAAGCCAACTTCCACCTTTTAGGCACAGTTAAACAATGTCAAGGTAAGTATGTCTTGCTCTATAACCTGTAGGAAAGTGTACGCCCCTTCTTCCATGAGGAAGCAATCACAGGGATTTCATACCTGGACATGTTCAGCTCTTCTTCACAGCCAGAGAGATAAGATAACAGAGACAGCAGTCTGCAGGCATGCAGTTCACACGAGTGTATCTGTAAAAAGCTGAGGGAGTACCACACGTTTTACCGGTCAGTGTGAGCCGGCAGAGACCGCCTATGGCAGCGAGTGCACTGCGCATGACTGCATATCCCACGCACGCGGTCATGTGCAGTGTGACTTTTTTAAACTCCCTGCTCTGTTTCATAGCGGGGTTGCTTATGAATCGCTGCTCATATGCAATCTATTGTGTACAAGCAGCGATTCATAAGCAACCCCGCAATGTATTGCGTATATACAGTGTTGCATATGCTGCCCATATAAAAGCATGGGGCCAACGTTGCGTGTTATGCAAATGCTGTGACCTTTTTCTCGTGTGTACCCACAGGCAGGGTTTACACGCTAATGTGAACAGATGAATAAAATTCCATTGACTTTCATTGACTCCATTCACCGTGTTTCAGTTACATGCCAAAATCACAGTCACATGAATGAGCCCTAACTGGCTGTATTCAGCTGAAAATGGATTTTCCCACCAGCTTTCCTCAGCTGCATAGCTAAATATGAGTCGGCAGCAGTGCAATAGTGATTTTCAATTAAAAGCATCCTAAAGCTGTTAAATATATTAGAAAAAAAATCAACTGTTCTGTAGATTAAAAAATAATATTTTAAATGATAACTACTATATGCTTGAAGAAACAGCCAGCATCTTACAGTGGCCATACACATTAGATAGAAGTAGGCTGATGGTTGAACAACATTGTCTCGTGAACGATCATTTCACGGATGCAACACCACATGTTTTAGTCCATAATGGACATTAGAATTGTTCAAGCTGGCCAATGATGCTGGACGAAAAACTATTTTCCTAGGCACATTTTTTCAAAAACGCTCTGGAATCTTTCTGGAACATTAGCAGCTGTCAGAATCAAACATGATATTAATGAAACAATGGGACAAATTTCTCATTCTGACTCCGGATTTTCTTCAATGGTATGTTTATTAGAGGACACTGTAAAAGCCCATTTACACGCAAAGATAATCTTTAAAATGATTGATAGTTTTAGCGATCTTTTAGCATAAAGTGTTAATGGCCACAAATTGCCATTAACACTTTATCATCGTCTTCATTTGCATGTAAAAGGGCCTCCAGAAGCTGTTTGCAGAGCCCAGCTTGTGATTAATCACACACCCAGCTGTACACACAGCTGCATTGTTCTCATAGGGGTTGCCAACAGGTTACAATTTAATCTCCCGACTACTGTGGAGAACACAGCATGCGGTCTATTGAGAGACATTTCATCTCGCTGCAGCTGAACTATGGATTTTAAGTTCACCTTAAAATCATCATTCAGATGAAAAGTGCATGATGCCTGCGTTTACGTTTAACGATTATCGCTCATTTTGGGTTGTTTGATTGAATTTTGAGCAATAATCGTTACATGTAAATGGGCCTTAACAGAAACAATCTTTCACAGAAAAATCGTTTGTGGATGAAAAATTCAAATGTGACTGACTTCTTTCCAGACTATGACAGTCATCAGGCATTGTTACATTTCACCAGAGGAATGACCGTTTTGGTCAAAATCATCTATTTTCATCAACTTTAGTCTAATGTGTATGAGCATTTTTACATTGTAACAGTCAGAAAAGAAGAGAAAACACAAAAGCGTCTCCTCTACGGGTATGTTCAGACAAAGGAATTTGTTGTGGCAAATTCACCATGTGAACATATCCCTAAGGGTACGTTCACACATTGCGGATCAGAACCAAAATCCACAGCATAATCCCTTCTGCAACTTTTAGTGCAGATCCGAACCAAAAACAGCCATAGCTTACACCATTTTTGTGTGGATTTTTACAAGATTTTTGAGGCGGATCAATTGAAAAAGTGGACACCTCTGTGGTTGCATACCCCAATTAACAGCAATGCGGAAGATTTTAACACGGAATTCTAGTATTTAACCAAAAGTAGAGACATACAGCCTATAGTGAAAACTCCCATACATTCTAGTGTCACCCAGTGTGTATCTGCCCTTTGTCCGTGTGGCTCATTCCCCATGCACCGTAGTTCTTGTTACCTATGGGAAAATCTAATATCATGGTAACTTTAGTGCTCAGTCATTAATTTACAAAAAAACTTTTAGGTTTTAAACAGAATATTTGTGGAAGTGATACAATTAAATAGGTCAGCTGACACAAACGACACCAGCTGTAAATATATACCGGATACGGTTTGTTTGAAAAAAATTAAAATGACATATTCTAAAAGGAAAATTTAATTATTAAGCAGGGAGTATATTCATGCTCATCTTTTTACCTGCAGCCGATGTCCGACTTCTCAACTGTGAACTATACATCAGACTTACACATTTGTATACAAAAAGGTTACTACAAATGGCAAAGTCTACTTGTGACAGGTTTATGTATCATGATACTGAATGCCTACCACCACGAAACTTATACTGTATACACCATTTTACAGAGCGGCAATCAGTGGACAGATGAATCCAGATGTATGACATACATTCAGTCCATCTATGTATACAATAAACGTACACCTAATAACATGGGAGTGTATACAATGGAGGAGGGCGTTACACAGGTAAACCCCACCCATTCAATTGCATCTGTGCTTAACTAGAAAAAAAAAATTTCCCTATCAACTTAGCTGTGCGAGGGCTTGTTTTTTGCTGGATGTCCTGTAATTTCTATTGGTACGGTTTGGGAGTACATACAACTTTTTGATAATTTTTTATTACATTTTTTCTTAGAAATATGTCTAAAAGATTAAAAGAAAAAAAAATAATCAAATTTTATAACTTCTTTTTTTTTTTTTTAAACTAATTTTTTCGTTTTTGTTTAGTCTCAATAGGGGACATAAACTTGTGGTGGTTTGATCGCTCCTGCAGTAGGATGTAAATGCAATAGCATCATGGCATTACATTATACCATGATCTGATAGGCAGTCTGCCATGGGGGATTTCAGAAGGCCCCCAGCAGCCATGGCAACCGCACAGCACCCTTCGGGACCCCTGAACATTGATCATGGAATTTAAATTCCGCTGTCAGAATTTAAACTATGGAGACTAACAGATGTATCGGATTCTGTCATATCATCATCAGTGTTCTTACTTTTGTTTTAAGGTGAAACTTTCCTTTACGCAAGTCTAAAGAGATAGATCATAAGACAAAGTTCACTCAGTCAGACATATGCACCATCCCCATGTGTAGGCAGCAACCAGTTTACAGTCACTGGAACATTAGGAGTATTACTTCTTAATCTCCAAATCAGGGTCAACTCTGGAGTTCCACACACCTAATATACTGACTACAGGGAACAAACGCTAATGTCTTGGCTAGGTCAGTATGCAGCAAAGAGTTAACAGAAGCTGTAAAAGAGCTTTGTAGTGGATTTCTCTGCAGATTTGGTCACAGATTTCACCAAATGCAGATACTCCACATTTTCAAATCTGCAGTGTGCCCTATGTCTAGAACAGTGTTCCCCAACTCTAATCCTCAGGGACCAACATGTCATGTTTTCAGGCTATCCTATAGTAAGAACCCCTGCGGCAATGTCTGAGGCACCGACAAGAATTACATCACCTGTGCACCTGTTGGGGTCCCCGAGGACTGGATTTTGGAAACACTGCTCTAGAATCTGCAGCAGATTATTTACACTGTTTGTGAATGGGGCTTGTTAAAATGTCATTTGCTTGCACCGTATTCTGCTTTGTAGTGGAGTTTCAGTGCCGACATGGAATATGTGGACATAGCCCAAATATAACACTGACTGATAGGACCTGCCCGCTATGAGTGTAGCTTTCTCAGTGGACCAGCTGCTAGTAAGTCCTGTACCATTACCCAACAACCAGTGAAATCAGTCAGCTATCTTTATAGCTTTTCGCCTCCCCATTTACTAACTCTTAATGTCCTAAAGTGAATGAACATCAAAAATGAGTTGTCTCTTTTGGATACCATCACAATTAGCATAAAGGGCCCTTTTGTATTATATATGTAGTACACAAGGGGCCTGCTCCTGTTAATAGCTACCAATACTTAAATACACAAGAGTGTATATTGCATACAGATAACAGACTAGTTATCATTTTCCCTATATAATAAAGAAGGGCTGGAATATACCGTTTACCAGCACGGAATTTTTAAATTAAAACCAAAAGAAATCATTATGGTTGTCGAAAGGAAAGGCCCATTTAGACAAAACGATTATTGCTCAAAAGCCGTCTTTACAGCGATAATCGTTGCGTGTAAATGAGCCCATCTTTCGGTTTTCTGCCAAACGATGAATTTCAGTTCAGCAGAACAGCTGATAAGATGGACCACATGCTGTGCTCTGCCCAGATACCACTGAGAACTGCTGACTACATTGTGTCAGCTGTCAGCCCCGCCAGCAGAACAAAAGGAATTTATTCAGAGAAGAGCGGGCGGTCATCTGAATACATTCAGCTCCTGGCAGCTAAGACACTACTAATTGGTACTAATAGGCAATAGTACCAATTTGTAGATTATGCTAAATGATCGCTGAAAAGCCATCTTTTGAGCAATCATCTTTGTGTCTAAATGTACCCGAGGGAAAATACACCTCTGTCAGTGGGTGATCCCCTAGTTAGTAAAGTAGATTTGACTGGAGTTCTCCCATTATGTAAATAGTTGGATATATGCTGCAAGATAACATGATAGCACTCATTTTTTTCACAGGTCAGGACAAGTGCAAAGGTGATACAAAGAAAGTTGCATGTGGATTTATTTGTTGGGATCTTACCTTTTCGTCTTTTCTTCTTTTCTCCATCTTCCCCAATCTCCCCATCCTCATCATCATCTTCATCTGTACCACTTTCATCAGAGCCAGAGATTTCCTCCCCTAAACAAGCAGAACGAATGATATTTCATTCACTTTTTAGCACAATATCCGTTATTCATTCTCAGATACCAATTTACTTTTTACCTTCTTCAAGTTTCTTTTTAAGTTCTTCAATTTCTTTCTGAAACTGTCGTAAAAGTGCATCTTTGGGATCTTCATTAATTCTGGCTTTATTCTTGATATTTTTCGCTCTATTTGCATAACGGAGAGTGCTGATTGTTTCATCATAATTGTAATCTGCTGGGCCAATGTTTGCACACTGTAAGGCAGGACAGGATGAAAAAAATACATATAATAACAAAAACATTATAATAAAAATATATATCTATATTATACACAGTGGCTATAAAAGGTCTACGCACCCCCGCTAAAATGTCACGTTTAAAAATCTCTCAAAGATGATTCACTTCCGATGTATTTCCACCTCCGATGTGACCCGCTATTATCTGTACAAAATCAAATCTTTTAGAGTGGAAAATTTAAAAAAAAACAACAAAACACTAAAATGTGGTTGGATAAATATGCACACCCTTAAACTAATACTTTGTTGATGAACCCTTTGACAGCATTCAGTCTTTTTCAGTAGGTGTCTATCAGCATGGCAATCTTGACTTGGCAATCTTTGCCCACTCTTCCTTGCAAAAGCGCTCTAAATCCGTCAGATAACGAGGACATCTCGTGTGTAGCGCTCTCTTCAGGTCACCCACCGATCTTCAATGGGCTCTGGAGGAGCCATTCCAAAACTTTGATCTTCTTCTGGCGAAGCCATCCTTTTGTTGATTTGGAGGTTTGCTTTTTAGTAGAGGCCTGAAGGTTTTGTGCCAAAATGGACTGATATTTGGAACTATTCAGAATTCCCTCCACCTTGACTAAAGCCCCAGTTGCAGGAGCAGAAAAGCAGCCCCTAAAAGCATAATGCTGTCTCCACCATCCTCACTGCGGGTATCGTGTTCTTCTGGTGATGTACAATGTTGACTTTGTACCAAACATACCTTTTGGAATTATGGCCAAAAAGTTCCTCCTTGGTCTCATCAGACCATGACTTGCTCTTCCACATACTTTTAGCAGACTTGATGTAGGTTATAGCAAAGCATGGATGTTTTTCTGTGTTAGAAAAGGCTTCCATCTTGCCACTCTACCCCACAGCCCAGACATATGAATAATACGGGAGATGGTCGGCACATGCACTACACAACCAGTACTTGCCAGAAATACTTGCAGCTCCTTTAATGTTGCTGTAGGCCTCTTGGCAGCCTACCGGACCAATTTTCTTTCGGTCTTTTCATCAATTTTTGAGAGACATCCAGTTCTTGGTAATGCACCTTGTGCCAAATGTAATCCAATCCTTGATGACCATCTTCACGGTGTTCCCAGGTATATGTAAGGCCACTGAAAGGTTTTGATCCTCTTCTTCTGACTGATACCTTTCAACAATCAAATCCCTTTGATGTGTTGTAAACGCTTTACGGCCTTTACTGAAAAATGCAACTAAAGAAATGTCAGGAAAATCCTCCTAGAAGAGCTGAACTTTATATGGGGTAGATCAGAATCCCTGTAATAACGGCAGCGGAGTACTGACAGATAACTGATAAAACTGATTAAACTCCTGATAAATACTATTTATCAGGAGTTTAAATGTGATTGGCTACTTCTGAACACAACCCCATCCCCAAATATAAAGGATGTTCACACTTATACAACCACATTATCTTAGTTTTGTTATTATTTTTCCACCCCAAAAGATTTCAGTTTGTTTTTCAATGGAATTGTGCTGATAATGGGTCAGATGGAAGGTGAAAATAAATCTGAAATGATGACACTAACCCCTTTATTGCCACAGACCACTAAGGATGCTGGCATTAACTACTACATTTCCCTTGCAGGATTAGAAATTAAAGGTGTTATCCGGGGTAAAAAAAAAGGTTGCCTGGATAACCCCTTTACTACCCTAGACCACCAGGGATAGGCAATAAACTCCACTGCGCTAGACCTGGATATTATGTGCTACTTGAATCCGTTGTCTGTAAGCAAAGTCAACGACTCCTACCATCATGGTCTTAGAATTTCCACCCAAAGAATCCTGCAGCAATCTAGTGAGCTTGGAGTTCCTGTACGGCACATGAGTGCTTTTTCCATCGACCAAAGCAGAGATGACATTGCCCAGTGTGGAAAGAGACAAATTAATTTTTGTGGCTTCTTTCAGTCTTTGTCCAGTTGCTCCTGTCTTGGCTTGTCTTTCTGAACCCTGAGGAAGCAAGAGAAAAATATATACGTTATTGAGATATAACAGTCACATTAAAATGGGAAAATCCTTTTTCTTTCCAATGGAATTTACTGTGTTGGATAAATAATGTAATATTTTATAGTACTAGTTCTTACAGATGCGAATATACCAATCATGTGGCTTTTTTGGTTCTTTTTATTTTTTTTTAATATTTAAAGCATTGCGTAATGGGGAAAAAGAAATTTATTTTTTTTCTGCAAAAACACGTAGATGCAGCTGTCCACACACAGCTTTCAATATTCCTCACCCCACTTCAAATGGCTGTAACTCCAGTTCTATCTGGTCAAATCTTGGCTTTCAGGCCTCTCTCACACAGGTGACAGTGATACCGCTGCTACAAAATCGCTGCGGTATCGCTGTTATGTACACATGATTTTGTAGCATCAATGATGTTTTTTTTGTTAGGAAACGTAGCATTGCGTCGCTACGATTTTATAGTGAGAAAGTGAATAGGACTTTCTAATGTTAAAATTGCATTGCACGAAAATCGCAAGTTCGTGCTACGTGATGCGATAAACAAAGAGGCTCCATAGGGAAACAGGGGCTACAAAATAGCAGATCGCAGCTGTATAGAGCAGGCCACATTTTTTGTATTCCCGCAATGTACCAGGCTACAATACATCTCTCATAAGAAAGAACCATTTGGAAACCATGGGCTTCACATACATGCGTTTTGTAGCGATGTTACACAGGCGAGGGTCACACGCAGTTTATGTGCATTGCAAGATGCACAGAAGTCGCTTGTGAAAAGAACCCATTGTTTTTAATGGGTTAATTTAGGTAAGCAAATTATTTTTCCGCACGAGATAAAAAAAACCAATGCGCAGCATGTCCGATTTTTGAGCAATTCTGTTCATGAATTGCCCATTAAGTTGGATGAAGGGGGGGGGGGGGGGGAATAGAAAAAAAAAAAAAAGGAAAAAAAAATACACAATGCACTAACATGCCATGCAGTTTGCATACGAGTGCAATGCGTTTTTCCCCCCATTTTAACAATTGGAACAACATGCAATTTTTTTCACAGGTCCGAAAAATTGCATTTACAGCAATGCATCACAATCACAGCAACGATAACAACAACAAACCGTTTACGAGTGCGATAGCGGTCTGATTTTCTCTGGTAGCGCACTCGCCTTTGTAAATATAACCGTGCATTCAGTAAACTGAAGAATTATCCAAATCTGGGATTCTACATACCGCCAAGTCTACAAGATGTAACTTCCCCATTCGCACATGGATATTGCCATCTGTGCCTTTCTCGCTGCACTCTATAGTGATGGTGAATATGGCGTGTGAGCGGGAGCTGTGCTCATTCATGTTTGTGGCTCCAACCGAACCTGTGGAAAGAGAACAACAGTTTATGGCTAGGTACAATTAGAGGGATTTTATCGTCAGGTCATGCTGCTCCAACCACAGGCACAGGAACCCGGGGCAGATATGCCAATTGCCAATGTGTATACTTTCTTTGAAACACCTCAGTGTTTAAAAAAAAAAAAAAAAAATTTCTGAAATTTGACTCAGCTTTGAGTCACGGGGACGGGCTGCGCTGGCCTCTCCATGCACGCATCATGCAGTGACAGCTCTGTTCCCATACACAGAAGGGGAGAGAGCGGTCAGTCGACGGACAGCAGGTGGGGAGGAGCAGGATGGGGTGGCTGAATGACCTGCAGCTCTGTTCCAACTCAAACTTCAAAGTGGGTTTATTCTGAAACTCTGCAGAGTTTCACTATAAAACATACACGGGGGCAACAAACATCTGTCTCACATCCATGCTGCCTGTAGTTTGTGCAGCACAACGGAATCCCTCTAACTCTTTCCAATCCACTGTCTGACGTCTTCAGGCATTCTGATTGAAGGCTGTACAGCTCCGATGTCAGAAGACATCCGGCAGGGTATTCTTACTGTATACTACTGGCCGCTCTGTTGTTGGGGGCCTCTCCAGCATGTCCCATACCGCAGTGCTGGCTCTAGCCAGCAGATGGTGCCATTGTATAATGGCAGAAAGAGAAAGCCCCCTAGGAAACCCTGAATCCAAAATTGGGTTGCAAACTGTTAATGAGCAAGAAAAATAAGCACAGCGTTAACCCTTTCAGGTCACGGCCATTTTGGGCCTCGAGGTGACAGCACATTTGTACATCTCTGGGTTCCAAGTGTGAAACCATTTGAGGTCTTCCTTTGATTTAGCTGTATATGGACTAATTTTTCGCAGGAGGACTTGTATTTTTTAATGGCACCATATTGGGGTACATGAAATGCAGGGAAAAATTCTCATGCATTTCTTTTTTGTGTGGGCAATGTAAAAAAAAACAGCAATTTTCAAATTATTAGAGTACCGTTTTTTTAGTTTCATTATTATTGCGCAATAATAACCATGCGTTAAATATCTTCTGTGAATGGATATTATTAAAGCAATACCAAATGTATATAGTCTTATATCTTAGCACTTCCGCAGAATAAAGACACCATGAGAAAATGTACTGAGGAGGAGCAGATCTGTGGGTGCGGGGGTCTGGAAATACTAGTCATGCTGTTAAGTTGCCTATACACATTGCGTCCGCCTCCGGATCCCTCAGAAAATACCGCCCTCTGTGGAATTTCCGCCGGTCTGCAGGAGGCCTTTCTGAAGATAAATTGCTTTTGTTCATGAAAGAAAGTGTACAGAAAGATTGTTCGCCCTTCGCCCGCTGTCACTGGACATGTATGGCCAGTTTGTACAGCTAAGTGATTCAAGGATTGTGGTATGACAACCAACAGCCCTAGGCCATGCTAGCAAAACACTCCGCCACCACCAGCTTGTTGTAACCCAAGAGTACACCCCGGGAATATGGCTTCATGGTCTGAATGACAGATGTGGAGCTGGCCATCCATATGGTTGAGCAGGAAGCGGGACCTGTCACTCTCAAGACAATTTTCTGTCATGTGTCCAAGATCCACCGACATCTTTTCTGGGCCCATGTGAGGCGTCATCAGGGGCACCCCTGTCAGTCTCTGGCAAATGAACCGCAGTCAACACATGGTACACCGCATGGGCATTGTGGAAATCTGCGCAACTTCCCTGCTGTACTGCTGGGTCAGTTGGTCCATTATGACACACTATAGCTGAGATACCAGACGTGCCATCTGACGTTTCCTTCTAGGATCAACCATACGTGGCCTATCACCGACTGATCTTCTGTTGGCTTTCTGCCCATGGTTCAGACTCCTGATACTATGGTTCAGGAACAGCCAACAAGTGCAACTGCTTCAGAAATACGGACCCCACACCTCCAGCACCAACAATCTGCCCGCAGTCCAAGTCACTCAAGTCCCCACGTTTATCCATGACGGATGCGCAGAGGAGAGGTCAGCACATTATCTGAGAGCAGATCATCACGTTGTACCTCTTTACTGATCACAAGATGTCACACCCCAGCTGTGATCATTCAGTGTACATACATGACTGTGCTACACCCCCTCTATGCCCAATGCACAGTGCGTACTAACGGGCATACAGCTTAGCGCTAATTGCACTGATCAACAATCTAGCACCCTATAGGATGTGCTAATTAGCATTACAATAAAGAAAAACCTGAACAGGCACAATCACACATGGCAGTTTCTCCCTCGCATACAAATCACATAGAAGATCTATATTAAAATACTTCAAAATGCTGTAGCTCCAATCAAGCTGGTATTCACAGGTAGAACTTACGATTTTTGTGCCCCAGAGTCATGATCCGGTCCATATCGTCAGCATTATTTACAACGTACCCAGATAGGTCCTTAATGTAAACTCCAACGTCAGGTCGCTCTTTAACCTAAGACAAAGTGCTTCTTATTAATAGGTCATGTATATCAACATACTTCAACATAATAAGTAACTGCTACGCTTGTAGTAAAAGATAGCTCAATGGTGGCATGTAAATCTACTACCGCTACAGCGTATCAAACTGTCCAGCAACAAACAAAATCTAACACAAAATCAATGGCAAATGGCATTCAGTACTGTGCAGAAACACATACGAGGAAACAAAAGACAGTACGCCAACTAAGTTTATTTTAGGGGTTACCCCATCCGGACCACTCTTGTCTATATGCCCTGTGGACAAAGGGGGCTTTATTAGTCAGAGTGGCAAAATGCAGAGAGAAGCGGCTGCTGCTCTGGGGGACCGAGTACTACATGGTGTAATGTTACAAATAGCAGAGAGGGCAAATAGCAGAGAGGGCAAAAATGGTAAGCCACCAGAGTAAAAGATCACTACGCCTTTTAGAAGAGCCAATTCTTGTTTGAACAGGCAGGTGACGTCACCTCCAACTCGATCGAGCCCGTTCAGCCTGTTTAGACAGGCAGATCATTGTTGAGAATCGCTCACTTCTCACTTAGGCCCCCTGTCTATGCCGAATAATGCCGTGTGAAGCTTTCCATAGCATTGCTATGGAAAGCGCCGTCCCCGTGTTCACGAGCAGAGAATCATTGAGATAGGCTGACCGGCGGAGATTCGTCTGCCAGTTCCTGCTCCCGGGCGGCGGCTCCCGCGGTGGAGATCCGCCTCCGGGTACCGGAACGCCGTGGATAGGGGGCTTATGTGCTCACATTCATTTGTGAAACATGAAGCGAGAAACGTGTTTAGTTGCAACCAGAAGTGAACGAGGCAATGAGGATTTTTAGTCTTGCTGAAACTAAATGATAAATGCGAAGTGCCCAATTCGCTGCCTGCATTTCATTACACGGATTTCATTACACTTTCACGAAAATTACAATCAGATTTTAAATAAAGAATATTGAACTGTAAGCAGTAACAAAAAAGCATTGTGAACAGAGACATATTTAACATCACCAGACTTAATGTCTGCCTCCATCAGAACAAATAGTTCTCTTTCCTGTGTATATATAAAATAAACATTTTCAACAATAATCTGTGTTCCACTCAATGAACTCCCGTCCAGTGAGCCCCCTTCCCAATCACCAGGCTGGAGGAACTCCCCAGGGAGGACCCAGCAAGCACAACACTATTCCTGTCCAATTGCTTATTCATTCCACAAGAGACCGGTTGAGTATGAAAGGAGGCTCCCCGGACTCACCGTCATCTAAACTATAAAGTACCAGAACTTAGTTTACGGTGCTGATGGTTGATAACAGGTTCCCTTTAAAGGCAGGTCAAGGAGACAGCGGAGGACATTGCTCAGATGAGTCCCACAGGAGTGAATGGAGTGGCAGTCAAGCCTGTGTACAGCCAGTCCATTCCTTCAAGTTTCTGGATGTGTTATTCTTGTGATCCCTGGTGGTACCAGTGGTGGGACCCCAATGATTAAACATCTATCATCCATCCTGCAGATAGGCAATACATGTTTAACCAGCATTGGGCTGTCTACAGCAAGCTTTGCTGAGTCTAAGCTGAAGCATTTTGCAGAATCCCATAAAGAAAAGTTATTTCCTGTATATTTTTACGCTATCCTTACCTCCAATCTTTGAGTTTGGTCCTTCCCAAGTAAATCACGTACTTCCTCATTATAAATTTCCAAATAAGACACTCTGACGAGGAACCTAGAATACAAGCACTCAGTTTAAGAAAACCACAACTTACACTGCAGCTGATGGAACAGACAACTGTATGTAGTACACAGGCCTCGAGTTCCCACATTACAAGGCTCTCCAAACTGGAATTCAGCAGAATTGAGCTCTGAGCATGCATGGAAAAAATAATAAACCTGCAGTGTATTTTTCAGACCTATTTTTTAGCAAGCAAAAAAAAAATCTTGCAAAAAAAAAAAAAAAGTTCCTGCATTACATACTCCAGAGACAAGGTGGTCCAGCAACACCAGACCCCCCTGATCACTTCCTTACTGAACCAGCAGAGCTCACCACTGTGTGACTGTTTATAGCCCCCCAGTCCTCTTGCTCTTCTGGACAGGCACTGAACTACAGGTTTACTGCAAAAGCAGAAAGGGAAGCTAAACATGTCGCAGAGAGAACTGTCCAGTTGTTCACACTCGCACAGTCCTCTCTGCATGTATTATCAGACCAGGACAGAAAGGGAAGCTAAACCCAATCAGTTTTCAGCCAGGACAAACTGCTGGATCCCCAAGGACATAAGTAAACCACCTGGTAGAAACCTCCTACTTACACTAGGCCAGCAGGGCAATATATAAGAACTCTTCTTTAGCCTTAGATCTCTAAAACTCATGACACCTTCACTTCTTTAGACCATAAGGGAAGTTAATCAGGATGAACTAGATTTCCTTTATCTTCTGTTATCTAAGCCCGTTTGCGTGCCAATCAGGGGCGTCCTACAGTCTGAAAAATACCCGAAGCTAAAATTGGTTCAAGATAAGTAAAGTCCTAGTAACATTTTATGTATCTCATCTCCCTTAGAAGTGGACTGATCCTCTACAGGGTGACTGCGCACAGAGCATCTTTAAAAGAAACGCTGCGTCTTTGGTGTTCCTTTTTGACACTTTTTTCTTTTAGGTAAAAACACTGCAGTCAGATGCAGATGTCAGCTGAAAGCCATATGGAAGTATTCTATGTGCTGCAGTCAGCTCGTGGTTTTTATTTTAGAGTCAGTGGCGTTCTTTGTAGCTGCAGCAGGCTGTGGGTTTGGCATTATCTTTCTAACATTTTTGAATAGGATTCTTCTTAGAACATGGAAAATGCCCGGAAAAAGTGTGTGAAGAAAGACTTATGGAGTAAAATGTTATGTTTTTTCTTTAACCCCTCAGTGACATGGCCTTTTTCAGACCTAAGGACACAACATTTTTTAGGGATATTAATCTCCACTTTTCGAAAGCTATAACTTTTTTAACCTTCGGTCAGCATGGCCCTATGATGGCTCGTTTTTCTGTGGGTACATATTGTGCATTGCATAACTTTTATAAAAAAAATTTTTGGGAGGGCAAGTCTGCCATTGTTTTTTTTAGATTTTTTTTACAGCGTTAATCATGCAGCATAAATGACATGATAATTTTTTTTCTGTCAGTTGGTACGATTACGATAATACCAAAATTATATATTTTTAAGGTTTTTCCACAATAAGAACTTTTTTTTTGCAAATTTTTATTTGCACCGCTGCATTCAAAGTCCCATCACTTTATTATTTTCCATCGACACAGCTCTATAAGGGCTTGTCTTTTGCATGACGAGTTGTAGTTTTTATTTGTAGCATTTTGGGACTAATATGGGTTTCTTGATTCCCTTTATTATATTTTGTTTGGGAGGCGCAATGAACAAACAAAGCATTTTAGCTCACTTTTTTTTAAAATAGCGTTTGCCGTACAGGATAAAAATTGTGTTTAATTCATTACAGGGGCCATTACAGATACAAAGAGACCAAATGGTTTTTTTTTTGCTTATTTATTTTTGTTAAAGAGGTGAAAGTATGCAAAAAAAACAAAAACATTTTTATTCTCATAACCATTTTTCTTTTATTTTTTTATGTGCCTGTAGGGGACTTGAACCTGCAATCCTAGGATCGCTCCTATAATACATTGTGGTACTTCTGTACTGAAATGATTAATCACTAGCAATCACAGGCCATGGCAGATCCTCACAGAGGGAGCACTATCCCTCTATGAACCCTTTACATGCCACGATCAACATAAATTGCAGCATGCAAGAGGTTAACAGCAGGAGGCTGGCTATCAATTACATCAGCTCCCATTGCGGATAGTACAGCCTCACCCTCCTAGCTCGCACCATCCATAAAATGTAATTTTACGTCTATTTACAGGAACATCTTCCCATCCAGGACACAAGTTTATGTCCTGGGGTGGGAAGGGGTTAGAGAAAGCTGTCAGGTCTCACAGTGCTGGGGCCAGATACAAGTAGGTTTGTACGAATCAATAAAATATATAGAGCAGGCTTTATTAATAATGTGTTATATGGGAACAGCTGTGCCTGCAGCTGCGGTAGAGACAACAGTGCAGGCACAGCTGGAGCGCCCCCTTCTGCTATATAGTTAGGAGAGGATGGATTTCTCAGCGCTTTCTTCACCTAGCTACATAACTAAATAGGGGTGTTCTATAAAAAAGTGTACAAAACATGCTAATAAAACCTACTGCAAAAATGCTTAGAATTGCCTATTCTGTACGTTTAAAAACAAACAAAAAAGTTTAGTTTTAGCGAGCAGTAAAAAAGCTCGGCATCATGGGAATATTTGAACTGCAGGCTTATAACCCACAAGAGACCAGTTTCAGGCAGTCTGTAGCATGCTCATGTCTTGCAATAAATGAGAATAGGCATTAGGTAAAAACAAAAACCTTCCCAAGCGACTCTTACCGGGTATCTCCTTCTGCTTTTGCTATATGTCCAAAAATGTGAGCGAATGAATTCGGAATGATCCCTCTTAGTTCTGGAACAGCTCGCACCCCCTCCATTGTGAAGGTTTTGCCTGTACCAGTCTGCCCATAGGCAAATATCGTACCTAGGAAACAAAATCCGAAGCGTTACACACCGCAGTGCCACATACCGTGCAGTACACATCGTAGCGACAGTCCGAGGAGAATGTACTAGTCTATTGGGCTCATTCCACTTTCTTTGCCTTGTTTTAGAACAGTCTATAGTTTGTCTTCTATACATGAAGGACGGCTGCAACAAACAGCACCCAAATCTGAGACTTCTGATAAAAATAAGGGAAATAGAATAAACGAGGGTTAATGAATATTCTCCGCCAAGACCACAGAAACAAAGGGAATAGTTGTGTCTTGTCTGGGCATCATCACCAACACAATCTGAGCTCAGCGACTCGCACACATTGTGCGCAGACTTCTAATGGAGTAGAGGACGCTCAGCCGCTACAATAGTGACATTGATGTCCAGGCAGTAATGTGCTACAGACATCCTGCAGGAGGCGGATGCAGGGAGCGGCTCAGAGCCGAGGACAGGGAATTGGTCCGCATTACAGAGGTCTCATCAGCATGGCTTACGGGGAATGGATGTCATTAGTGAGATTGATGGCCAGTTAGGGGAGCGTTTCCATCTGGGGGTTCTATCACAGGTGCTGAGACAGCATTGTAACGGCATTGTTCACTGTCATTCCTGAACCAGGGGCCACCTGTCTTATAGGGGCTCCATTTGCTTCCGTTATATTTGGAGTACAGAATAAAGTGGTTGGCTACGCTATTTTATACTCCACTTATAAAGGAAATGAATGGAGCGCTTGTGAAACGGACACCAAAGTTTCAGTAATAACAGTGAGTGGCTCTATCTGGACCTGTTCAGGGGTTCAGTCACAATGCTGTTTTTGGCACCTGTTACTGAACCCCAGATGGAATCCCACTGACTAGTAAAAAACACCCCTATTGGCATCTGGATTCTTTACAGTAACAGACCTACAACCTTCCCCAATATCAGCATACCTGGCAGGACTGTACTGCCATAGGGGACCACAAAGATCTGTTTTCAAACACTCATTTAACCGCTTAAGGACCACAGGCTTTTAAAAAATATATATCTCACAGCAGTCTATTGGCATAACTTTTTTAAACTTTATGCATACATAGCTGTTTACAACTTGTCCGCAGCTACTAGGTTCTACTGAACCTAATAGCTCAATGTTCACGCTGCGGAATTCCACCACGTGAAATAAACCGCGGCATGTTCTAAATGCGACGGGAATACGTGCGGCCGGCTTCCATTGTAGTCAATGGAAGCAGTCCTTCATGCGATACCTCCATTGTAAGCACAGCGGAAGTATCGCGTGACACTGCCGGCGCGTTAGGAGGTGTACTGCGCATATGTGCCAGCCCTCCATGCGGTATATGTACGGAGGATTCGGAGTGGTAAGTATGTGGGGGTTTTTTAAGAGGGCGGGGGGGCGCTGTGGCGGAATCTGCTGCGATATTCCGCTGGCGGGGTCCATCACGGCCGTGGGCATGAGCCCTAAAGGTTAAGAAAACAATATTTATATACACATTTCTTCACCCTGGAGCTCCAGCAGTTCTCCATACAGCATGTGACTGCAGAAATGAGTGGTGATGCCAGTAGTACCACATGATTGGCCAAAGTGGTCACATGTTCTCTGTTTGTAAACAAAGACTGGGAGGAGCTCCAGGGCTAAACTGCTGATGGAAAGAATAGGCGAGTATCTCCTTGTGTTTTATACATATTAAGGTCTTGTTTTTTTTTTTGAAGTTGGATAACCTCTTCCATCTTTAAAGGGCCTTTCCAGGACTGAACAGTAGCTGATCGTTGGGGGTCCACTGCTAATTGACCATGAACAACAAAATAATTCTATTATACATGTCATAATTAGTTGCGGATTACATGTGTGCTTTTTTACTATTCAATATATTTTTTTTTTATTACGTTTTTTTTCCTTCTGTTTCAACATTTTTACGATTTTTTTTCTAGTCCTATTAGGTAACCCTTCCCACCAGGTATGTGGATGTGGTAACGTGAGAGGAGGTTAACCCTTTCCAATCCACTGACGTTTAAATACATTATGATTTAAGTCTGTACAGCTCCGATGTTGGAAGACGTCCATCGGGGTTCTCCTACTGTATATTGCCAGCCTCTCTGCTGTCGGAGCCTATCCAACGTCTCACCTCATGCAGTACTGGCTTTAGCCAGCATATAGCACCGTTGTATAACGGCAGAAAAAGTGTAAGCCCCCTAGGAAAACCAGGATACAAATTGGATTGGAAAGGGTTAAAGCTGTATTTATATTGAATATTAAGGCCTCCTTCCCACGAACGGATTTCCGCCGCGTAATTTGTGGCGGAAATCCGCTGCGTTGCCCGCTGCTATTAGGTTCTATTGAACCTAATAGCACAATGCTCACAGTGCGGAATTCCGCACCGTGAAATCTCCCGTCCTCACCCGCGGCATGCTCTATTTGCCACGGGTGTACGCGCGGACAGCTTCCATTGCAGTCAATGGAAGCCGTCTGTTCCCGCTATCTCTCGCTGTAGCACAGCGGAAGATAGCGTGAAAACGCTTCCCCGCGGTGGGCGTGTCACATGACGCGGCGGAGGTGGGCGGGGAAGCGTCATGTGGGAGCGAGGACGCCGGATCCGCAGGTAAGTTTGGGGTCTCCTGGGGGGCACCGTGACGGGCTCGCGGCGGAGCCCGTCACGGCCATGTGCAGCCGGCCTAACCCTGATCTTTGGTTTAAAAATTAGCAATACTAATCTAACGTTGTTTCTGTTGGAATGACCGTGCTATCATTTTCTGGAGTGTAATCTTAGGAGAACAATATTTACCTATACACATTAACATGAGGGAATTAGAAGGGGAGGTAAACCAAGTACTAGGGCCTGACACCATGGGCATAAGTTACTAGGTATGTCTTACAGAGGGTGTTGCATAGTCACACATCACCTGATGCAGAGAGATCTCAGGACCCCTAGGTCATCCAAGACCGGAGGACCCCTAAGGTCAGGCTCCTTGAGATCAATAAAAATAAAATGTACCATCACCTGATCAGAGCATAAACTTCACAATTTATTTCTTAAGAAAGGAGTCTATCACCATAACCCCCCCCCCCCCATGACTATAATGTGTGGATGACTAAAGAGCCGCAGATTTCAAACATGTAATTCTCATCCCACAACTCAGTTTCACCGCAGTAAAGGCCCGTTTACACGCAATTATCGCTCAAAATTTGTTGAAACAAACGAATTTGTGTGATAACCGTTACGTGTAAACGTGCAGCCATCATGCACTATTCGTTCATTTATAGTTTATTGCTGAGTTTCAGCCTGCATAAAAATGGTCGTTAGTCTGTTTGCTTTTCGCTTCGTCTAAATGCCATTTGTTTAGTCTTTGAAAGACTGAAGGACTTGCAGGAAGGGGCGATTGTTTGCCCTACTAAAACACAATGACTACTTGTTTACCCCGCTGGCAGAAGGCAATGGCTTATCTTCACACTAGTTAAAAACCTGCCCACTGAGAGATTCCTCGCATAAACACCCACCCACCTGAGCAAACAACATATACAGTGTTTACATAGCTAATAAGGGACATGGAGAGGTTTTCACAGGATTATCTGGACATTTAAATGCTCAGCACTTGTATGCAAAAAAAGTTGTTAATTCATTCAGTTTTTCGTTTGTTTAAACGATAATCGTTGTGCGTAAGTGAGGATTTAGTTAGTAAATTAGCATACTCCTGTATGCTAATGAGGCATCTAGGAGTCTAGGGGGTACATTACATATGACACAGCACACAAACTGTTTGCTGGTTTACTGCTGGGGTGTAAGGGTCCAGATGATTTGCCCGTGCTTACAACCACTGGCCTATAATGAGCATGTCAGGGTACTTTATATGGGGCAAATGTCGCCCGAGAAATCGCAGGAAACAACGGTTTTCCATCTATGCACACAGCCACCAACAGGGCACTGAGCAAGAAATTGCTTGCTTGGTTTTTAGCCCACCTAAAAACTAAGCGACCATTGGCTGGTGTAAACAGGCAGTTATTCATCTATGAATGACTACCTGTTCATAGTGAATGGAGGCGGGTGGCGGAAGAGATCTCCAGTGTGCTCCTTCTCCTTTCACTGAACAACCATCAACACTGTGTGAGGGCTTATTCAGACGACCGTATATCGGCCGGGTATTCACGACGGCCAATATATGGCGTATGGCGTCCCTCTCTGCAGGGGGAGGAGGCTGGAAGAGCCGGGAGCAGTGCTCTGAGCTCCTGCCCCCTCTCCACTATTTGCAATGGGAGGGGGCTGGACGGGAGTGAGCTAAGTCTCGCCACTTAGCTCCACCCATGCCCCGCCTTCTCTCATTGCAAATAGTGCAGAGGGGTGGAGAGGAGGCGAAGAGGGGGCGGGAGCTCAGAGCACTGCTCCCGGCTCTTCCAGCCTCCTGCCCCTGCAAAGAGGTACGCCGTATATCAGCCGTCGTGAATACCCGGCCGATATATGGTCGTCTGAATAAGCCCTGAAAGCAATAGTCACTGGGATGACTATCGGCCGCTGATGCTGATGGTACATGGGCAGATTATCTGCTCTATAGGGACGACTGATTGGTAACACAATCGTTTGTCCCCATACAGCTGTCATTGACCAGCTGCAAATTTCCCTATTTACACAAGGAGATATAAAGCTGACCAACGAGCATTTCATCGCTCACCAACACAATTGGCTGATCTTTCCTAGTATAGTACAGTATAGCTCCTCATAAAACAGCTGACTGAAGGCCCCATTCATTGTTTTGCAGGTACAGCCCCATACATTTGGTAGTGGCTATACCTGGTATTGCTGCTCAATGCAGCTCAGTCACAATTAAGGCGTAGCCACTACTAAATGTACGGCGCTGTACCTGCTAAACAACAAAGGGGTCTCTGCACTGCTGTGATATTTTTGGCCTATCCTAAGGAGAATGGGTGTTTACAGCTGTGTCCTATTTTTCCCCTTTCCGACATTATATGTAAATTAAAGGGTTTGTCAAGACTGTTACTATTGTCCACCTTTCCTCAGAAGTCATCAATAATTGATCAGCCGGGTCCGAAGCTTGGGATCCTCGCCAATCAGCTGATCGTTGGGCCCGCTGTCAGTGCTGGATGAAGATAGCGCTGTCTGTGTTGCTGCACCCTGGTTTGGTACTGTAAGCACAGCTCCCGTTGAATTCAATGTGAGCTGTGCCTGTAGTACCAAACTGCTTTTGAAGAGTTGACAGCACTATCTGCTTTCAGCATTGTCTGCAGATAGTGGGCCTGGCGAACAGCGGGGATCCTGAACATCGGACTCCGCTGATCAACTATTGAGAATAGGTAAACAATAGTAACAGTCTGGACAATCCCTTTAACTGACAGAGTACTCCAAGCTAATCGTATGCATCAACTGGGCTCACATGGCATTAACCATGCCTGGCATAGACTCATCGTGGCTCTACCAGGATAGACTAAGAGAAAATAAAGATCACAACAAATGCAGAACTTCTGCCCAAATGACCTTTAAAGGTGTTCCAACTTCTAGCTGTAGGAAGTAGACAGCACTGTACATTCTGCAGTGGCCTGTGTTGGTACTGCAGGCTAAGTCCCAATCACATCAACAGGACCAGCCTGGGCCGCAATGTACAAAGTTGTCTACTTCCTGCAGAAAAACAGCTAGACGTAGTACAACCCCTTTAAGGCTAGACCCTGCCGATCAGAAATAGGATCAGTACAACGTGCCGTAGTGCATAGAACCAAATGCTATGAACATTAAAAAAAGGGAAAAAATGGCCGTAAATCAAGAAACATCAAAGTCGTGTTCACAATGAGTGGACTTGGATGAGAAGTCACCATGTAGGCATAAGGGAGGTAACCCCCCCCACACACGTACCGTTATACCCCTCCAGCACAGAATCTATAATAGGCCTGGCCGTTAAATTATAGACATCCAGCTGTTTACTGTCAGGCCCAAACACCGTGTCAAACGTGAACGTCTTTGGAGGCTCGTTCATGTAGTCCACCTTGTGGACGGCGATAGTCCCTCGGATCTCATCCACGTTGACGGCCATCCTGCTACCCATCGCCCTTTCGCGCTCGTTGAGGGGGCGGCATCGCACCACCACCTTCACGTTGTCGCAGGACTCTGGTTTCTCGGCTTTGTTGATCTGCGGATAAAACATAACAGTGACAGGAAACTGATGAGACCTGGGAGCGCGGGGCCACTCACAGCGACCTTTAATTATTCCTAAAACTGATGAGACCTGGGAGCGCGGGGTCACTCACAGCGACCTTTAACTATTCCTAAAACTGATGAGACCTGGGAGCGCGGGGTCACTCACAGCGACCTTTAATTATTCCTAAAATCCATCACACTTCATTGAGATAATCGCCCGATTACACGCGTGATGCAATTGCCCAAGTTGCAGCGCGGTGCCCTCGCCTTCCTGCCACTTTGTACTCTGCACAATGTTACATAGATAGGCCGCCCATACCCTGTACCATAGAGGCTGTGTTGGCACTAACATGCTGGGGCATCCTCCTATGGAGGTGTCCCTATCACTATAGAGATGTACAGGGAGGGGGAGGCCTTGCATTGAATGGACGATTTGCTACCTCAGCTACACAAAGCCAGACCCCCAGTCACATCCCCGGCCCCTCATTACCGGCATCTCTGCGGTGGCTCCGGACAGCCCGCGAGCACTGGACGTGATTCCTGCTCCACAAACACCGTGGCCGGGGGTTGCTAAATCCCTGGACCAGCACTTCAGCCACTCGCTACACGCATGCGCCGAGCTCACGGAGCTGATTTGAGGGACAAGACTTCTGTCCAATGCCTGAGAAGGATGACTATCTGCTGCGGATACGACTGTCCAATCACAGAGCTTCTCTTCCTACTGCAAACACACAGGGAGGAATGTGTGCGAGTACGTGAGCGACGGCACGAAGCCGACCAATAGGAAGGCAGCTCGGGCCGTCTGTTCCTGGGATATCAGTGTTGTGCTGCTGGAAGCTGCTGGGTGTAGCAGTTGTCATGGTGACCGTCGTGAAGGCCCGAACCTCCCTGGTACTGGGCCGGGTGGTCGGTGTGCCACTAGTGAACCGTCATCTTAACCCCTTCCAGTCTATAATTTCATGTCATGGAACACTGGCCCAGGCTGTCATGGCCGTACCGTGACCTTAATAAATGTGACATCACACTGCTTCACATGTTCGTAATTGGACACGCAAAAAATGCGGAAAGAAGAACACATTGATTGGGTTTCTTAATATTTCTGTAATTTGCACATTGGGACGTGCAAAAGTGCTCGCAATGCGCAAGGTGACGCGCAAAACTACATAATTCCACTGGAAAAAGAACACATCTGAAACTAATTAGCCACTTTAATTGGTGCCTCTTTGTTTGTCGTGTGTAAATGCGAATGCAAAAAGCACCGTAAAATACGCCGATGCGTGACAAAACAGCATTGTTCATTCCACAAAAATGCAGCGCTCAGGCGCGCGCAAATGTAGGGCCGGCCACAGGCTTAATTACAGTGGGGTAAGCGCATTTTGGCTGCAAAAATGGGCTTCGTATTTATGCAACTGAAAATCGCACACGCCCGCGTATATTGGCCCCTCCTGTTTTTGTGTGTGCAAATACACTACGCATTTACGCACGCAAAAACACACACTGCATTGATTTTATATTTTACGCACGCCCATTGATGTAAGACGGTTTCTACGATATGTAATACGGACCAACATAGGAGATGTCGCCGCGCCTTCATGCGATCTTATATTTTATGCGTATTGTGCGCATAATACGCGGCGCTAATACACTTGCGTGAGCGAGCCCTAAAATTGGGAATGAAAAGTGATCGTTTCATAAAATAAAACCTGACAAGTGACCAACACCCCTCCCTTCAGCGTTGGCACATTTAGGCTGGGTTCACACAGGGTGGATTTGCCGCGGAATTTCCAGCCGTCATTTTCCCCTGCGGTCATTATTCCCAGGATTAGCCAGCCATGTAGACAGGATTTGTCAAAAATCTCGTCCACACGGGGTGGACAATCTATCGCGGCAAAACCGGCATCAAATGGCGCAGATTCCTGGGACGCAGCATGTCAATTCTTTTTTCTTTTCCGTTGCGCCCTCGCTCCTCTCTTTGGGAGAGCCAGCGGCAACAGAAAAGCATGTGGTGAAGCCACTCCAAAACCAAGTGCCGTGGGTTTTGAAGCTGTACTTATCCTGCGGAAACCTCACGGTTTTTCGCTGCGGCAAAACTGCGAGATTTCCGCGGTGAAACCAACCTGTGGGAACCCAGCATTATGGTAGATGCCCTACCAGATGCCACTGTCCCATGCCACCCACGTGATGCAGAAGGGAGGCATCCTAAACCCAAAGACTAACCCTCCCATCTATGTATTTGCTGGATTCATCCTTCTGTTTGTTCTTGAGCTTTATCAAAAACAGTAGTACCCATCTGCTTTACCAGCATGTACAGATGCCACAGAGATGCCAGGTAAGGGAGGCCGGCATAAAGGGGTTTTCCCACTGACATCCCCCATCCACATGGGGACAGGGGGACTGCACTCTGTGTAACGGCTTAGATGCCACAGTCAGTATTCACAGTGGCATCTAAGTGGTTAAACGGCCATTGCTGGCAGGTATCAGCTATTTAACTCAGCAGGCTCCCACCAAATATGGAGCAAGCTCTGTTCCATATGCCAGATCAGAGGGACATTTAAGAGGTGAGTATACGTTTTTTTCTTTTTAGTCATTTATTTGCCCCCTGAGAATTTTAAAATAGTTTCGGAAAACTCCTTTAACCCCTCAGTGACCAAGCCTGTTTGCGCCATAATGACCAAGGCAAATTTTGGAAACCTGATGTGTCACTTAAACATAGAATAACTCCATAAAGGTTTTGCATTTCCAAGTGATTCTGACATTGTTTTTTGCCACATATTGTACTTCATTTAGGGGGTAAAAATAGACCAATAGAATTTGGGTATATTTATTAAAAATTGTATTTTTTTTACGTTTTCAACTGTAACATCTCAAATATGTGCAAAGATACTGTACACATTTTTGGATAAGATATATTTTTCAATCTGGTAACTTTCTTCTGGAAGCACATTTGAGAAACTTAATTTTTCTTTTAACCATTTAGGAGACGTATAAGTTTCACATTAATTCTGAACATTTTGAGGAACACTTTGTTTTCCTGCACCAAGCAAAGATTGCAAAGGATCATAGGTGTCAGAATGATAGATGCCCTCACAAAGGACCCCATTTTAAAAACTACACCCCTTAATATATTTCCTGAGGGTTGTCATGAGTATTTTGACCCCACGTTTTTTAAGGAGTTAGGCCTCATGTACACGGGCCCGCACGGTTTCCCCGAGCAGAATCCTGCACCGGATTCCACCCGGCCCGCAGTCATGAGACCAGAAAATACATTATACTCACCTGTCCGGACGCTGCGCAGCTCTCCTCCGGATCTTCTGTCTTCTGCACAGCGGATGTGCTCGGGATGCCAGCACGAGCCACGCACAGGCGCTCTGCTGTCTTTTTTTTTTAAACTCCTGCTTTCTCGTGGTCTGTGGCACAGACGCAGTTACAGCTGCATCTGTGCCGTGGATCCAGACGGCTGACCGCACAAAAATGGAGCATGCTGCTGTTGTTTTCCTGCGCATACAATCCACACACTGGGCAATAATGACATTCGCAGATATTTAATTACTTGCGGGTGCCCTATGATTCCCTATGGGCGCGGATCACGCGTGCGGGAGACCCGCATGGGTTTAATAAATCTATTTTCTCCGTGGACATTGAGCCTAAATGCAATTTAGAGGAAAAAAATAAAATGTCATATTTTTGCAAATATGTCATTTTAAGGACAGTTTTTTTTTCTATAGTGCACATGAAAATAAGGATTTGCACTGCAAAATGGATACCGCTGTTTGTCCTGTGTTCAGAAACATATCCGTTGTGTAATATTATTTCTGTATGCACAACAGGGCCCAAACTGAAAGGAGCACCCGGTGGCCTTCAGAACAGACATTTTGCTTGAAGGAGATTTAGGCCTCATTGCCCACTTGTAGACCTCTTGAGCGGCCAAACGATAGAGGACCCCCACAAATGGACCCATTTTGAAAACTAGACCCCTCAACGTATTCATCTACGGGTGTGCTGCGTATTTTGACGCCAAAGTTTTTAAATTGATCTAAGCAAAGCAGAAGGAAAAAATTACGATTTTCATTTTTTTGGCAATTGTGTCATTTTAAAAAGTTTTTTTTTTGTACAGCATAAATATGAATGAAGACTTTCACCCCAAAATGGATCCCCTTGTTGTCCTGTGTTTAGAAACATTGTAATAGGGCCACAATGGGTATGTCTCTATGCACAATGGGTCCCAAATAGAGATAAGCGAGCATACTCGGCCAAGCCCCTTTTTCGCCCGAGTACCGCGATTTTCGAGTACTTCCGTACTCGGGCGAAAAGATTCGGGGGGCGCCGTGGGTGAGTGGGGGGGAGAGGGAGAGAGAGAGGGCTACCCCCTGTTCCCCGCTGCTACCCCCCGCTCCGCCACGCCTCCCCCCGCCCCCCGAATCTTTTCACCCGAGTACGGAAGTACTCGAAAATCGCGGTGCTCGATCGAGTAATTACTCGAAACGAGTACGTTCGCTCATCTCTAGTCCCAAACCAAAAGGAGCAGCCGGAGGCTTTCAGAACAGAAATTTAGCTTGAAGGTGTTTTAGGCTCCATTGCCCACTTGTAGAGCCCTTGAGTGACCAAAACGACAGAGAACCCCCACAAGTGACCCCATTTTGAAAACTAGACCCCTTAACGAATTCATCTAGGGTGGCAATTGTGTCATTTTGGAAAAACAGGTTTTTTTGCACAGCACACATATGAATGAAGATTTGCATATGTACAGTTATTCCGCTACTTGTGAACGTTCGAGTTACGAACTTCGCAAGATGCGAACAATCTGTCCTGCACACTATGATGTAATCAAGCCTGTCCAGTCAGATAGCAGGACGCTGTGCGGTTGCTAGGCAGCCGGGGGCCTTCTGAAAGGCCCTAAGGCTGCCTATGCAGAGCACTTATGAAGCCGTGCGCTTGATAGGCACTCTGCATAGGCAGCCCTGGGGTCTTTCAGGAGGTCCCCGGCTGCCAAGCAACCGCACAGCATCCCGCGATCTCATCGTGGGACGCTGTACGGGCCCCCTGAACGTCGGGTGCAGGCTGTTTCTTACAGCGGACGCCCGGCGGCAGCAGTTCCAACAAGCCGCGCCGCTCGTCAGAACTATTAACGCTTTAAGTACCGCTGACAGCGGCATTTAAAGTGTTAACAATTCCAATGAGCGGTGCGGCTCGTCGGAACTGGTGCCGCTGTGTGCCGGCTGTAAGAACAGCCAGCACCCGACGCTGTATTAAGCGGGATCCACCCGCGATCCTGCTTCATACAATCATTTGCTTGGACATACGAACAAATGTACTTGCGAACAGACTCCTGGAACAGAACCTGTTCACAAGTAGGGGAGTATCTGTACGTCCATGTGAATGGACCTTTACAGATAGACAGAAAGCCTGCAGTGTGATGTGACCAGTGGAGATGCACCAGGGGGGCTCCCACTTGTTATGCTAGCTTGATTTTCTTCCTGAGGCGGTCTTTCTAAGGCCAAATACACACGGGTGGAAATTCAGCGGCAGGATTTCCCGCAGATTTTGAGCTCATGCCCGCTGCCATAGGATTGCATTAGATAGTGAAATCCTATGCAGACAGTCGTGATCTGACCACGCGAAAACACACGCGGTAAACAAATTGCGGCATGTCTGATTTCTGTGTGAGCCTCACGGAGGTCCGCACAAAAACGTCACTAGTGATGCGACAGCTCCGCTGTGCGCATGTGCCGGCTGGTCGGCCGCCAGCACAGAGCAGAGCGGAGGAGCCTGCAGAGCAGGTGAGCGCTGGGTCACTGCAGGAGCATGAGTCCCATCATCCCGGCCGTCTGTAGGAGGCCTAACTGTACTGTGCTAGCTGCCTTCCTGGTCCATGGGCCCTTGGTTGTGTTGCACCAAGTTTCCTGTTGTGGAGGAGCAGTGATAGCTGAGTCTGGTCTGTAGTGAGGCCTGACTGTTGTTCAACCAAGCTGCAATGATGAAGAGGAAACAAACCAGTGGTGCATGTGCGCTTCATGATGACGCTCAGGTGCAGGAATCTACGAACACTACTGCGAATACTTTGCACTTTGAAGCGATCTGTGCAACATTGGAAGTGATATTGAATATTAAGCTTAGTGATTGGGTGGAATGCACGGAATGCTCTGACCATTCTGATTGCTTTACTGAGAGATGCAGCAAAGAGGTTGGTGGAATTCGCCAATTCAACTCCTCCTGCAACCCTGGTAAGAAATGCTCATGAAACATCTACAGCTTTCTTTGCCTCCTCTGATGGGATACATTATCTCACTTTGCTGAGAAGGGTAAGAATGACCCTCTTTTATATGCTTCATCTACCTCTGCGAATACAACTATGCAGACCATTTCAGCACAAGCTAGTGGTCTGGATATACAAGATGATGCACAAAATTAATGTAATGGTTTAATGTAATGTAACCATTAATGTAATGGTTTTCTCGCTTTCTTTGACTAAAAGCAGAACTGTTTTGGCTTCCCTATTTGCTCAGGTTGGTAGCCTGAAAGAGGATGTTGGATTTTTAACATGATTTGCAGAAAGTTACTAAAAGTCTAAGGCCGCCTGCAGACGGGCGGAAATTCCGCAGCGGGATTTCCCACGGAATTTCCGCCCTTGGAAGCTGCCATAGGATTGTGTTAGCAATGGAGAGGAGGCAGAGAGGGGGCGGGAGCTCAGTTCCTGCTCCTGGCTCTTCCAGGTCCCCCCCCCCCCGCAGAGAGAGCCGACGTATATCGGCTCGGCGTGAAAACCGAGCCGATATACGTTCGTGGGAATGCACCCTTAAGCAAATAATCTGGAAAACAGAATAGGTGGATTGTATCCAAGAGAATTTCTTGAGGAACGGATGAAATCAACCATTGGGATAGATACTTTGTCATCTTTCTTTGTTGTGTAAAGGGCTCATAGAGTTCCTGATAAACCACCTCCACCTGGTGCCATGCCGAGAACCGTCTGCATAAAACTCCTTGAGACTTTTTTTTTTTTTAAAGCAAGAGAAATGGAAGCATTAACTGTAATGTCATCGTATAGCTGTCTTTCCAGATTATTAAGTGGACATACAAAAAACGGATGCAGTATCATGATTAAGAGAAGGTTAGGGGGTTTACAGCTGCCTTATGCTAGTTTGTATGCAGCACGGCTGAGAGCTGTGATCTGACAGATGGGCTCACTGTGGAGAATCACGGCAAGTCGCAGCATACTGCGATTTAAATCTCATGAGTGGAAAATCGTCATGATTCTCCACTCGTGGACAGCGGGGAAAGCGTTCACTGCGTTCCCCGCGGCCAGAATATCATCGCGGGGAACGCAGTGAAAATTCGCCCATGGACAGGAGGCCTAATTGCATGCCCTGACTGAACAATAAACTAGAGGTAAGAGGGTTAGGCTGCCTGCACACAAACAGATTTTTGCTGCGGAATCCGTGGCGGGCGTCCGCACCGTGGATTCGCAGCAAATACTGTCCATAGCATGCTATGGGAAATCGATTCTTCCTGCACACTCGCAGAAACCAATTCCATGCATGGTGTTCTGTATGGTGTGAGCAGTGACGTGTTCTGTGTGTGTGAGCAGCTGGCCGGACATGGGGTATGAACAGTTCTGTTCTGCGTGTTGTGCATTCCTTGGTGTGTTGATGTGAACTATGTCCTGTCTGCTTGGATCATTTACATCATACTGTATCTATTCCATCTGTTTATGTGTGCAGTATGCTAGGTGAGTGTTTTGGGTGTTTGTCAGTCTTTGTGTATGTCTGCCCGTGAGTCCAGTTGGTAGTTCACTTTCTCTTGGTGTTCCGTGTGTGTATTTGTGTGAGTATTTCTGGTTACGGAACCAGCGCGTACTGTATGGATGTGACATATACATGTCATGAAATTAATTGGTAATTCTGTTCAAAAATGTAAAAAAATTCAATGAAAACATTTTAAAATCAGGATCGCTGCAATTCTCAGTGTACAGTCTATAGAACACAGCACACATGGCGTAGCAGAGGCTCCTCCCACCAGTCCTGAGCGGGTGAAGAATCAGATGTACACCCTACAGAGAGAAGAATACAGGATAGAAGTCATATAATAGTCAGAAATAGTGTTATTTCTCATTTACACATGGCAGCTTATTCGGAAAAGTTATCAGGAAACTCAGGAATGCGCTAATTTCTTCTGAATAAAATACCCCTTTATCACCTATTTACTGGGTAGGACATAAATGCTATATCATGGGGATCTGACTGCTGGGACTCCCACCAATCACCAGAAGGGTGGATCCCAGTGGATAGGTGATTATTGTTTCTGTCACTTTAGCACTGGGATAATAAGTGACTTTGTAAATATGTGGTCAGTTGTGTTTCATCTATCACTGGGAATGAGCCCTAGTAACAAATAGGTTATGACACGATGCAATAAAGACATGGCGGCTGCTGTGAGATGACCATGTTATTTACCATGATGATGGTATATATATATGGAGGAATGTCAGTGTTCAGGTGTGTGCTTTAGTCATCTGCTCAGCGGAGAATGATTAATAGGTGTGGACAAAGCTAATAACTAATGGAGAATGTCATCACATTGATGCCTGTCATGTTACTCACTCCCACATCCTCGCTCTGTATTGTCTTCACTCTCATGGTGTCTTCGGTCCTGATACTTTGTTAAGGTTTATTGAATATGTTGCCAGCTGAGAAGAAGCTCTACTGAGTGGAGAGGTAAGAGTACTGTTACACTTATATAGCTGTGTAGATGAGCCTGCTTCTATGTACTATAGCTCAAGCAGAGATTTGGGGGACTGCGCTAGGGGACTGTTGTAAGACTTCTATATACACGACTCACCTGTACTGTCCCTGTAGAGACTGTATATATTCAGTCCCATGATTGAGATCTTAACTATGGGAGAAAATTCATATAGAAATTGTATTCAGTTTCCACACTGATGGAAATTAGCTGTCTTCTATAAGGCTAGGGCTGCACAGCAACATTCATAGAGTGGTAGAGTTGGAAGGGACCTCCAGGGTCATCGGGCTCAACCCGCTGCTCAGTGTAGGTTAACTAAATAATCCCAGCCAGATGTCTGTCCAGTGTGTTTGAAAAGGAGAACTCACCACATCCTGTGGCAACCTGTTCCACTCATTGATCACCCTTACTGTCAAAGTTTTTTCTAATATCTGCCTGACATACTATGTTAATCTGTGTCTCCTTCCTTTCAGTTTCATCCCATTGCTTGTAGTTTTTCCTTGTGCAAATGTTTTCAATGGGGCCGGAAAAAAAACATTACAAGGCATGCGAGATGCATGCGAGTGCGATGCAATGTGAGGTTTCCAATAGGAAACACTTGCCAATCCTCCAGTGCAGCTGCAAGCCGAGCTGGAGGTTCGCTACTTCCCTGAAGTGGTGAGAGGCGTTTTGACACATAAAAGTCTTGCATCCACAAGGACATCGCACGTTTCCTAGCTCCAAGCGAGATTTCGGGTTGAGTTTCATGGCCTAATGTAGCGCCTGCCCATGTGAAATTAGCCTTAAAGGGGTATTGTCATTAAAACCAAAAATTCTATACTCACCTATTCCTTCCCTGGCAGACTCTTTACCGCATCTTCTCCTCGCTGATCTTCTCCATTTCCCCGGGTCACCTCACCTCTGGTCAGCTGGATCCTTTTCTCCTTCTTATGAAGCATGCACTCCTCACATTCTTCTTCCTGCCCGTCAATGTACGCTACGTCACTGTGACGTAGCATTCACTGGCTAAGTAGGAATGCCGATCTATTGCAGAGACAGCGCATATGTCTCTGCAATAGCTTGGCACTCCCTGCTAGGCTGTATCCCTTTCTCCTGGAAGATACTTAGTATATGTGACACTGCATTACACCATAAGAGAGTCTTGCTTCAACCTCTGTCCTGCACCAAGCCCCTCAGATGTTTCCTGTCTCTTCTTTCTGCTTTGCTCTGTTCCTCTGTACCTGCTCCCTTTTAAAGAGACAGTACAATGCAATGAAAATTACATCATACTATCATTAAACAGTGATAACCTATACCTCCCCCTTACACAAGCGCACACCAATGCTGCATGCAAAGATCCGTACAATGGGTACTAATTTATAACACTTTCACAGTACCCTTGTAGTCCCACTTTAAGAGACAATTCTATGTGTCTTTTATATATGGAGCCTGTATACCAATGAGTATACAAGGAACAGGAGGACATGAAACATTAAAGAAGTAATAATAATATATTAATGCATGTCAAGTTCTCCACCACCCACGGGCAGGACACTGCTGATAACAATCCAGTGTTCTAAATATTCTAAATGCAACAACACCCAAGCCTGCAGTATTCTCACATATCATTAGCATGTTAGCAATAGGCTGTCCATCTATATTTTCAGCACGGGGTGCCACCCTTATTGGGAAAGCACAGTTCTATTAATAACTGCTTAGAATTTTCTTGGTCACTGGTTTTGATTATATTTTCTCAAAATATTCCCCTGATATCACATTGACAATGGTCCATGATGCTGAGATATAGGGTTCTCTATGTCGGGGCCCTCACACTCGGTGTTGGACTGGTTTCTCTAAGGCTCATCCACAGCCATATGTAAATCATAAGAGTGGATCCGCAGATTGGATGCCAACCCTGCAACATCCTGGATTCAATTGCATCTACAGCCACAATATCCTCGTAAAGTACAATGCTCAGAATGGATTAATGGGATGCAGTTTTCAGACTGTGCATTGACTAGCAGCAGCATTTGTGCTACGTTGTGGACTGACCAATCAAATAGTTTGCACTAGACTGGCTGGTGGGAGCATTTACAGCAGACCGTGGACTGACCGGTGGCAGCGTTTACAGCAGACCGTGGACTGACCGGTGGCAGTATTTACAGCAGACTGTGGACTGACCGGTGGCAGTATTTACAGCAGACCATGGACTGACCAGTGGCAGCATTTACAGCAGACCGTGGACTGACCAGTGGCAGCATTTACAGCAGACTGTGGACTGACCAGTGGCAGCGGTTACAGCAGACTGTGGACTGACCAGTGGCAGCGGTTACAGCAGACTGTGGACTGACCAGTGGCAGCGGTTACAGCAGACTGTGGACTGACCAGTGGCAGCGGTTATAGCAGACTGTGGACTGACCAGTGGCAGCGGTTACAGCGGACTGTGGACTGACCAGTGGCAGCGGTTACAGCGGACCGCAGACTGACCAGTGGCAGCGGTTACAGCGGACTGTGGACTGACCAGTGGCAGCGTTTACAGCAGACCGTGGACTGACCAGTGGCAGCGGTTACAGCGGACCGTGGACTGACCAGTGGCAGCGGTTACAGCGGACCGCGGACTGACCAGTGGCAGCGGTTACAGCAGACTGTGGACTGACCAGTGGCAGCGGTTACAGCGGACCGTGGACTGACCAGTGGCAGCGGTTACAGCGGACCGTGGACTGACCAGTGGCAGCGGTTACAGCGGACCGTGGACTGACCAGTGGCAGCGGTTACAGCGGACCGTGGACTGACCAGTGGCAGCGGTTACAGCGGACCGCGGACTGACCAGTGGCAGCGGTTACAGCGGACTGTGGACTGACCAGTGGCAGCAGTTACAGCGGACCGCGGACTGACCAGTGGCAGCGGTTACAGCGGACTGTGGACTGACCAGTGGCAGCGGTTACAGCGGACCGCGGACTGACCAGTGGCAGCGGTTACTATGTCTAGTTTTGTATAATATGTATAGTTTCGGATTACAGGGCGCATACTGTAACGGTTTTGGTTGGCGTCGGCTTTAGATCATTTTCTTTTTTAGTAATATATTTTTATTTTATTCTTTAATTTTTTGACTTATTTTTGTAGCTATTTTTATACCATCTGTGTCCACCATTACATAATACAAGACCTCTGGGGGTCATTTACATAGTTTTTTTATTTTTTTGGATTTCATACTTTTCCACTGTAGCTGGGGCATCTACAGGAACCCCAATTACAGGGGAAAACATCCCCTGTGGTGACATCAGTCGCTAACAGAGCTGATCTGGGTCTGCTAAGATCGCCTGGTGGCATAATGGAACAAACACTTTCATTTTTTATTTAAACAATGCTTCACTTTTACAAACTGCTTCTCCTCTGGGTCCTTGGCTGTGTTTGACAGCCGAGAACCTGACCTGTCCCTGATTGCAGGAGCAGTGGCTTTAATCTCACGCTGTACTTATACTATCAACTGGGTTTAAAGCCCAGGACCAACCGCTGTATATTTACTGCGCTTGGTCCTTAAGGGGTTAAGGGATATACATTTTGTACTTTTGCCATTGATGACTAACAGGTCATCAATAGATGATCGGCGAGGAACCCCGGCTCGGATCGCTGCCAATCAGCTGATTCTTGGTGCCACTGTCTCTATGGTCAGGTAGAAGAAAGCACTGACCATAGTGCGGTGGCCAAGGTTGGTATTGCAGGCGTTGCTCCCATTGACTTCAATTGGCGCTGTGCTGCAGTACCAACACGGGCCGCTGCACTATGGTCAGCGCTTTCTATTTCCTCTGCTGACCATAGCGACAGCAGGACCAGGAATCATCAAATAGCAGAAATCCGAGTGGTGGGTCCTCGACGATTATCTATTGATGACCTGTTAAAAATGTATCAGAATAACCTTTTAAGGGGGTTTTCGGTCTTCAGCATAGGCCATCAGAGCAGCGGGGGTCTAATGGTCAGCACGCCCGCCGATCAACTGATGTCAAGGGGCTGTGGTGCCTGTAAGACGCACAACTCTGTCCGCTATGTAGTGGGCCAGAGCGGTGCTGCAGCTATCTCCTCCCGATGGGAATGGTAAGGAGGGGGCTGCAGCGCTATTCTGGGCCTCTAACGTCTAACAAGAATGCCCCTTTAAGTAGGTAAGAATGACAGAAGATTATGAGAGTCCACCATGAAATATCTAATGTCTCTCACCAGCCTATCACTGCTGTCGGCGGTGCGGGCATCTATATACACTGCATGTCTGCTGTGTCAGACTCCAGGCGTGCGGCCCGTACATCAGGGGGCGCATTCACACAAATGATATTCTCTCGCCAGTTTTGTGGGATGCGCAGAAAACTCGCACGAATATGAAGTCTATTTCTACGAATGGATTCAGTCACATGAGCGATATTTTTTTTCTCACATCATTGCTGCGAAGAAAATATAATCACAGCGTGTTCTATCTTTTGGCGCCCTCGGAACGCCTCGTCTATGGTTTTCACTGGGACCTTGAAAGACATTGCATGCCGTGTGATGTGTGTGCGTGTGATACGATGTTTCCATGGAAACACTTGTGATCCTTTTTCGCACGTGAAACACGCATTTCAGGATCACAACTTCACAGGAGCGATGCGGTTTTTAAAAAATCAAAACCGTTTTTCATAGCTGTAAAAATTGCGCGTTTGCAAGCACAATATCGTGCCTAAGGCTTCATTCACACGGGCGAGAGCGATATCGGGTCGGGCACTTGGCCAGATATTGCGCTTGTCAACGTGCGTTTTACCCGTAGATGCAAGATGTTTATCATGCAAAAACGCCTCGATCGCTTCTCTGAAGTTCTGCTCCTGCGGCGCTTGTTTCACGCACATCGGAGGATTGGCGAGTATTTCCCATTGATTTCCATTGGAAACCTCACATCACATTTGCGTCGCACAGCATGTGATGTGTTTGACCCCCCCCCCCCCATTGAAAACAATTAGCGATGTGTTCCAAGGGACACGAAAAAATAGGACATGGTATCGCTCGGTGTATGACTCCATTGAAAAGAAAGGAATTCATATTCGTGCGAGATTCACGCTCGTGAGAATGTCGCCTGAGGGCTGTTTAACATTGGCGTGATTTGGTCCTATTATTCAACTGTGATAATCACGGCCCCATAACGGGGCGAAACGAAGCCATTGATTTCAATGGTTTGGTGTCCACTAGCGGTATTTTCGCCTGTTAATAGTGCCTGCGGGACAGCTCGTACCTATCTCCCTGCCCGCTATAGTGAGGCGTCTGAATACTCCGAGAGGTAATTGCGCTCCGTATCAGCAAGCGTAGCTGTGCATACGGACGTGTGCTTTTGCCCTAAGGCTGGATTCACACGAACGTATATCGCTCGGTTTTCACGCCGACCCTATATACGTTCGTGTGAATCCAGCCCACGGGTGATGTGAAAATGAGTTCGGAGAAAATGAGTTCGACATCCCTGTTCGATACTCATAACGGCAGGTCTGGTGAAGAGTGCAGCACCGCAGCTCGCCGCTAGGGGCACTATGGATGCAGCAAGGCCTGCAGCTGCTTCCTGCTTGTCCTTACATAACAGGGTGACGTTCTCCCAGGGCACGCCCATGCTCTGACGTCAGCCCGGAGGCGTGTCCCGGGAGCGGTTTGTGCCTTTCAAACCCCGGGGTAAACAAAACGGTCCCGGCCTGCTGAGAGGGAGCTGCCGCCGCGGCTGATGAGCCCCACTGAGGAGGCGCCGTGCTGCGGGGCGGCGGCAGCCGTGCACTGGACGGAGTAGGATGGGCGCCATGGACTGTGTGCTGTGAGCCCTGCAGAGGTGAGCGGGTCATACACAGGTGTGCCCGGGCTGCTACCCTCCTGTAACCCCTTCAGCAGGTGATGCTGTTGTCATGGTGACCTCCAAGTATGAAGCCCCGGGATGTATAGCTGGTATACAGGACGTTATGGCGCTGCCCCTGTGTGCAGTAATGCCCCGTAGGCTCCTATAGGACATATATTGCGCTGCCTCGCTCACATATCAAAAAAACGGATGTTATTTTGGCGTATATTACATGAGAGCTCATTGTTCTCAATGGGCGTAATCGGCAGAGAAGTCGATTGGCACCAGAGACCCCGCGCCTACCAGCACCGCGCAGCTGTGGGGGCGCTGCAGAGCACTCAGGAATCCGCGCTGGAGGGGTCCTACACCATACCAGCTCCTCTCCGTGAGCCTTACAGGAAGTCCGGCGCATCATGTATGCAGTGTAAACCAATTGTACCGTGGGACTTGGCGATGATAGCGGGACGTTTATTATCTTAACCCCTTAAGGACCAGAGTGTTAGGGATTTTACCCGTGTGGGGGTATTATGGCTCTATTGTATTCTCTTCAGCGGTGCGTATGGCGATGGTTTAGGTTGGCATCAGCGATGGGATAGATATATGAATATTTAGTTTTTACTTATTTTTTTTAACTTTTTTTAATGTCTATGCCCCCCGTGATGTCATGTTAGGCCTTGACAGTTTTAGCGCTCGTCTTGCATAAAGTGTTAATGGAGACTAATGTCAATTAGCGCTTTATAATCTTCATTTGCGTGTAAATGAGCCCCTGGGAGCTGTTTGCAGAGCCCAGCATGCGGTTTGAGCTCTGCACACAACACCATTGTTCTCGCACGGGCTGTCGTCTGAATACAATGTAATCAGCGCTCCTGTGCAGAAATCGCCTTAAAATCATAGTTCAGCTGAAAAGTAAATGATGGCAGCGTTTACACGCAACGATGATCGCTCCTATGCCATTGTTTGGATGAATTTTGAGCAATAATCGTTGCATGTAAATGGGGCTGTACACTTTTTTCCACTGTAGCTGGGGCATCCATAGGAGCCCCAGTTAGAGGGGAAACCTCCCCCAGTAGGTACAGTAGTCGCTAACAGAGCTGATCTGGTCTGCAGCTATATCCTACCACGGACTTTCGTGGCAGACGCCATTTTGTCACATAGCCTCTCTGCTGCCTTCTGTCGCATGGCAACAAATTTACCAGATATCGGTGAAAAGGTCCAACTCTATTGCCGTAGCGCCAACATCCGCTCCCCACATGATAAGATGGGAGGTGTTGTTTTAGGTGCAACCCAGATTTTAAATCCACAGTATATCACTTGATGCAGTGGATGTTTGCCACACACTTCCCATCCGCACTACTCAGGCTGATGACCGCCGGGCGGATTATTCATCAGTAATATGGATGGGGGTCCCAGCCTGACTGCGGGTCTCTTGACTCGAACTCTGAGCATCATGGAAGCCAACCAGAAGAGTTTAGGAAGCTATGCCAAGGGTGATGCAGACCTGGCAGAACTAAGCGGTCTCTGATATGCACGTGTTGGAACGTACAAATGATTTGTTTCTGATGCACTCCTAAGCTCTCGCTCACAACCTGAAGGTTGCAGGTTCAATCCCCACATAGTGCAGGTATCTGGCTCATGGTTGACTCAGTCTTCCATCCTTCCGAGGTTGGTAAATGAGTACCCAGCTTGGTGGGGGGCGTTATAAATAAATGACCTGAAAGCGGAATAAGTTGGTGCTATACAAATAACAAGGTTTATTTCCTTTACCATTTCTGCTCTCCAGGTACCTATGCTTGGGGTAGAAACTGGACTGGTTGACAGCAGCAGCAGCAGCCATGAAGTGTACGGGGCTGTCGGAAGGCCAGCGCCTGGAAATCCTGCTGGAGAATGCACTTCTCATAGAAGCCAGCAAGTGGAAAGTGCCATGCTTTCTATACTCCACTATCAAGGTATGTGCACTGCTGGGAAATTCCAGAATACTGAAAATGTCCCTGTTGCTTCCTGAACCAATCTGCGACCTAGAGTAGTTCCCAACCACGGCCTTAAAGGGGCAGTGTCGCAACGGAACTGCACCATAAACTAAGTCTGTACACTGTCTGAAACCTTGACTCTTCTCAGCCCACTGTGCGCCCACCCTCCCATAGACCCCTATAGGAGAACACACACAAAGCCGTCTGAAAAAGTTGAAATTTCAGACTATGCATGGACTTTATGGGAGGACACCATGGGAAATGGATGAGTATAAAAACCACAATTCCCCCCCACCTAGAGCAGCACCATAACCTAGTTCCGCGATGACATTGTCCTTTTAACTCTAGGCCATGTGGTTACAGTTGGGACTGGTAATTGTCGTCTTCGTACAGTTTCGTCATGCTGGTTCTCTAATCTGATTTTGTCCCTCCAGGGCACAGATATCTCTCCCACAGAATATGAACACACCGTGTTGTGGATGGAAGGAATGAAGTTGCGCTTCCAGTTCTACCCGGAAACGTTTGGCTTGGCTGTCAGCATTCTAAATCGCATTCTAGCATCGGTAAAGGTGAATACTGAGCCCCAAGTGCCCTTCACATTGCCGGATCCTACAGTCACTTCTAATAGACAGTCCTAGTAGGAATCAGTCGCACTCCGGCGTAAGCCTACTGTAGCCCTTCTAGGCTGACACACGCAAACGCCTTGTAAGATTTTGTATTTTCCCACTTTTAGGTTCAGGTGAAATATCTTCAGTGCATCGCCATCACATGCTTGTACCTCGCAGCCAAAACCAATGAAGAGGATGAGGTATGACTAGATCTTTTCATACTGTCTGTTAGGACTCTACAAGTTGTATTTCTACTCTTATAAGACGGTATTTGGTGTTTTCATATCTTGCACCTTAAGGGTACGTTTACACGTCACTAATTTACACAAGATTTTGGTGCAGATTTCCCCCTTTTAATTGGAATTAAATTGAAAGGGTAAAATCTGCTGCAGATCTGCAACTAAATCTGCCACAAATCAGCAATGTGTGACCCGATCCAAAAGGTAAACATCCTATTAATGCAGACTGTCAAAAGTAAAAATAGAAAGGGGGGAAAAAAACCTAACAAATGTCTTCTCAATCCACGTGCTGCCCCTTCTGTGGTCCTGTCCGTCTTTGGCTACCAGTCCCCAGCAATGCTGCGTTGTGCTGACACTTGACCACTGCAGTCAGTCACTGGCCGTGGTGGTGTTGCATCGACACCACTAGGGTCACTGCTGTGGCTAGTGATTGCCTGCAGTGGGCACATGATATTGCAGATCATTGCTGGAGTCGAATGAACAGATAGTTGGGGAGGGGGGGGGGGGGGGGGAGTGTAGGCATGGTAGCGGCAGGGAATTAAGTCTTTTTATTCCATTGTAAGTTTTTAGAAACCTTTTCGGGCTTGGACATCCCATTTGTACAAGAACTAATCCTGTTTAAGCTGAAAATAGACTAGTCAGTTGGACAATGAGTGGAGGAGGAGCATGATGGCAGTTTGAGACTTTCAGAGGCCATTACAATGTAGCTGAACATTCTGATACGGAGATAAGAAGAAACCCTTGCGGAAATAAAGGAGGAAGTGCTGATAAAACCCTCAGAGCAGAGGAACTTGCAGACACAAATGTTTAACTTTCATATTTCCACTAGAGATGAGTGAGCGTACTCGGAAAAAGCACTACTCGCTCGAGTAATTTGCTTTATCCGAGTATCGCTGTGCTCGGGTCTGAAGATTCGGGTGCCGGCACGGAGCGGGGAGCTGCAGGGGAGAGCGGGGAGGAACGGAGGGGAGATCTTTCTCTCCCTCTCTCCCGCCCGCTCTCCCCTGCTCCCCGCTGTGACTCACCTGTCAGCCGCAGCGGCACCCGAATCTTTAGACCCGAGCACAGCGATACTCGGATAGAGCACATTACTCGAGCGAGTAGTGCTTTTCCGAGTACGCTCGCTCATCTCTAATTTCCACCCTATAGTGGTGTATGGGTCGCACCGTGCTCCATAGAATAGGTCTCATTACGTTCTAGTAACTCTTACTTCTGACCGGTCTCCATACCATGCATGCGTTGCAGCTCTCAACTCTGTTTCTTTCAATGATACGTGATTGTTCCCAGCAAGACGAACCAAGTAATCTTGTAGATACAATACCTTCTATTGGCTAACAAAAATATATCATGATTGCAAGCTTTCAGACCTCTCAGGGTCCTTCCTCAGACTTAATGCCTGAGGAAGGGTCCTGAGAGATCCGAAAGCTCGCTATAACGTGATTTATTTTTGTTAGCCATTAAAAGGTATCATATCTACAAGATTACTTGGTTTCTTTACTGAGAATGATCACATTTTATTCTGCTGGCTAACATGGTACCAAACCTTTTTTTGTTTTTGTTTTTTTTCAATAATACAACAGAGAGTAAAACGTTTTGTCTCAACTTTTATTTCTTGTAGTTAATCCCATCAGTGAAGAAGCTTGCGGTGCAGAGTGGCTGCATGTACTCCTCTGCAGAGATCTTAAGGATGGAGAGAATCATACTGGATAAACTGCAGTGGGATCTGTACACATCCACCCCAGTGGACTTCCTGAACACTGTAAGGATATGTAACTGAAAGAAGTATGATTGTACACGATAAACACATGTATGCACAAACTGCTACTCAAGGTCTAGACTGAAGAAGCTACTTTGCAAGTCACTGACTTAGTTGGACAAAAATAAAACTTTTTAATTTAAAAAAAAATCTATTCCACTCTCTAAATTTTTCTTAAATTTTCTACTTATTGAAATATTAACATGTTGCAAAAATATTTCTGTCTCTGCTTTTCATTCGAATAACACTGTACATACAAAGCTGTCTGCTTTTTCAACACATTATACATCTGTCACCAAGAAGGCCTGAAGCTTAGTGTGTCCTTGTACCGGCACTTGTATTCTCATGGGAGGGTGGAGGCCCGAATGTATGTCTGCGACTCGTTCTCTGCTGGAAAGTAACTCCTATTCAAGCAGAAAAAACTATTAAGGCAAAATTGTATCTAGAGGGGCGGCGCTCTTCATGCGGCGGCAGAACTTCCATTTGTTTACCCGCTTCTCTGAGCAGGAGACATGCTGGTATGTGTAGATTGGCCTGGCGTATGGTGGAAGAATACCCTGATCAAGAACATAGCTGGAAAGCTTTGGCGTGGTCCTGACTATATATCCCTGTATCTTTCTGTGCGCATACATTACATATTTCTAAGACTGAAGGAATGGGAATCTAGTGTCTTCTCTGATTGTCATTGGCTACAATGACACAATTCCTGCTTCACTTGTACAAGGGTGTACAGTTTGGATAATTGGTTTTTAAATCCCCTCTCCCCCTCCCCAGGCAGTAAGTTTACTTGTATAAAGGGAGAACTTTTTGATTAAGTAATAACTGAAACATGGCGTCTCTTATTCGCCTCGCGTCCTGATCTGCTTGCAGCAGCCTGCTGATAATGTTGGATTTAGTGGGTTAAATCGGAGCATAAGCAAGGATCACTAATGTAGCCAAGGAACGAAACACATACAATTGGTTGTGTCCAGAGAACATGGTAGTTACATTCATTAGAAGCTTAGTAGTCCAATGGGTAATGACAATGTATGAACACGTGAATGGTGGCCACATTTCAGCCTTCCTGATGTGAGCTGCGTGTTGCTTTTGCCACATTTGGTCATCAGAAGTGCAAAAATGAAGACAGTTGACCTAGACATGTAGACATTTGCTTTTTCCCTACAGTTCCATGCCATGGTGATGTCCAACTGGCCTCATCTCTTTGGTGGCTTCTCTCAGATGAATCCTTCCCTCCACGTAGCGCTCTTGACCAGGCAGCTGCAGCACTGCATGGCGTGCCACCAGTTATTGCAGTTCAGAGGCTCCACGCTGGCCTTGGCAATTATCACCTTGGAGTTGGAGAGGATGGCCGCCGAGTGGTTCCCTGTTATGATGGAACTGCTGAAGAAAATAAAGGTAGGTAGAAACCTCCATTATCAAAAAACAACATTTTTACTTTAGATGGTAATTGTGGGGTTTCATAAAACGAAAAATAAAGTTACGACCTTGTCGGCCTCTGTCACATGACCGATCACAACCATACACTAGATTGGCAGATGAAATGGGTATGAGAAGAAGAAAAAGAAGACTTTATAAAATCTGATCCAGTCTTCAGGTTCTACAGATGATCGTGTCAGATCGTTTGAATGCGTCAGTCATGTCACCGCTAGCTCGTTCGCTCTCATGCAGCCTGTTCATATGAGCAGACACATCGTTAAATCATTCACATTCGCTGTATAAGTGACTGAGAAAGAGTGAGCGAGCGCTGATTAAACCGAACGAGAAATGAACGAGCCAACGACTTGTATGCCTGCAGAAAATGAATGACGAACAAAAAGTGAACGATTATCTGCTTGTGTTTAGACTGAATGATCGTGGTTCAATTCATCTATTTAATGATAATTGTTCTGCCTCAACGCCTTATGTCTCCATGTAGCGCCTTCCTCAAAGGGGTTGTGCAGGGTTAAAAACATGGCTGCTCTCTTCCAAATATGACATCACCCTTGTCCGTGGGTTGTCTGCTATTGGCGCTCAGCTCCCATTCACTTCAGTGGAGCTCAGCTGCAATACCACACACAACCCTGTGGCCAAGCGTGGTGCTGTGTTTGGAAGAAAGCGGCCATGTTTTTCTAACCCTGGACATCCCCTTTTAAAGTGTGCATGTGTGTATTAAGATTAAAGGGTAACTGAAGTTAAGAAAATCCACCAGTAAACGTACCATAATATTCTTCACATTTGTGTTACTTGGTAATATAATATATTTATTACACAAGAGACCGTCACTCGTCAGGCAGCTGCAGTGTGTATTACTTGGAGCTGGAAGTTTTTATTCTTTTTTTAATACTTTTTTCCTTTTCTATTGTTCCATGCAGTCAGTAGAAGTATTGCCTGCTCACCTTTACCTTAGGGCAGCTTCCTGCTGTCCCCACATACCAATGTACTATACACACTAGTCTGAGACAGCCGCATGTCTCCCCGCTCCGCCGCCTCCCTTCTTCTGTTTACTATATTATTGCTTACTGATTAAGACTATGGAAGTTTCTCAACCCTTCCAGACAGCCCGCAGGCAGGGAAGGAGGTAGACTGGGGTTACTGGAAGATGAGACGTATGTCTGTTTCTCCTTAAGACAGTTTCATGTCTTCATATGTACAGATTACTGGAAAAAAACAATGTTAGATGTTCTCTAAGGAATACATCACCTGTTGTGGTTACTTGAGGACTGAAGTTGGGGAACACTGGACCAGTTTAACTTCTGACACTGCAAAGTTGACAAGTAGGCCCGGTACTAGATTGTACAAAATGTAGGTCTTACATGGCTCTGCACACGCTAGCATCATGACTTCCATTCGTCACGGATTCTGACAGACCTCACTTACTTCAGGGGAATGTAATGAAAAAACACTTGCCACTACTGTTTCTGTGGTCCGTGAGGCTGCCATACAAAGCAAGTAGACATAAACACGAGCCAACGACTGACTAGCGAGAATCATGAGGTTCTCGCTCGTCGTTTAGTTTCAGCCGGCATAAAAATAATCGCCGGTTCAGGCACTTGTTGTGCCGTTTAAACACTGATTGTTCAATGTTTCATCTAGGATCAACTTGTTCCGTCAGGCAAACGACAATCATGAGATTCTCAGCCCGTGTAAAAGGGACATTCGCTGATTATTGAGCCTAGTGGCCAGAATGAAAACTGCAAAATGTTAGGGTTTAGAAAAAACTATATATGGCGACATGGGACATTAACCCTTTGCAATCCAATTTTAGATTCAGGGTTACCTAGGGGGTTCTCTTTTTCTGCCATTACACAATAGCGCCATCTGCTGGCTAGAGCTAGTACTGCGCTATGGGACATGCTGGAGAGGCCCCCGATAACAGAGCGGCCAATAATATACAGTAAGAATATCCCGGCGGACGTCTTCCGACATCGGAGCTGTTCAGCCTTCAATCAGAATGTCTTCAGACATCAGGCAGTGGATTGGAAAGGGTTAAAAAAAATCCCAAAGAGTTAAAATAAAAACTTGTTATAAACAATAGATAATTTTCTGATTGTCAATCCCTTTATTGCTTACATGTCTAGCAAAATATTGAGCTTTTTCTGTGCTTGTATCCGTCTATTAAAAATCTGTAACCGTATGAAGTTCTGGGAACTAATCAGTATACGTGTTCTACAGGTGGACAACGCCAAGTTCATCCGCTGTAAGGAACTGGTTGATCGACGCCTTGAAACGCCATCCAATCCCGTCTACATTTTCATTCCTGCCAAAAATGACATTCAGACACATATTGGGGACCGAGTCTCTTATTGTCTTCCTTCTGTAACTGTGAAAGGGGACCAGACTGTCACACAAGACTTCAAGCCTGTCCACGAGGCCACACTTGTCATGGAGACAGATGAGTTTTATGATGGGTTTCAACATCTGTACAGTGAAGATCGCGTGGAGATGACTGGAATTCTCATGGGCAAAAAGTCACAGATGCTGGCAGAAGAGAGTGGGCTATGTCCCCTGCTCACAGTGCCCGCATTTGGAGTAATGGGCAACCTGTAAAAGCCTCCTGCAAGTTGCTGATGCCAAAGCAATATCGTGTGTGAGTGCGTCGGAAACATTCTTTTTAATTTTTTTTTCTCTTTAGCTTCAAGCGTGGCACATTGTCAACTAGTATTGCCAAACTAAAGTTTAAGCTGCCAGCTGTTGACATGTGCCAGTATTGCACTGCAAGTTTGTTCCTCCTTCCATTCCCATTATATAACGTCCAGATCTGCGCTAAAGAACATGTTTAACATGAACCGGCCGCTTCCAGCAGTCTGGCACACTGCAAGGACTGAGGGTTTTTATTTTTACAGTTTCTCATATAACGTGGCAGCTGTATCACCACAGGTCCGGCTTCTGGAATCTCAGGCAATCGCCATACAGAAATGGAGGACTAGTAAAGTGAGCCTCCAGTTTTGAGATAATTCTCTGTTCTGGGGCCAAAGGAGAAAGAGTATCACCTGCTGGCATTCTTCTCTACCAATGCAGGTTCAGGATCCTGTTTTCAGTTATCCAAGATGACCACTTCAATTTTCTACCTACCTAATACACACTGCACTGCTCTCTGATTGGCTAGTGCTGATCACGTGAGCAGTGCTGGCCAATCAAAGCAAGTATAGTGCATTGGTAGTCTAACACTATCAGTGCACTTTGATGATTAGGTAGTCTGAGGATTGCGCTGGCCATTCTGTAGGCTGAAAATAGGACACTGAACCATCAGAGCAGAAGGGCAACAGCAGGTGAAATAACCGCTGCCTTTGGTTTCGGCACAAAATTTCATCTTGGGACCAGAGGGCTGGGAGGAGTCTGCCAGAACATATCCACTCTTGCTTGGTGGCTCTCTGCTCTGGTCTATAGTGCAGAGCCCTCTCAATGATGTCCATATACTCCTCCTGGATAGGGGTTTGCAAGGGTATCCAGATGTCTACCATCTAGCTTCCTCACAGCATCACATTGGATGCTGTTTGAGGTGCTCATCTGAGTATTTTTCATCTACTTTGGCTTTGATGCTGGAAGTTGACACTCAGGGATTTCTCGTCTAGGAGCAAGAGTTAAAGTGGTTGTCCGCTTACTAGACAACTCTAATTCAATAGCAGTAAAAGAATAAACAGATCTATACTTGTCCCTCCGCGGCCGCCAGGATCCAGCACTGCGGCCACAGTGATTCTTGTAACAGATGTGATTTGTTCTCAGCAAGAGAAACCAAGTTATCTTGTAGATATGATACCTTTTAATGGGTAACAAAAAAAACGTGATGTTATAGCAAGCTTTCAAACCTACTTGGGGTTCTTCCTCAGGCTTATGGAATATATGTCACAGGAAATCAGGTGGCTGCTGGGATCCAACGCTGTAGCCCCGCTGTGGTCCCAGTGATTGTTGACACATTGTCACAGGAATTCAGGTGACTGCTGCAGCATCACGTTCTTGAACTCCTGGCATCAGCGCTCACATCCTGAGCGTCATGATGCCAGGAGTTCAAGAATGTGATGCTGCAACAGTCACCTGACTTCCTGTGACATAATGTGTCAACAATCACTGGGACCACAGTGGGGCTACAGTGTTTGATCCCAGCAGCCACAGAGGGGCAAGTATAAGTCTGTTTGTTTTTATGCAGGCAATTGTATGGAAGCGGAGCTGTCCAGTAAGCAGGCAACCTCTTTAATCATACAATAAGGGATGTAACTACACTGGCACAAAGGAAAAGTGGCGTAGTTGTCCAGAACAGCCTATCTGTTCACTGCTCTCATTTCTTTTAAGCGACCCTTGAAAAATGAAAGGTAGAGTCTGGCTGCCACGGGCAAGTACTCCGCTTTTTTTCTTTCTACCAGTTTTGATCTCTCCTACTGCTTTCCGTATCAGCCCTTCGCTGGCATGACCATTGTCAGTCAATAAGGCTGAATAATAATTTGTCCTCATTGTGGGAAATGACTCCAAGATGTCTAAACCCAAAAGTATTGCTTAAAAATACTAATTCCTTTTCTTTTCCGTATATTTTATTATAGGCACAGCCAAAATATAATGGCCCTCATACATATACATTGTTTTAACAAAGTCAGTGTCGCCCATTGCAAGAGTTGGACAGCAGGTTTGGTTGTTATGGCAACACTGATTTATTTTTTTTTGTTTTGTTTCTTAGCATTGTTGCTGATGAGGCCCAGCGTGTCTTTGCTTTATCTTACTGTTACTTTTATATTCTTTTATTGTAACGGATTAAGTACTTTTTATTAAGACCTGCTAGTGAAGTGTACTTGTCACATGACCGTCTTGCACCTTTTTATTTCTTTGGGCAGCTACTTATTTTATCCTTATGTGCTTGTGTATAAATGATGTGATTTTGGCTTTTAGTTTACTTTTTATGTTGTATAAAGTTGTTGTGTGTTTCTGTTTTTTTTTTAATGAAATGGTTATAAAATGAGCTGTTTGTTTTCAATGTTATGAGAACTTTGAGGGGTGCAGAAGAAAGACCTCATCCTTTAGGTAAAGTTGTGGTTTAGTGGCTACAAGACTTCAGATGGACAATTTGTTCAGCGCGGTCCACAACCCGGGGGGTGAGGTCTTCTCATGCACAGGATGCTCAGGCTATTGTTTCCTCACAGATGTGACCTCCTTTTTATGTTCTTGCTAAGTTGTAGAATACATTGTATTTATTTCTTATGTTTTTTCATAAAACTTTCTGAAACTGTGAGTTGCCTGATGGGCAAATCCTGATGTACTAATTTTCAGTTATGTTTGCTATATTGTCTGATTTTTCATTAAATCTGGTGCCTATAACACAAAGCATTATGGTATCTTGTTTATCGCATTGTAATGGGTTGCCACAAGAGAAATTTGCCTTTTAACCCTTTCACTGGACACAAATGTTTTTGATCTATTAAGCCTTAAAGATTTTGTGAAGATTTGTAAGTATAGCGGTAAATTTACTTAACGGGGGCTGTTAAGGGGCTTTTACATGCCTGCATTAGAAGCCCTACACGGGTGCGTGGCTGTTGGATAACAGCCAGGCACTTGCTCTAAACGCCTGGGACCAAAGAAACCTCAGATCCCCAGTGTTTAAACCCCTTTACAGTACGACCATGGCATGTAAAAGGCTGACAGAGGGAGGGGGCTCCCTCTGTCACCCATCAAACCCCTGCGATGTGATCACGGGGTCCTGATGGGTTGCTATGGCACCAGGAGACTTGGATATAACCTCCTGGGTCTTCCAGCTGCAGTGGTCTATTATAAGGCTCAGCCTCTGGCTAACCGCATAGGCTTTCCAATGCACGACTACACTGAAGTCTAGTCGTGCATTAGAGCAAAGGTCCCCAACTCCAGGTCTCAGGGACCACCAACAGGTCATGTTTTCAGGATCTCGTATAGTAAGAACACCTGTGGCAATGTCTGAGGCACCGACAATAATTACATCACCTATGCAATATTGAGGAAATCCTGAAAACATCACCTGTTGGCGGTCCCTGAGGACTGGAGTTGGGGAACCCTACATTAGAGTGATAAATGCTGATAGTTAAGTTCGCTAGTGGGACAAAAAATAAAAAGGTAAAGTATGAAAAAAAAAAAACACATCGAAATCACACCTTCAAGGCCATCTGCACATGAATGGGTCGGATCCCGAAGCAGAATCTGACCATGTGCCCAGCTGGCGTCTGCACATACCTGTCACTTATCTTTTTTTCTTTGTACTGCAAATATTCACTGTGAGCTGCCGTCAGACATGCACAGTACAGAATAAATATATATAGTTTTTAAATAAAATTTTTTTTTTTACGTGGTATCGCTAGGCGATGACACAGGTAACCGCAACGCCAATTGCAGATGGGCTTGGGTTTGAGGTCTTTCATTGACTTCAAAGGAAGCGTCCGTGCGGGCACCACACAAAAACGGGGCATGCTGGAATTTTTTTCCTCCGCTTGCGGAAATCGCCATTTGTTTTTTGGTTGTGTGCAGGAAGAATCGATTGCTTCCACCCACCCCATCCTTTCATAGAATGCTATGTACGGTATTTAGTGCGGACGCAGACCACGGATTCCACAATGCAAATCTATTCGTGTGCAGGCAGCCTTATTATGCGAAAATAAATAAAAATTTACACATGCAGTAGATGGGTGTTTTTATATACATGTCCAAGTAAAGATTATGCTATCGTCAAGCAACGGTAATAAGACTCTTGATACATTTGGTGCATCTTTGGACTGTCCGTGCAACAAATCTAAGATCTAGAACGGCTACAATCCATGCCAGTTTATGCTGTAAACTATAGTAAATTTAATGGGCTGCCAATGGTGGCCACAGTCCCTAACACGAAGGCTGGCTGCACACGAGCGTGATGGGCTCCGCCACGGAATATTCCGCGGCGAAGCCCGTCACGGCGCCCCCCAGAGAGCCCATACCAGCGGATCCGGCGTTTTCGCTCCCGCATGACGCTTCCCCACCGCAGCCGCGTCACATGACGCGGCCGGCCGTGTCATGTGACGCACCGGCCGCGTTATATGACGCGGCGGCGGTAGGCGGGAAAGCGTTTTCACGCTATCTTCCGCTGTGTCACAGCGGGAGATAGTGTGAACGGACGGCTTCCATTGGCTGCAATGGAAGCCGTCAGCGCGTACACCCGTGGCAAATAGAGCATGCCGCGGATGAGGACGGGAGATTTCACGGTGCGGAATTCCGCACTGTGTGCCCTGAGCTATTAGGTTCAATAGAACCAAATAGCTGCGGGCAACGCAGCGGATTTTCGTCGCGAATTACGCGGCGGAAATCCGTTCATGGGAAGGAGGCCTGAGTCACTCTTAAAGGGGTGGGTGTGGCATAAACTGCCATAGAGCTGCACATCTTAGAGCACAAGATGCCACGCACCAAAATGTACTATGTTTGTATTTCTGAAACGTGTATAGTTTAATAAATGTACCCCATAGGGCTCCTACTCACTTGCGTGTTTTTTTTCTTTTTTTAACTCTGAGATATTGCTGTGGTTTTTTTTTTTTTCTTTTTTAACATTAGAAAGTCCCATTGACAATTGCGTTAACGCATCGCACAAAAATCGCAAAGCACAAACTTGCAATGCGTTTTTAACATTAGAAAGTCCCATTGACAATCGCATTTTTAAAAAAAATACAGTGATCGCTCAGCATTAAAAAAAAAACAAAAAAAAAACCCGCAAGTGGGTAGGAGCCCTTAAACTTATTTTTGCATTAGTTAATGTTAGTGGTTATTTATACATTTCTATCTGGAACTCTTGGCCTTTTTCTCCTCAGGTGGTCATGTGATATAATTCTGACCTTCTCCAGGTTTATGTGCTCTCAAACACCATAACTCCTGTGTGTTATTACATGGAGTGTACCACACATGCTTTTCAGAGGGGGATACAAAATACTCCTATCTCAGTTACTGATAATCAATCTGCTCCTGTCACACAGTTATAATGGCGGAGATCAGAGATCATCCGCCTGACTGTATACTTATTGCTGTAGCTTGGTGAACACAGAAGATAATGCCAGTGATTTCCCAGCTGCAGAGATAGTAGTTTCTAGTAGCTCATGTAATGTTGTGCTGATGTATCATGGGACTGAAAGCTTAGTGAAAGCAGAAATTTCAGCTCTACCATGGTCCCTAATGAGCATCAGACAGGAGGCTGCACTACATGGAAGTGACTGCAATACACAGAGATGATGTCCAGAGTGTGACAAGCAATCGGGAGGGGGGCAGGGATGGAAAAATGTATTTTCACCTGAGTGCCCCTTCAACACCTTGCAAACAATTAATTATAAGGTGTTTCAAAAGACATTCCAAGACAATGGCACAATTCTCATGTGGCTTTCAGGAGTGGGGCATACTAGGGACACAATGGCGGTGTGGAGCAGTCCTTTCCTATGCAGGCGCCAATGGGAGAAAGGAGTATCTTTTCAGAGGGCGTCCCACTGGTATGTTGTTGTGTACCCAGCATTATGTAGAACAATGAGGATGGTCAATATTGCTCTGAGCACCCGGATCCAGTTCAGGAGACCAGCCTGGTAAGCCAGTGGGGGTAGAGGGGATGTTCCCTCAAGAAATTTCCTACCTAAATAAAATTTCAATAAACTTAGAGAACTTTTATTAGAGGAATCTAGGGATATTCCAAAGCATTGAACAAATCTAAAAATAGAGAATGTGCTTTGTGTAAAAGGAAACTCCCTTCTGCTCCTACTAACGACTTATCAACTGGGTTAGGATACAATTGTAGCTGATTAATCTCCTGTAGTTCAGAATATTAAAGAGATTGTAAAGACAGAAGTTCATAGCGCTATGGAAGTCTTTAAGCGCTATCTTCCTAGTACTTCTGGGGTTAAATGTCCTCATATAAATATTTCTGCTTCTAGTGCAGGAAAGGTATTTGAGAAAGGGGAAATCTTCTTGTCCAACGATTCCAACTCTAAAGATGAACCAGCTTATAAACCTCTCTTTCAATTACAGGATACAGCGCTCCTGCTAACGGCAGTTAAAGCCACAGTAAACATATAAGTCAGAGCCTTGTTGTGTGCAAGACCAATTGTTTGATTGCCTTAGGCCGAAATGTTGTAAAGTTTTTCCACTGCAGGCAAATATAAAAGCCTTAAATTAATCGAGTGGAAACATCTTGGTTTTAATGTTTCTAGGGTGGTGACAATACCCTTTTAAAGGAGGAGGAGATGGCAGATTGGGGTAAGGTCTAGAGATGAGTGAACATACTCTACCGAGCTTGATGCTCATTCGAGTATTAGCGTACTCGAACGAGCATCAAGCAGTGTTCAACCCCGCCCCAGTTTTTGGCTCCTCCCCACAGCGACGTGCCTGTTTTGGTCCCTGCCCGCCGCAACGCAGCGTGCGTCATTGGCAAATTTTTTGTCTGGTAGGCAGGCAGGGGAGAGGGAGGGAAAATGAGAGAACGAACCTAGGAAAAAGAAAAAAAAAGCTCGGCACGCGACGTCCCACATACAAAAATGCTCAAGTCTCCCATTGTAGTCAATGGGGTTCGTTACTCGAGTAGAGCTCTCGAATTTTACGAAAAGCTCGTCTCGAATAGCGCGGACTTGAGCATCTCTAGTAAGGTCCCAAAAAGTGAGGCATCTATTGCAAAGATTTCAAAGAAATCAGCTATTCCATTAGAAGATCTAGGATGTTTAGAAGATCCTCTAGATCAGTGTTTCTCAACTCCAGTCCTCATGGAGCCCCAACAAGGCATGTTTTCAGGATCTCCTATAGTAAGAACACCGGTGGCAATGTCTGAAGCTCTGACAATAATTACATCCCTCTGCAATACTAAGAAAATCCTGAAGGACAGGCGGTGAGAAGCACTGCGCTAGCTAGAAGAAGGGAAGTTTACCTCTTAAGCCCTGTACTGCAGCAGCAGGGTTACTTAAAGTATGGCTAGATCAGCTAGAGTCCCAAATTAATAAAACGTTGGAATCTTTTCAGATTATGTCCGAAGTAATTGATTTTATTTCAGAGGTATCTGCTGATGCGGTATTAAGGCTATTACTAATCTAATTCAGCCAGGAGAGTGTTACAGCTTAAATGCTGGAATGGGTATTTGGCTTCTGAAGCTAGGTTATGTGCCATTCCTTGCCAGGGTGAATTTTTATTTGGGCAAGCATTAGATCTCTTGGAAAAAGGTTTGGATAGAAAAATAAAGGTTTTCCAATACTTAGCTTCCCTAGACAGCGGAGGCCTTTCGTAGAGGGAGGAAGGATAGAAAGAGAGCTTTTAAAGGGAATAAATCCTGGAAATTTAGTAGTACGGTAATAGAAACGAGGTGTTCATGTTCAATAAACAGTTTGCCTCTACCAATAAGAGCCAACAAGGCCAGCAGGCCCCATCGGAGATGGTCTTAACCTCTATTTTCAAGCCTGGTAAGTAATATCAGCAAGTCCTTGGATAAAAGTCATGAAAGAACACAGACTGGACTTTATTCTTCTCTAGAAAGATTTCATCTGATGGACCTTAGGTCAGATTCCACAAACCAGTCTGCCCTCTTAGGAAAGCTTTATTCTCTCAAAAATGTCTCCGTTCGGGTTTCAGAAGTTGAGAAAGGGAGAGGTTTTTACTGCACTCTTTTTAGTGCAGTAAGAAAAAACTAATCAGTACCTCTTTGCATAATTAGGCTGGGTTCACACGGGGTGGATTTGCCGCGGCAAATCCGCATGCGGTCGCTAATCTCGGGATTAGCCAGTCATGTGGACGAGATTTCTCAGAAATCTCCACACGGGACGGCAAATCTGTTGCGGCTAAGCCCGCAGAAGCCGCCGCTTCGGCGCGGATTTGCCGGCTGCAACATGTCCATTTTTTTCCCGCTGCGGCTGCGCTCTCCTCTCTGAGAGCGCCGGCCGCAGAAGAGCGAGCGGCCAGGCCGCTTCAAAGCCGCCGCGGGTTTTGTAACAGCGGTTCTCCTGGTGAAAATCTCGCTTTTTGGCTGCGGCCAAACCGCGAGATTTCCGCCCAGAATCCGCCCTGTGAGAACCCAGCCTTATAAACTTTAAGGACCTCAACATATATCCAGGATACTTAAATTCCAAATGGAATCTAGTGCATGGTTTGAAAACTGCAATGACATCGATAGACATCAACAATACCCATTATGTTCTGATTTATCCCACATCATAGAAACCCCTCAGCTTAGCAGCTTAAAATTCTTAGCCATGAGTGTAAATAGCAGCTGTTCAGTAGTGAACAGCCGCTACGGTAAGTGAAAGGAGAGGGGCAGGGGAGCATGAGGAGAGAAATTTCTTGCAGCCACCCCACTGTGAAGCAACAATACTCAGAACAATATCCTGGGCCCAAGACCCTGTTTTTTTTTTTTTTTTTTACAAAATTGGTAGCAGAGATAATGGCTCATGTAATAAAGGAGGATATAATCATTATCCCATATCTGGAGATGACTTTCTCCTGGTAGTGGAGATCCTGAAGGTTTAGATTACATCAATGTCCATTCTAAATTGGAGCATAAAGTGAGAAAAATCTTTCTTAGTACCAAACTAGAGATGCATGTTTCTTGGAATTCTCCTGGATTGCAAGTTGCACTTATATCTTCTACCTCAGGAGAAAGCTCAGTAAGTCAAAAATATGAGTCTTGTAGATTTCATAAAAACTTCCTGCAGCAGGTTGGGCACAATTGCATACCAGACAACTCCATCTGCAAATTCTGGATCTTTGGGATTGGTCTCCTTCGTGCCTGGACCAAAACTTTATCCCCAAATCAGTAAAAACTGCACATGATTGCAGGGGGATAAAGATTTTTTTTAGACAATGGAACTGCTATTGCATAAGTAAACAAACAAGGTCCCAATAATTGATGAGCTCAGCAGCTTTTAAGCTTAGTAGAGATCAACACTATTTTCTGGACAGCAGTTCATTTAAAGGAGGTAAAGGCCCATTTAGACCCATTGAATTCAATGAATGGCTGAGTGCTGCCTGTGATTGACAGCTGAGCACTGTGACCAATCATAGGCAGCGCTCAGCTGTCATTCATTGAATGGCTGAGCACTCAGCCAATCAGATACAGCTCTTTTAGCAGGCAGGGATTTTAAATCCCCACCTGATGAAAGAACTTCAGAGCAGTGCAGGGCGAAGACTCAGCTACACGTGTCTGAGCGCCGGCGGCGAGGTGAGTGTATATAATAAAAAAAATTTTCATTTTATTTTTTTTTAACACACATGCTATGGTTTATTTTCAGGTAAGGGCTTATATTTAAAGCCCTTCCCCGAAAATCACTGCAAGGTTGCCCGTGTTCTGCATACCCCACTCGGAGCACTCAGCTGTATACCAGCTGAGTGCTCCTAGAAGGCAACAGCTGGATGCAGACGATCGCGATCCTGCTTGTCTTCTGCGTACAGCGTGAGCCTTCACTTACACACTTGTGCAAAGTGAACGCTCAAAATAGTTATTCAAACTGCCATTTCAGCAATCATCTTGCTTTGTAAATGCACACGATTATTGCTCAAAAGATGACTTTTGAAGCGATAATCGTTGTGTCTAAATTAGACAGAGAATATCCAGGCAGATTACCTCTGTCGCCCTTGAATTAGACAAGATTTATTCACAACAAGAATGAATTCTAAATGCAGCATGTTTCCTGGGGCTGGATGCTTTTTCTCAGACATGGCAGGCGGATCAATTTTTATTATGCCTTCCTTCCTCTGAAACTGCTTCGAAGAGTGAAAGAGGGGAACAGGATAATACTCATTTTGACCTAGAAGGGCTTGGTTTTATCATCCAAGAATGAGGTCACTGACAGACCCTTGGCTTTTGTTGAAAAGACCTTTTCCATCAGGGCCCCTTATTTCACTAAGAAATAAAGTCCCTACAATTAACCGCTTGGAATTTGAGAGGCAGATTTTGAAACAGAAGCGTCTATCAGATAATGTAATTTCTGCTTTAATCTCTAGACCAGTGTTCCCCAACTCCAGTCCTCAGGGACCACAACAGGTCATGTTTTCAGGATCTCCTCAGTATTGTACAAGTGATGTAATTCTTGTCGGTGCCTAAGACATTGCCACGGGTGTTCTTACTATAGGATATCATGAAAACACGACTTGTTGGTGGTCCCCGAGGACAGCCACAGTAGAAAAAAAAGAGGTGACCTCTAAAATGTCTTATGCTAATATTCATGAAATTCTTCAGATGGGTATTGAAAAAGATTTAAGACCTAAGAATTTGGAAAGCTACTTTATTAGTATAAGTGGGACATTTACATTGTAATGATGAGGTAGATATAGGTAAAGTACAAGTGTCTGCTCTTAGTGCTCTCATTGACATTAAAATAAGTGAACATCCTTGGATCAGACGATTCATTAAGGCTGGCTTCACACAGGCGAGACTCTCTTGTGATATTTGTGCTTGGCGAGACACACAAATATGAACCCCATCCTTTCAAATGGGAAGGGGGGGGCCATACACAAGTGATATTTTACTGCATCGCAACACGCTGCAGGGAAACAAAATCGCAGCACGTCCTATATTTGGGCGTGCTCTTGCTTAACATCTACCATTGTTTTCAATGGGGCTGGCGCCAGCATCATCACACTACGTGCTAGCTACGTGAAGTGCGATGTTTCCACATTGAAAACAATGGTAACAAAGGATCTCTACTTCCCGCTGTGAGGCAGTTTTGATATAAAAACACCTCACATCTGCGGGGGTAGGGGGAAAAAAATAAAAATCGCACTTCACTATTCCCTTCCTTTTTGAGAGCTGCAGACAGAAAATATAAAAATATTCCAATATTTAAAAAAAAATTGTCGCAAAAGACGCACAAAAAAAACAAAAAAAAACTAACAAAAAATATAAATAAAGTTAGATTATTCTTCCATGAACTGATGGATCTTGCTACAAACCGAGAATGAGGAGGATGTTCCAGTTTCCTGTGTAGTTAGGGGTGGTCTCTTCCAGGTACTATCATGGAAAACAAAATATCATATATACTTGAGTATAAGCCTAGTTTTTCAGCACATTTTTTAATGCTGAAAAAGCCCCCCTCGGCTTATACGCGAGTGAGGTAAAAAAAACAACAACAAAAAAAAAAAACAATAATCACCTCCCGGCTGGCGTCTGTGTCTCCGGCGTGATGGTCTTCCCGGCGGTGCGGCAAGCTGCTTGAGAATTCTGCCCGCTGTCATCTCCCTGCTTAGCTTTGAATTCCCCTGCCATCAGCACTGTGTAGGTAAGTGCTGTGATTGGATTGAGCGCCAGCCAATCACAGCCGGTGCTCGATCATTCACAGCTATTCAGTAGATGACATCACTGAATGGCTGTGATTGGTTTATTGAGTGGCGGCTGTGATTGGCTGGTGCTCGATCCAATCACAGCGCTTACTTACACAGCACTGACGGCGGGGGAATTCAAAACCGGGCAGGGAGATGAGGCGGGGTGAATTCTCAAGCAGCTTACCGCAAAGCCGGGGAGAGCATCGAGCCGGAGACACAGACGCCAGCTGGCAGGTGAGTGTTGCATTTTTTCTTCACCTAGTATATACTATAGTATAGCTCGGCTTATACTCGAGTCAATAAGTTTTACCAGTTTTTAGTGGTAAAACCTATTGACTCGGCTTATACTCGGGTTGGCTAATACTTGAGTATATACGGTACTGGTAAGAAATCTATATATCCTGCAATGTTGATCCAGAGAAAGGTTAAAAAAAAAAAAAAAAAAAAGTCCCAAAAAGATTTTTTCCCTCATTTTAGGGAAAAAAATTCAGAAAGGCTGTTGATTCAGGGAGTTATCAGTAACTATAATATGTCATACACTCAAGAAAAGCGTTCAGGCCCCTCTTGAGCTCTGAGTGAGTTCGCCATCACCACGTCCTCAGGCAGAGAGTTTCATGGTCTCACTGCTCTTACAGTAAAGAACCCCCCCTTCCATCTCGGAGTAGAAAGTCTTTCCTCTAGACAAAGAGGATGTCCCATTGTTAGTCACAGTCCTAGATATAAATAATGATGGGAGAGATCTCTGTATTGTCCCTTGACATATGTATAGCCATTAGGTCACCCCTCAGCCGTCTTTTCTAACTAAATAACCCTGAATGCAGAGCTCTGAGTGGCTGTAGCAACCTGTAACATCCTATACACAGACTGCTGCACCCCCCAGTTTTAGTTTTTTTTGGCTACTTTCATAAACTCTTCAAGAAATTAGAAACAAATAGTATATAGATTAGAAAGTAATGACATCATATTGTGGAAAACCCCTTAAATAAACCCTGTTGGCCTACGCAATACTGTTATCCCCCTGCCTTTAGACAGTAACACTACACAAACTCACTAGTCATTCCTGTCTCCAGGGCTTCAGACTCTTCTAAACCTTCCTTACACTTCAGTACATCAGCTAATGTAAAATATTTTTCCTTGTGATAAACATTCCATGTTGCATCCATCAACAAGTTAAGCTCTTTCTTTGGTTGCTCAAAGGGCTCATGCCTACGAGTGTCGCGGGATACGACTGTGGATTTACGGCGTGGGAGTACAGCGTTTAAAAACAAAAAAAGTGCCTGCTAGTGATCGTGGAATTCTGTGGTCTCCATTAATGGAGATCTCCCGTGGCGTAAATTCACAGCAAATAGAACGTGCCGCGATTTATTTCCCACTGCGGAAATCCGTGGTAGAATTCTGCATGTGGGCATTGGCAGGCAGAAAAGCTATTAGGTTCAATAGAACCTAATAGCTGCGGATTTCCGCCACGGAAAAAGCGGTACGAATCCGTTCGTGGGCATTCACCCAAACTATTCCGGAAAAATGTTTGCAGAGAGGTAGAGTGCATCATCCTGCTGAAAGAGGTCCCTGAAATTAGGGGTACGGTTAGTCTGCACGAACATTGACGTAGGTGGTATGTGCCACATGAATGTTACTCAGGGTCTCCCAGCAGATCACCACACTGCCTCTGCCAGCTTCCCTTCCTCCCATAATGCATCTTTATAAAAGGTAGACAGGTGCCAGCAGTACAATCCTAGTAGCTGGCTACAGCAAGGCAAACACTATGCAAAGCTATGACAGAACCGGATTCCAAGGTTCTAAATTCCATACCAAAAACCAGAAGAAGTGTGATAGCATCCATTGTGCAAAGAGCCAAAGATCCTTTATTCGCCCATGACGACAAAACGGTTTGACCCAAGTCTTTCAAGCATAATCCAATGAGCCCTACACATCCATTTATGGTTAAGTAATAACTGAAAACACAAGTCACATAATGAGAAAAACTGCTTCATCCAAGCACATTGCGTGAAACCCTATAGAGATTCGTATAGGGTCTCGTGCATGCGCAATATGCTTGGATGAAGACTGTTTTCTCAATATGAGCCTGGGCACATACTGTATATACTCGAGTATAAGCCTAGTTCTTCTTCAGCACATTTTTTTGTGCCGAAAAAGCCCCCCCTGGCTTATACTCGAGTCAGGGAAGGCTTAATAAAAAAAAAACCTCCATACTCCCCTCCCAGCTGGTGTCTGTGTCTCCGGCAGCGGTATGGCAGGCTGCTTGAATTCTCTCCGCTGTCATCCCCCGACATCCTTTTTGCTCAGCTCTGTCATCCCCAGCCATAAGCGCTGTGTAAGGAAGAGCTGTGATTGGATCGAGCTCCAGACAATCACAGCTGGTGCTCGATCATTCACAGCCAATCCAGCTGCTTTAGAATTCTCCCTGCTTGGCTTTCAAATCCCCTGCCGTCAGAGCTGTGTAAGTAGGCGCTGTGATTGAAATCGAGTGCCAGCTGTGATTGGCTGGCGCTAAATCCAATCACAGCGCTTACTTACACAGCACTGACAGAGCCAAGCAGAGAGGACAGCGGGGAGAATTCAAGCAGCTTGTCGCACAGACACAGACGCTGGCTGGGCGGTGAGTATGGATTTTTTTTTTTTTACCTAGTATATACTGGAGTATAGCTCGGCTTATACTCCAGCCAATAGGTTTTCCCAGTTTTTTGTGGTGAAACTTATTGTCTCGGCTTATACTCGGGTCAGCTAATACTTAAAGGGGTTGTCCCATAAAAGCAAGTGCAGTTAAGCACTTCTGTATGGCCATATTAATGCACTTCGTAATATACATCGTGCATTAAATATTGGCCATACAGAAGTTATATACCTACCTCCCCCCCCCCCCGGTGTTGGCGTCCCGGTCTCCATGGCGCCGACCGAAGCCTTCTTCTGCCTCGATTAGACATGCTTGCGCAGTCTGCCTCTCTGTCCCGTGGAATGGGGCCGCTCTGGTGTGCTTGCGCCGCACAGGTCTCTCCACTCTTGCGCAGAATGTAATGGGTGTTACATTTATAGTTAGGCATTAACTCAATGTATGTGAAGCGCACATTGTGTTATGCTTGAAAAAGACTTGAGTCAAAACATCGCTGTTATTTGTCGTCATGGCGGAATAAAAGAATCCTTGTCTTTTTGCACCACTGATGCTATCGCGTTTGTTCTATAATGCATCTTTATGCCATATTTCTTTTTCCTGGTAACCAACAGACATAGCTGTCCACAAAGGTTTATTTTACATGGATTCATCAGACCACGTTCTTCCATTGCGCCAAGATCCATTTCTGATTACATGCCCATGGTAGTCACTTTTGTTAGCGGACAGGGGTCAGCATGGGCACTCTTGACTGCCAACCATGGTTTCTGACACTGGTTACAGCAGTAGTTGGGGGGATTAGATCAAACAGGATAACCTTTACTCTATGCATGAATAAATGAGCCTTAGTTGCCTACGACCCTGTTGTCAATGCAATGGTCTTCCAAGATGTCAACTCCAACAACGAGCTGTACTCTTTCTGCCCAATATATCCCACCCCCTTACACGTACCCTTGTCATAACACAACCAATGCTGTTCACTTCACTTGACAGTGGTTTTAACGAGAACCCTCCTAGTCGTCCATTACTCCTCACATGGTTGCCATTTGGCGTCCGGCTTCCATAATGGCCTTCAGGTCTGCCAGGTACGGTGGCCCAACACACCCTGTCAGAGGCATGGTAGGAATGGACAACATACCATACAGACTCTGTGCTTTCCAATGCTCTTTATGCCCGATTCTTACAGGTGAATCAATGGCAGGGCCGTGCGCATATGGCCTTAGAATAAGCGAGAAAGTCTGACCAGATGTATTACTGTATATATAACTTGTAACATAAATAAAACACAAACACAATGCAAAATAAAAAGTGAAATTTAATAAAAAGAAACAAAAAAGTACAAAGTAAACAGGTGAATCTCCAAAAATAAAATACAAAGTCACAATGGTGGAAAATCACAACCCTTTACGTATTCTCCAACAAGTGATGTTGTTTGGCCTCTGTAAAGTGAGTGAAACAATGTCATGCAACATGATATACACCTCAACGAGCACATGTTGGGAAGAAAGCCGTCAGTGTATCCAGCACCATAAAATCTGTAAATGGCAAGATAGACAAACTAGATGGAAAGCAGTACCTTATGTTACAGGAACAACATGCAGGAAAATACTGACCCAGTACAGACGATTCTTATGGAAAATGACAAATAAACTAGAAACATAGACTGACAATAGAACCCCCCCCCCCTCCCCCCATCTAGTCTGCTCTTATTTCTCTTTTCGGGCAGATACAGGTTTATCCCAGCCATGTATACGTTTACTTACTGTTGATACTACCCCATCTGAATATTCAATAATTGTTTCTGTAAGTTTCCTTGCTTTGGGAGTCGCATATACCGCAGACCCCAATCAGATGGGCGCATTATGGCTGTACTTAACTGTCCATATTCAAGATGTTAAACCTCAAGTCCACCCCACAGTCCTGCAAAGCAGAACTTACAGCATCACTGGGATCTATGGTCTTAAAGGGATTGTCCTACTTCTAGATGTTTTGCAACTTGATTGAGGGATTTACATGGCCCCATGTAATTTGATTTCACTGCTGATTTCTGCTCTATAATCAGATCAGAAATTCAGACATTAAAATAAAATGCGGCTTCTGTCAGTCTAGCCTGTCAAAGCCCTTAAATGACATAGTATAGGTATGTGAGTAAAATATAAATATCATTAAATAAGTACCAAGGAGGTTCCTGCCTTGGGTGCACCCTCAGACCTACAATAGCAGAAAAATATCAAAACTTCATGCACAGATCAGCTGACTTATCAGACAACCCTCGGAGCTTATTACATATAGTGTCCAAGCCTTCTGTACTTCACCAGTGGTGGCTAATGTAATGTATGTTTTATGACCGATACTGGCTTGTAGCTTGGTGCCCCTCCACTGATCGGAGTTTAACATGTCTTACTGGCAAGTAGTGGAGAAGACCTCCAGACCCCAATGCCATTTGCAATATTTTGAATAGTATAGAAATCGTTAACATTAGAAAACATTTTTAGGAGGTTTTGATTGCCACTAGTAAACATAATTGCTAAATATATTCCGTGACAGCATTGCCTATATAGCCCAACAAATTTAGCTGCACTGTACAAAGACTCACTTACATCAGTCTCTGCCCCCCATAAGTCTTAGAATCCAATTCCCCCCCCACCAGGGCCAATTGAGAGCTCTGCTTGTTAATGTGTATGGGCATTTTTTTTTTTTTTTTTTTTAAGTTCGGAAAAGAAGAAGGATCACTATGTTGAAGGTCCCTGATGATCTATTATCGTCTTCTCCTGGAAGGAAGGGTACTAGAGGAAATGGGCTTAACTAAAACAACTTTTAGCCAGTCATTCAAGTCTATAAAAAGTTTTAACCTTTCCATTTTTTGCCTGGTGAGACTGCCCTGTAAATGCCCTTAGAAGATCTTAACTATGGGAAGACGAATTCAGCTGCTTTCCCTGTAAATATTTACAAGTAACATAGCATAAAATAGTTGCAGTAAAAAAGGGGGAAAAAACCCAAACTTCGTCATGTAGAGAAATAAGCGCTTTACACATATAATTTACCCTGACTCCGGAGTGTCCACTGGGTGCAAAAAGTGTTACAAACCTCTCTACAGAGGAAGAGGGGCCCCCCTCCCCCATTATAGCGAATGTCGCATGCCCGGTTCTGTTCACCATCTTGCTCCATGGAGACATGTATATTATAAACTACTATATATGCCAGCGAAAATATATAAATCTACAAGTAATAATGATTAATTCTATTCACTAAGAGCTTAAATATTTTATACAATTGCTGTATAGAAGCATAGTTAAAGAATATCTTGACAGTTCTGTACACACCGATTGCATTAACTGTGCCAGATGAATTATTCTGATTGTCGGTTTACTAGATTTAAAGAAATATTGTGGGGGGGATTGTGGGTGGAGGGGGGGGGGGACCCCACTGATCAGCAGAATAATCTACCAGGGCTGAGATGTGGCGTCAGGCAGAGCCACTGATATTGATGGGCTGCTGCCTATGAACATGGGGGCTATGATACTTCCTTTTGTATTGCTAATAACTGGGGGGCGATCACTCCGTCATTTAAAAATAAACCATCAATGATTTTCCCCAGAAACCCCATATAAAGTACCAAAAAAAGAAAATATTAGGAAAGAAAAACTTTTTGGTCATAATAGCTAAATTATCCCTCCTATTAATCCACTGAGAGGATCATTAGTTAAGAAAAGGTTTGTGTAAAAAGTTAAGTAAACGTAATAAAAAAGGGGAATACAGCTTACCACAGTCACATCAGATGACAGCAGGGTTCATGCCATCTTGTAGAAAAACTTTACATGTGTTAAAAGTCACTAAAAACTTTTCCATAGATGTTAACTTCCAACATAATTAATTGTATCAGCATCTTCATTTACCATCTGACCGTTAAATTTTCCATGATGGACTCCGCAGTCTACGCACTCATTTACAGTTAGAATATCCTTTAAAACCCATTTATAAGACGACTTGGAGCGAACCATTAGCTTTAGTACACTACATGCCCGGTGAAGCAGATATCAGTATTCTAGGTTTATACTCAAATGTTCTTTCGTAGGACTTTTCAGAAAAAGCAATAAAAATGGCAAATTTCTACCCACAGTGAATACTCTATGGATCTAGTATGGTGAAATGTGTCATGGGGCATGTTCTGCACATATTACATGTATCGGTAAGAGGTTTAAATACACATTTGGTGTTGCATAGATTAGAAAGCTTCAAGCTTCTAGAATTAATCGAACTCACATTATTCCTGCACATATTAAAGTTACTGGGTAACGTTGTAAACTCTGCAGTTTCCAGGTTGTCTGTATGCTTTGGTCCACTCATACAATGTTAGGATGGAGGGTGAGAATTCATGCAATGTAATGACATGAACCTGCAAGTCCAATCTCGACATGTAAGTCTGTGCGTCTTAACTGAAAAAAGAGAAAATAACAGCAAAAATAAACCAAGGATAGAAAGCAGATCATCTAAAGCATAAGAACACAAATCAAAAAGGAAGCGGGCAACTCATAAAATCAGATGTTAATATAAGAGCGGGCAGCGGCGCTTCATGTGCTTCTGACTTCTTGTCCGCGCTTACTCCACAGTTATTATGGGCTTCAGGCTACCAATTAAACACTAAGCATACACAATGTTTTAATCTCTCAATATTTTCAACATCTGTTTGCAGTCAGTGATCGCAGGACACGATCAGCACAGCTTTCCAGCCTCTAAATGTAAAGAAAAGGATTCCATATACTGACAGTAAGCATAGATCTTGAAAATGGAATTCTTCAATCCCACAATCAATCCTATATGGGCCAGCTTGTCGCCTCTTGTAGTCCCCATAATGTAAGCCCTTAAGGACAGGACGATTTTTGGTGGGATTTTCATCTCCACTTTTCAAAAGCCATAACATAGTTGTGTGTGCACTTGTTTGTTGCATGGCAAGTTATAGTTTTCATTGGTACCATTTGTATCTCTTGCATAACTTCTATAATTCTTTGGAGGGGGTTGACAAGGTCAAAGAGCAAATTCTGCCAGTGCTTTTTTTTTTGTTGTTTTCCCAGCATTCACCATGTGGCATAAATAACTTGCTAACTTTTTTCTGCAGATCAATAGAATTAAGAGGATACCAAAATCTTTTTTTTTTTTAGATTTTTCCACTATTGCGAAATAAGAACCCTCAAAAGGTGTTTGTTTTTTAAATTCAATTTCTTTCTATTAACAGGAAGGGAAAAATATACTAAAAAGTGTTTGTTTTTTTAAACCATTTTTTAGTGCCCTTGTAGGGGCTTGAACCTGTGCTGTTATGATCACTCAGAGAATACACTGCAGTGCATTATCTATATTTTTTTGTATTGCAATCCATAGCAGACCGGGATGCCATTGTCTGCCCTTTGGTTGCTATAGCAAATCATCAGTTTTCCCCAATTACATCACACAAAGGGCGCTCCCTACCTCTATTAACCTCATATATGCCACAATCAACACTGATCAGGCACGTTAAGGATTAATGCCAAGAATTGGTGTTCTCTCCGATCACTGCCGCTGCAGCACCCTGGCCTCAGTCACAGCTGACTCCCGCTGTGGGTTTCGGCTTGTGAGCCTGCGCCATCTACATGCAGTAAATATACTGCATTTTGGGGAAAGCTCTTTATTCCCATGACACACATGTCAAGGGGGAAGGTTCGTGTAACAAGTCCGGCCCACAGAGTCTACTTTCCTTAGATAGAAGGCATTCATTTTGTTATTACAATCTAATATTTCATCTAAAAAGAAACCATCCTTTGTGCCTGTGAGCCACTGATGGGCCTGAACCCAGACGGCAGCGGTTCCTGGTTTTCATTTGAAAAACAGCAATTTCTATAAGGAAGTAGCAGTTTACATAACAGGAAGTTTAATGTGGAAAGTGAGACTGACAGAGGAATGGCTTCCTTACTTCCATGCAGATAAATCTGGCCTAAATCATACTAAAAGCCCATTTAGACAACGGTTATCGCTCAAAATTCGATCAGAAGCCATCTTTTGAGTGAAAATCGTTGTGTGTAACTGCGCTGACATCGTGCAGTTTTCGTTAAGCCATCGCTCATTGTTGTCTTTCAGCGTGCTGAAAGAGAACCATGAGCCTTATCAGAAATTCACAGCGGGATACAGCTGATACTATTGTTTCAGCTGTATCCTGCTCCCTGAACACAGGCAGGGTATGAACTGAGCGGCCCAGCTGTGTTCTCCATACCCTGCTCTGAGCGCTCGGCTGTATAACAGCTGGGCGCTCCGAGCGGAGTACAGCTGGATGCAGAAGACAAGCGAGGCCACCCGGCTGGATGCAGAAGACACGCGACACGCTTGTCTTCTGCATCCTCCGCTCGGAGCGAAAGGTGATCACTCAACGTTTGAGTGATCACCTTGTGCTGTAAATGACGATCATCGCTCAAAAGACATCTTTTGAGCGATAATCGTTGTGTCTAAATGGGCCTTAAAACATGGATTACATTTACACCTTCCAAATGGCTCCATCCCCTTCTACCATGCCACAAACACCGGACATGCAGACTGTACGTTCAGTGGAGTTTGCTAGGTCCATACATAAAATGATATACATATTATAAAACTATTATAAAAGTAGTGTCCATTTAACAAACATGGCAAGAAGGAACTGACAATCTTTTCCCTTGCTTATAAAGCAATGTGCAGACAATGCTCGTTGCCCCTGTAAATGCTGCTCAACTATACAACAGATGAGAATATCATGATCAATATGAGTAAAGAATACACACGTGATATATGGATAACCAGAACCTGTGATGAAAGGATTCTGGTCAATGTCATTCATCTTTGCATGTTAATCTGCCACCTTTCTAGTCTGGGGAAAGTTGAGTAGATCTAGGCAAGTGATTAAGTCTATGTCCTGCCAAGCAGAGCTCAATATTCATTCAACTGCCTTTTACACCTGTACCAGAGGGGCCTTTGATCTTTTTGGGACCAGCAAGGAAAGGAAACCCTTTGCTGTAATAAGGAAATAGGCCATTTGCAGGAGATCCCATTGGCTTCTCTAATACACATCCCCCAGACTTGCTGACTGTGATTTCCCTCCAACAAGATGGGACAAAGAAAAAAAATTGATAACTGGTATTATGGGCCATTTGAAGGTCCAGCTCACCAGCAGATGCAGCGCATTCACTCCCATCGCTGTGTGACCCTTCAGAAACCATGGAATCTGTGAAGCTAATCATCCGTCACATATTTTGGAATTCACTGGTAAATTTATGATATGAAATAGGACGGCCGAAGCTTTCTTATTTAAGTGTCTCCTAGGGAAATATGGCCGAAATGTTAAATTGGGTTTCCATCCGGAAGATTTGTGCATATGCTTAGTTAGTCCTTCAGTGGTGTGACAAGGGGACAGCGGAGGTATGGCTCAAAGAAAGCTTTAAAATTAACCCAAATGGTCAGACATGCTAGGCTGTAAAAGGTGTGATTTGGGTTCCATGTTGTATGTCTGCAGAATATGGGGAGCTGATCTGTCCCCGGGTGCTATGTCACAGGTTGGTGACGGTCGCCCAGTTTTCTGTAACAGAACCTATCAGTATTCTACATATTTACTTCCCTTAGACACAGGTTTATCTTTCAATGGCAGTGTAGAGAAAAAAACCATAGTATGAAATATGAGGCATATGGAGGTCCAGTAAGGCCACATGCACTGACTATTGGCTTTATGGATTAGTCGGTCATACAACTCACGAGTTCGCCTGTGCAAGAACTGATGTGTTAGCAGCTCTCTGCTATGGATCCTTAGCCGGTACCCCTCAATGACATCCACAGTGGTTGTCTTAACCTTCTACTTTACAACATGAACTGCGTTCCTTATAGGAACAACATGGCACAAACCGCTCATATAGCTGAAGGCTGAGTACTCACAGAAGTGGGATCCTCAGTATGAAGAACAGACCGCGCTTAATAGAAGGGAAGGAACTGAAGGACATTACAAGCACTTACTTTTTCCTGTCTTTGTCCTTCTTTAAAGGCTGCTGAGAAGTTGCTTGGAAGGACTGTGACTGAAGGGACTCCACCGCCATTTTCCGTCTGTTGAAGCCATTCATCTCTTCTTCTAACTCCTTCCTCCTGTCTTCCAGCTTTTTGTTCTCATCATAGTGGATCTTCTTTAGATGTGCAAACTTCTCTTGCAGCTGAAACAGTTTATTCCCATTAGCTCACACACAACTGGTTCTTCATTAATCTCTCTTTAGCCCAGATATAAACTAAAAGGGCAAGTAGCAACCAACATGTAGGTTAAAAGAAAAGAAGTGTAAATCACATGCAGTTTTAGGGAGCATTGATACCAGAGAACGTGACATCGGGCCGAGAAACTCTGCCCGTTACCACCCTTATCAATATGCGATTTTCATAGCGATTTATATTAAAAGCTGCACCGCTTCTGTGAAACTGCAATCCTCATGAGTAGGATAGTATCGCTTCAATGGGAAACCTCACACCCGCATGCACATCACACAGCATGCAAGTCCCATTGAAGACAATGGGCGAGGCGTTGAGGACACACCTAAATATAAAGTGTTCTGCGAAAACATATATATGCGCACCAATTAACCCTTCTTCGCCTCTAGTGTTGCCCTAATACCCAGGATATTAACTGGAGAACTGATAAAGTGACTGTTTTATCACTTATCACTGATCTTTTCCTATATTCACGCCGCACAATCCTAAGGATCGCTCAGAGGCGCCGGACACGCGACTATTACTGGCAGTTCCCTTTTTCTTGGGGTTTCCATGTCATTTTTGCCTGCTTCTCTTAATTTCCACGCTTGCAGTTTCCCTTGCCTGTCCTCTAATTTCTCCAGTATCAGTGTAGAGACCATTGACTGATCATACATCCGCTACTGTAGTACCGCCAGGACATAAATGGTAAAAAGGTCACCAACCTCACGCTCCTTCTCCTTGAGCTCCGCTTCAGTTTCCTTGACTCGATTCACAAACATCTGTCGCATTTCTTCCTCTTTCCGATGCAGGTCCTCTAGAAATTCTTTCCTTTTGGCTTCATAAGTCTCCTGAAGACTAACCACAGCAGAAACAACAGTGTTTCATGTCAGTGCGTTTGTCAAGCTTCATTATGCGATCTATCATACTATACAGAAGCGCTGCCCGTTAGACCGGCATTGTGAGAATTCACATGGCAGGAACCATTGGCAAGATTCTCTTGTTTGACAGAGTAAAACATGTAAGAGGTTTCTGTGATCACACTGAAGAAATGCTGTAGAAAAACCAACTAAATCACAAGAAGACTACAAAATAAGCTGCTAAATGGAAGTTGGGTGTGGAAAGTAGTATAAAAGTATACACTATCCTACTACAAGTGACTGAACACCTGAACAAGCATGAAAGTAGTATTTATTCTCAAATGTTAATACTTAGTGGGGCTCCTTTACCCTAATGACAATGACTAATCTCCATGGCATACTTTAAATCGGATACGGTTAAGCTGGTATTTCCCTCCAATCATCCTGCAAACATCTGGTGAATTCTCTCAAAGAGGATGCATTTGCCCATTTACAATGGTGCAAGTAGTGTCATCACTGGACAGCTGAGCAACGGAAAAACGTTCTGACATTCTATTGTCAACGTGGCAATACTCTGGGAATAGTCAGCAATACTACCAACAAGACAACGCGCCTCGTCACAAATCCAATGTCGTTTTAGGTTGGTTCGAGGATATGAATGTTCCACGATTGGACCGGCTGCATAGAGTCCTGAACTCTAATGAACATCTTTGGGATGAACTGGAATGTCAGGTCAGAAAACATGAACAGTGTATCATCTTTGAGAGAACGTGCCAGATGTTTGCAGGATGAATGAAGGAAATCATCAGCTGAGGTGTACCAGATGTTAGTAGGTGGTGTGCCATCGAGAGCATCCAATGTCATTAAGGCAAAAAAGAGGCTCCACTAAATATTAACATATGGAAATTAATGCTACTTTTGATCCTTGCTCAGCTGTCCACCTACTTTTGGTAAGATAGTGTAGAAAGTGTTGCCATCACTTAACTTCCCCATACCAACCTGAATGGCTGGCTGTCAGGGTCCGTGTCTTTGAATCCCATCTCTTCTAGCTTGCAGCGTCTGTACAGCTCATAGTGGCGGGTGTGCGTCTGCTCTCGGAGGTCCTCCATGTTCACCCGAATCAGCATTTCTCTCAGTTTTACAAAGTCACAGTGACTCTCATTTTCAACTAAATATCAAACAGGGAGAAAGACTTAAAATTTCAATTAATAACCTTCCCTGAAAAGATATAAAAGGTGGGCAAATGTATTCCATACTTATGGGTGCACCTTTAAAACCAAATACATGAGAGGAGCAGGTTATATCTGGAAGGTAAGGAGCACGGGAACCAGACAGAAAATATTATAGCCAGCTAGCTCTTTCTATGAGGCTCTGTTCACTGCACCATGGTTCTTACAGCAGTCATGGCCGATGCGGTGGATCTATTATGTCCTCACCTTCATTAAATAGGTCTGTGAAGTTTTACTGACTAGCAGCATGCAGAATAGTGCAAGCCAAACAAAGAATACCGACGCGAGTGTGAACAGAGCCTTATTCTTACAATGGACTGAAGACTGATGGCAGTTCAGGGTATGTCATCCATAGCTGATGGGCAGGGGTCTATCACCCAGGACCCCACCAATCAGCTATCCTCCTGGCCACTGTCCATGAGTAGAGAGCTGGAAGCGTGCAGCTCCATACACTTTGTAGTGGCTTGGCATAGCATTGTGTTCAGTTCAGTGGGAGCTGCACTTGCAGTACTATGCCAGGCAGTGCTAAGTATACGGAGCTAAGCACTGTCAGCTCTATTGACAACCTGGTGATTATATAATGACAAACCCATTAGAGCCCAGTTACATACCTTGTACTACTCCCCATGGATACTGTCTGGCTCTCACCAGCTTATTACCAACTTTTACTTCCTCTGTGCTCCCCACTACTGCAAATGGGAGATGAGCCTACAAACAAGAAGTAATAATTAGCTCTCTGTGAGCAAGCTGCAAATTAATGATGCAAGTATACATTTTTACAAAGACATCAAAAACAGATGCATTCCTGAGAAAGGAGTAAAAGACTTCCTGCAGGATGCATTACTGGCTAACAAACATTAAATGGTGCAATACATCAGGGAGGGCTGTTGAGCAAGTCTTCGCCCCAGTAATAATGCTAAATGACCGTCTGATTTTCAGCAGTAAATACTCTGATAGCCTGCCTAAATGAGGAGTGATCACTAAGTCATCTCGCAGATCGATCGCTGGTGATGTGCCAACAAGCATGTGACAAATGTAAAATGGTATTTCTTTGGAGGCTGTCTTTCCTGCCAGAGAAAAATACAATTTGTATTAATATCACTAGAGGGCACTAGAGAGCTGCAGGAAGTGGTGAGAATGAACACATGCAGCGCACCTTCCAGGACCCCTCAGCTTTAAGAGCCTATAGATATTGACCGGCATTGTAAGCAAGTGGGATCTGGTATTTAGACTAGATTAGAAAATTAACACGTGTGACTGGTTGGTGTGAGAAGGGAAAATGGAAACAAGCACAATTTTTCAGATGAACAGCTTAACGCTGAATGCACACGGCCAGGTGGGAATCCGCAGATCCCGCAGCAGAAGCCGACCTGATGCCCGGCCGGTGGACCCTGCTTACCTGTCTGGATATCTTCTCCTCTGTGCTGCGGAGGTGCCGGCTGTCGCACATGCGCAGTACAGATGATGTCGCGCCGTCGCTAGGCAATGACGCGAATTCTGCGGCCCGTCCACAGTGACAGATGGACCGTGGATCAGACGGCTTACATTGACTTCAATGGAAGCCACCCGCGCTGAAATAGAACATACTGCGGTTTTCCTTCTGCAAGTTGAAAATCACAAGCTGAAATCGTGGAAAAGCACGAAATAGCATCTTATGGGCAGTACTTGCTGCGGAATCCAGATTCCGCTATGCAAATCCGCTAGTGTGCATTGGGCTTAAGACTTCTGATTTCGGTCCTGAAGACGGTGTGTGGGTTTAAGTCATCAAATACAATGTGAAGGAACGGTCTCCGCTCTGCAGGGAGTAGATGGTGTTAGCCAGTAGAACAAAGTGTGATTGTTCTCAGTAAGAGGGATCGAGTAGTCTTGTAGATCCAGTAACAGGGTGTATGGCTGGAGAACAAGACATGTGTCCATCTAGTTAGCCTATTACCCCCGATGTGGTTTCAAAAGGCCTCAAAAAACCCCAATAAAAAGGTAGAAGCCAATCTTCCTCATTATAGGCACCATTCAGTGTCAGTCACTCCTGATCGACTGCTTGCAGTGAATGGAGGCAGGCAGGGGAACGCTCCCAGGCCGCCCCGCCTTCATGCTGGCCGCGCTCTGAGCCCGTGACTCGGCTGTGTAACAGTAGAGGAGCGAGCATCCTGGGACACGCTACCAGGCATCGTTTGCCCAACAGGTCGTCCCGTGTAAATGGGGCTTGAGCCGACCTGTCGTAAACCCCTGGGCACAACATGCCTGTATAGAGTGTACCGTGTGCTGTCGGACCCCGCAGTTACATGTGCTACTCTCCTCTGAAAATTGGACAAGAATAGGACAGGCTGCAATTTATGTTTTTTTTTACTCAAACTAACATAAATCCAATTCCGAATTAATGGCTTCCATTTCTGTCAGATTTTCAGACCGATTTTTCAGTCAAAAATAAATCGGATTGAATTATTGTCCGTGTAAAGCGGCCTTACTGAGAAAACTCCCAGCAGACTTGGATGCACACCTTCTGTGTGACAAAGCTGCACCCGCCACAAGAGGGCACGTGGGCACCCGGATCTCTTGGCAAGACCACCGTAGCCATTTCCACAGATTTACTTTATTCTTGGGGTCTCCTTTAAGACAGAATCCCATTACCTTCATACACCTTGAACAATTCAAGTCCCCTCACAAGTATACTGCCCCCTACAGAACAATCATCCGTTCCACATATTCTAGTGTATGCCATCATGAAGGGGGCGCCATCACCCTCCGTTAACCATTGCCTGTGTTACTTACATTCATCACGGAGTTGATCTCCGCCACGGCATCGTCATCAGTCGGAAACTGGTAGATCTGGACGCCATTGCTGACCAGCTCACTCATGATCTTGATCTTGAACTTGTGGAGTTCGCTCTTGGAAATGGTGTCCGCTTTAGCAATAATCGGAATGATATTAACCTGGAGGGGAGAGGATTGGGGACAGTAAGCAGAGCTAACGCCAAAGTGTCACACCGCTTTCTCATTTTTCTACAGATGATGTTCTACAATAGGGGTCTGAGGAACACAAGATAGTTTAGGGATATTCAAAGCTCCATCGCTCAGGACCCCGGCGGATCAGCTTACCAGGCACTGTCAGCGCTGCAAAACACAGGGGTCTCAATGTAAGCAGTTGGCTCCGACTCCTGTATAGTGGCCAGCGACTGTAATTGCAGGAGCAGCTTTCATTGATCTTAATGACAGCTGCACCTGCAGTCACAAGTGCCGGCCACTAACTAGCAGTTGAGCGATCTGCTCTTGTTCTGACCCCAGTGTATCACAGTGCTGCAAGCAGGTACCGATCACCTGATCAGCCAGGGCCCGGAACAGTGGACCCCAGCTGATTAACTATTGATGACCAAACCAGTGGATCGGACATCAGACGTATTTGTGTGCAAACTGCCTTTAAAGGGACCATCCTCCTGCAAACTGCATGTGTGATTCCAGTCTTAGGCCTGCGTCACATCAATGTATTTGCACAGTGTTTTACGTGCGCACAATTCGCACGAACAATTGGCAGTGAATAGCGCCCACTGATGTCAGTGGGTTCATTCAGAAGCATATTCTTCCTGCGTATTTCGTTTGTGCAAAAAAATTAAAAAATACAGCATGCTCTATTTTCCGACGCTTTTCCGCATGAAAATGGTGCGCGTTCAACTAACCAAATTGCTCATTTCAATGACCGTGAGCATGCGTGCTTTTGCAAGCACGAGTAGTATAGTAAAACACAGATGTGCATCCGAATATTCTACACTCCTTGCACAGATACGCGGCGCAAATCCAGACGCCCGTGTGAAACTGGCCTTCAGCAATAAGTGCAGTTTACAACTTTGGGGAGGGGGGTGGTTTTGGGGGGGGTGGGGGGGATTTAGAAGGGCCTTTCACCAATAATCTGCTGTTAAAAAGTTATACTAAAACTTCCCGCAGTTTAGTGGAATGGCAGGTGGGTCCTGCAGGAGCGGACAAATCCTTGTATAATGAATTGCACACAGACTTGTGTCCACGTGCTATCCTATGCGGGTTGGGCTACGTGTTCTGATAAGAGTCGTCGTCCGTGCTGTTGGAGAGGTAAAGCCCACCCTCATCAGTACACATTAGTAAGTCTATAAACTATTCGTTTCAGGTATTGTCGCAGCATATTCTTGGTTCCCTCCCCGCCCCTGCAAAAAGTGTATTGGAAATTTTGCTCATGCATATGAAAACCAGCGCTAAACGTGTAACTATCAGCTTCCAGCAGAACAGACGGCCCCTCTACACAGCCATGGCTTAGTCATGTGAAGATAATGTGACTGATTAGACGTGTGGTCAGACTATATCTTGTAGAGCTGCAAGGATACCCGGCAGAACGACGCACATCAGTGAGGGGCTGGGAATCTAACGGCAGGAATCTTCTGTAGTAACGCTCTTACTTTTCACCCAGGTTCCAGTTAGAGAACTCTGACAATCAGGGGTTAATGACTGATACCGGGGGCAGTATATAATTGGCGTGTGCCCGCCCGCAGCAGTACGGGGTAGGACGGCGCATCCATGTGTGATGAAGAACAGTTCAGGAGGACAAGTGAGAATACACCCCGTGCCCAGCTGCTCTATAAATGGCGCAGTGTTTCAGGCTACATAAAAGCGTACTGTTCCAGTGTTTATCTTCTGCGTGCTTCCACTAACCACCTCCTCACCCCGACATGGCGTGCCTCTGAAAAGGAATTGTCCCCAAACATCACTGTGGGTCACATTAATAAAGTCATAGAGGAGCTAACAGAATACCGCAAAGCAAACGAGCATTTATACAATGCCCAAAACCCCTTATCTCCCGACTCTCCCATCACGGAGCCTCGGTGTAAGGGCTCCTTCACATGAGATCCGGAGCTCTGTGTTCTTCCTTTAATGGAATTGCGCAGCAAATTGCGAATCTGCACACCGGCCAGAGACTTATGGGGACCGTTGGTGAATTTTTTTAATGCATGCTACATTTTATCCACATGCAATGAGCAAAAAAAAAAGAGAAATGAGAATCAATAGGTTCTAATTCTGCGCAACACATGCGCAAATATATGTGTGTGAAGGAGCTCTAAAGCCCGTGTCACACCGAACATATTTGTGCAGCGGTTTTCATACGCAATATGCAGTGAATGGAACCCATTTTTTCAGTTCTGATAAGGGTATTGTGCTTGCGTAAAAAAAAAAAAAAAATGCAGCATGCTCCATTTTCCTGCGCATTGTGCACGAATATAGGACATATTAAACTTAATTGTGCATTTCAAAGAATGGGAGCATGGTGGTGCGTTTTTCTGCATGCGAACATGCACAATTCGGGAAGTTATTTATTAACTAGTCGGTTTTCTTTATTTGATTAGTACAAGAGGACACTGAGCAAACGAGAGAACTATCCTGTTCCTGCAGCCTTGTGTGTAGTAGCTGAGCCCTGCACTGTTCACCCCAAGCTGTACAGCGCAGCAGTTTTCCCCCTACCAGGAAAAACCTGCTCCTGCACAGAATCCCCAACCCCCCCCCCCCCCACCCCCACTTAAAGGGGCATTACCATTTCAGCAAGTCCCTGTTCTTGACACTACAAAGAAGCTCTTCTCTGCAATGATATTGAGAGCAGCAGTGGCTGGTGGCCTGGTCGGGAGTTATTGCTCATGTGCTAGAGATCCAAGCCACTCAGCAGATCACTGCATATGGAGTGAACAGTGTGACAGCGATGGCCATCTCTGCTCCATAAAGGTGGTGGTCAGTTTCCTTAGCAACAAGCAATAAACTGCTACAAGTTTGAAAGAGACACGCGACTGTCGTGTGCTTTACTTTCCTATTCACAGCACATTAGAATAGGGTTCCCAAGATAGTTAATGATTGGGTAGAGCGCTCCTGAATCACTCTGTCCAATCAGAAATAACTGTACAGAGGTGCAATCTCAGATGCGCAGTCCCCTCCATCTTCTCCCCATGATCAGTGCAAGGAGGAAACTAAAACAGGAAGCCAATCATTGATCGGTCCCGTTACAGGCAGATAGACAGCGCTGTACTCCAGAACAACCACCAACCCACTGGACTCCAGGTATGCACTATTAGACCTTCCACTGCCCTAGATCACCAGGAATGCTAGCATTAACCCCTTCATTGCCCTAGATCACAAGGAATGCTGGAATTCCTTCGCTGTCATAGGACACAAGGCCTACTGACTTTCACCCACTCACTGCCTTATGCCACTGGGAATATTGACATTAACCCTTTCCCTGCCCAGCAGGTATATGGTCATACCGCATTCACTATCACAAACCACCAGTAATACAGACAACCATCACTATGCTGGACCTGGGTGCTGTTTAACACCACTGGCCTGGACGCCTGTATATTGGAAATGATGAAAACAAAGTATGGTGGAAAAGTAGTTCAATTGTGACATCAGAGCGAGAGAAAGCAACAGAAACAGTCAGCCTGGGACATAACTACCTGAAAGGAAATAAGGCGTTAGTTGCCATCTCTAAAAAAATATCCTACACATCAAACTGTAGGGAGAAAGTAGGGAGCACATCCAGATATTCTACATGGACCCCGCTGCCAAGCAAGATTTATACTCCTGAACACGAGCGCCTCAGTTCTATTGTCAGCACACTGCATATAAGCCCACTGGGCACTTCACAGCGACCCCTTTTTAGTGCTAACCTCCTCTATTGGGTGCAGCACTGCTTGGTGCCAGATGGCGGCAGAAGCTTTTGCAAATGGCAACAAGGTCTTTGAATCTTGTCACCATTTGTGAACAGCTACGCGGCGCTAAGGCCTAATTTCCACTTCACAAGCGGAGTTCCGCAGCAGATGCACTGCGAGTAATTGCAGATTTGATTTTTAATAGCCTTCGGGAGATCGCGGATTCCTTGTTTTTTCCGAGCGAATGTACGGATTCTCTGGATGAGCTCATTAAACCATAAAAAGGATGCTTGGATGTGATTAACTATACAGCGATGTGGACACACTGGATGCGTATACTAGGGTGTGGCACAGTGTACATTATACCAAGGCGTGCCTTATTAGAATGTCCCACATACAAGCGCCCGCAGTGCACGATTGTCAGGCGAAGAAGCACCTATCCCAGTGATGATCTCTCTTACTCAGTGAATGGATGAAGAACGGACCTGGGATCATTACGGCTCCCCGCCTCCATTCACAGTAAACAGGCAGTTCACAGATGAAGGTCTGCCTGTTTACATGGGACGATTGTTGTCTGACTTTTATGCCTGCATGATCCTAATGATGAACTAATTATTGTTCTCAGATCATGCAGGGATTTGCACTGAACGATTATCGTGTAAAGTCCCATGAGGTTCACGACGATAGATTTGGCTTTAGCAGCAATAGATAAAGGCGGATGTGCCCTTCATGTCTTTCTCTACAGTTTGTCATCCAAATGTGACTGGTGACGTATAGGATATTTTTAGAGCAAAGCCACGGCGGCCTTTAGAAAAGCTTCCTCTTCTTGAAGACGCGTTCGATAAATGGTCTATTACCTTACTGTCCAGCTTCTTCATGGTCACCAGGTCCAGGGACTTCAGGGAGTGGCCCGTTGGGGTGATGAAGTACAGACACACATGTATCCTGGAGTCATGGAAGTTGAACAGGGAGCGGCGGATTTTCAGTTCTTCTTGTAGATAATTCTCAAATTGAGTATCAATGTAATCAACGACTGACCTGTAACTGCACAAAAATGCCATGTAAATGGTTGTTACTCCCCCATCATAGACAACCAGTGGATGGAAAACACCCAAGATAAACGGTCTGGCACAACAGATGACAAAGCGCAGATCCCAGGAGGTGGTGGGGGCCACGCTGATCTCCAATGCTGGACAAAAAAGGATTAAAAACACAGGTTGGACCAACAAACTCCTATAAAAGCGGACTAAAAGAAAGTCTGTCTTTATTGTCCACAGCAACCAATCACAGCGCAGCTTTCATTTCTTATCCTGCTGGGGTGGAATGAAAGCAACCAATCACAGTGCAGCTATGGCAATGTCATAAGAGTTTGGGGCAGGTTTGTGTTCTCTCCATAGTTCAGTCACCAGAATGCCTATATGATAAAACTGTGGGGACTGGACTGCACACTACTGATGATTAGGGGCTACCATCATGTGCTTATAATGGAGAAGACCGCAGCAGGAGAGGTCATACCTTAGCCAGATGGAGGAGCTATGTGCGGAGCACTCTCGAGAGCCCGAAAAACAAAAGGAGAAATACAGAAAGACCTGGCAGCCCTGGATTATGTTCGAGTCCTCAGCAGAGTTTGCCAGCTTGTTCTACTAAACGTACTCACGAGCCCTGTAGGGGCCGCAGGGCCTTTGAAGTTGGGGACCGACTGGAAGACGCTCAGGGTGCTCCCGCCCCCCCTCCCTCACCCCCCCCCCTCCTTTTTTTTTTGTTGTGGTTGTTGTTCGTTCTCTTATTTTATGTGTGAGTGTATGTGTGGTTCTGTCTGTGTAGAGGTGTTCAGTGAGCTATAGTCAAAGTACCTTGTCTTTCTGCGCTATCTAATTAACTTGCTCAGATCGTTTCTATATCTTCCCCCCCCCCCTCTTTTTCTCTTTCTTTCCTCAAATGAAAAGGATCCCCACCACATAAACCATAATATTCATCACGACATAGACCCCACCTTTACCGTCAGTTAAATATGCGTTGATATAGTAAAAGAACAGTGGATTGGGGGCAAGGGGGTCCGGGGATCATCTATGGGCTAGACGAATTGACTGTTATATTTGTTGTTTACAAGAAGATGTGCCCAATTGTTGTACAATATGAACCATAGGCCCTGCGAGGCCTATTTCCATTTTCCCTTTTATTGTTTTTCCTTTCTCCTTTTTACTGATATTTCCTAATGTTTGTAAAATATTCTGAAAACTTAATAAAAAGAGATTAAACATAATGGAGAAGACCACGGTTCATCCTGCTGACTGTATATATTTAGGTCTTTATGATCACTGTATATTCTAAATAAGCCAACACCACCATCCTCCTGGCAGGCAGAGATGGTACTGGCTCTAGCTAGTCAAGTGATGCTGTGCTGATGCATTATGGGACTGATTGCACAGCAAAGAGAAAAAGGTGGCAAGGACAAGTCAGGCATCATCTTGATTTTAGGTAAGTATCAGACAGGAGGCTGCACTGCATGGAAGTAACTGCTATATACAGAGCGTGACAATCAGGTGAGGGGTGCAGTGGGGGAAAATGGTTTTCACTGGAGTGGCCATTTAAAGAGGGCCGGTCATCTTTCCGGACGTGTCTATTTTAGCAAATATTTGTATTCCACATCATATAACGATTCTGGGGCATCTTTTCTTAAAGGTCTTGCTTTTTGTTATCGCTCCTAGAAATGTATGAATAAACGGGCAACTGGGTGTTACTAGTTGAGGAGGTCCGCCCCCACTTAAAGAGAAAATAAAAGGATGGTATATTCCAATTGTCATTGTATACAGACTTACAGGACGGACAATGAAGGAACAGAACAACACACAGCTATGAGAAGAGACGCGTAAAGACGCCCTTAATTGTAGATGCTTTACGGAAAGGGTCTTCTGATGAATATTGTCGCACACATATCACTTTAACATAACACTTCTGCTCGGATTTCTATCAAGTAGACTATTGCAGAGACACTAGGACAGAGTCACTATTCAAAATGCGCCAGAAGACGGTCTTATATGTTCGCACTATATTCATGATGCGTTTTAGACAGTTTTGGACACTTCTTGCAGTGTCTGAAAAAGTGGCTTTGCTTCACAGAAAGGGGTGCAACATTGTGTGCCAAAAACTGCACCACAATTAGGGCAACTAGGTGGTGGAAAGTTAGACTAGACAGTCCGAAGAGGCCCCAGATGTATCATCCAGCATGAGTCGCTGTGATAAACTGATGCATGTCAAGGCCGGTCTCACACGGACGGGTCAGATTCCGCATGCAGGAGACCAAAGCGGAGTCCGACTCTGACCACGTCCGGGCGACCCTGCGTACCTTATTTTCTCTGTAATGCAGATGACCGGACGCTCGGTGTCGGTCATACACCATGAACATTTTTTTATATTGTTTTTTTAAATATTTGTTTTTGTGGCTAGGTAATGATGTGGGGTACCCGCGGGCCTGTTGGCAATGCCAATTGCGGGTGGCCCGCGAGTTGGATGGCTGCTTCCAATGACTTCAATGGAAGCCGTCCGTGCGGAATCCACACAAAAACAGAACATGCTGCGATTTTATTTCTGCTTGTGGAAATCGCAATTTGCTATTCACTCATCTGAGCGGATATGCAAATTTTCTATTCTTTTAAGATGTGCGGAATCCCGCGTATCGTATGCACGGGTGACGATCACGGATTCCGCAATAGAAATCCAGTCGTACGAGACCGGCCTGATACTGTCTAGTCCAAGTCTGCACTAAATATTAGATTAAATCTGCTCCAGTGTGGCTACTAGAGGGCAGGCGCCGCACTCCAGGCTCTGCATAGGGTCCTGCCCAACTATACCATAGCCATGCAGTTAGCCGTATGGACTCTGGCCAAAACATTACTACATGCTAGATTTCATATAACCCCAATGACGTAAATAAGGTGCTCATCTGTTATATGCAAGAAGCCTGCAGTGTGGTTCCTGCTCCCCAGATTGTACAGGATTCCTGACCTGCTGACAGTGAAGACAGCAATCAGCGCTAGAAGAGAAACGGTCTATGAAGTGTGGCCATTGGACAGGAGATACACCATCCACACGAAGATCTTCATGCATTTCTGGAAGGTGACGTCACGAGATACTGCAGGTGACGTCATGTATGAGAGGTCATGCACACTAAGGCACCTCTCCTACAGTCCTTGGACTAGCTTACAGCAGGCTTTCCCATTGCTGGTCTGGTTCCATCACATCGTGCTCCGTGCCTCCCGGCTCCGTCAGGCTGACAGCAGAATTATCTGCATGTGTAAGCTCCAAGTTATTAATAAAAAGGAAAAACCACAAACTTATCAGCAATGCCAAGAGTTTCTGGAAGGTGTAGGCTACAGGCAGGTCCCGGATTTATGTCTGGAGCTGCTGCTGACTGATCTGATCGTTCTCAGGAGTGCAGGAAGAGGACGCTCCTCACTTACATAATTATTGGCTCAACCACTAATAGAAAGTATGGGCCTGTATGGAGCCGTCACCTGGTCACTAGACATGTTTTATGGAGTGTGCATTAGTCTACAGTCATTGCCTAAGTATTACAACTATTTGCAGAGGTCTCCTTTGAATTGCACCACTGTGAAAAATTGCCATTTCATGTTCCAATTGTAGGGGTTGTCCCGTTGTAAACCATTTATGCCCCATCTTTAGGTCATCCATAGGAGATTGATTGAGGTTGGTCACCCAAGACCCCCAACAAGCAGTTGTTTGCTGAGGCCAGCACACTCATATGAACTGAGCAGATTTCTTCAGGAAGCAGACAGCTCAGTTATTACTGTAGTGGCCAGGCCTGGTATTGGAGGCCAAGTTCTCATTCACTTCAATGGAAACTTGAACGGCAATACCAAGTCTGGCTATTCGAGTAAAAATGGAGCTGTTTTCTCCCTGCGAAAATCAGCTCCCTGCACAAGTTCACTGGCTCAGCAAAAAGATGGGAATCCTGTAAGACAGACCCCTGCTGATCTACTATTGATGACTTAACGATAGACCATTAAAAAGAGGCTGTTGGAGTTAAGGACACCCCGTTACCGGGTCCCCCATACTGTAAAATATGGTGGCAGAGTGTAGTCATTGGCTGCTATAGCAGGTTTGCTTGACGTTACCGCTGCCTGCAAGCAGATAGCGGAGCCTGAAGCCAGTGGCAGGGGATATATGGGTGAGCAGGGAGAGGTGAATAACCCGTAACTTGGACTACCAAGCAGTTAGGGAGGCACTGCTACCATTTTGAAAAACAAAAGGATGGACCTGGGAACTCACGGATTCATAGCAGAGAGCTATAAGGAGAGTACGTAGCAACATTACTGCCCCCTATGGGCCAGGGACAAACTGGACACTCACCATAATAATGCAGATATTCTAGCAAGTTGGAAACTTATATTTGGGATAGAAAGGTTTCTGGATATTGAACTGCTTTTTAGAATGGAGTTTTTTGTTTTTTTATTAAAGTGCCACAGAGGCAAAAAAACATCAGTTTTTACCCCATGTGAAAAAATATCCCTGGAGATTTCTAGCATATAGTTCTTCATGCTTTTAGAAGCTGCTGTCAAGTTTGGTGCAGGTTACAATGTTATCAACTATTACAGCAAGGCAACTTTATGATGCTTTTAGCGCAATATATCCTTTATAACAGATTCCAGACACCTCGGCAGCCTATCATTACCAGGTATATTACACCATCATGTCTGGAAAAATGAAAGGGTTTCCCTTGCCCAATTAAGCTAATTAGAGGCCCGAGTTACATCAAGGTTAAGATGACAGGGATTATATACAAAAACTGAAAGATAGGCAAACAGAAGGCCTTCCCGTTATTTCATGTCAAGTTGGTAAAACTACCACTTAGTGGTTGCTTATGGATATCAGGTTATCGGATGGCTGGCTGGCTAACATAACCATTATTACGCCTCCTACATGAATGCTATATAGCTAGGGTCTCCAACCTCTTGTACCTGGGAAGCTACAGTCAATTCAAAAACGGAGAAACTTTTAGTCTATGGCTATATGGCAATGTTGACCATGAAATACGCCACGTAGTCAAAGATGAAGCCATAGCCCTGCTACATGGCACTCTAAGGTAAGCGGATGCAGTTGTGTTGCAACCAGCAAGTTTACATGACCTGACAACTGCAAGAATTCCAGCAGATTTTTTGTGATCGGTGGATCATGGCAACTTGCAAGTCACAGTGTGCCGTAGTCTAAATGTGGAAAAACAAGAAATTGTGAAATTTTGCTAATATTTGAATGTGACATCTGATGCTAGTACTAGGTTCTCTGAATTGTCGTGGTTTGAATATATCTGAAATATCAATTGCCAGTACATATGATTATAATTTCGGACTTCCATGGCGAGCCACGCAGCAAGAGGTTGCGAGCCACTGGTTGGGGACCACTGCTATATAGTAAGGGTTAATTGGCTTTGGCATTCTTTTAGCTGAACATCCTCTAAAGAAAGATTTGGTGAAGCGCAGACCCCTCACAACTGATATGAGAGGCCTCCCAGGTGATGAGAGAATGGCTGTATAATGCTTCAATGGAGATCTTGTAAAATCATGTAGGGTCATCCAGAGTAAACAAGACTGTAACTAGCAAGGGGAGGGTGCAGCCCATCATGGAATAACACAGGTGAAGTCTCCTCTGAACATCTGGGGCTGACAGATGAATCAACAGGGCTCTCCCCAGATAGTAACTGCACATCATGAAGGCCAAGTATGATATAATGGTTTCCCATCTTGTTGACCTACTATTTGTATCTCTCTTTAGATATCTTGTATGTATATCCACTCTTTAGCTCTTTAAGTAAACTCTGTTAATGCTTGGCCTGTCTGAAACTATTTATTTTGGCATCTTAGCACCGACAGTAAAACACTGATGCCAACCAAGCTTTCCCTGTATGAAGAATGACAAATCTATCACAGAATTGCCATTCAGGGCCAAGGTAAAGTTGGGTGACAGCCCTGGGAGCAGTAATAGTGCTCCCATAATAGCCGCTTCTGGGAAAGCTGAGACATATCTAACAAAATAGAATTGCAGCAGATGGCAACCTCATATTTAAAGCGTACGTGCACTTTCAGGATAAGCTGACACACGTGTACATGAGGAATGCCACCATTTCTGGTGATACTTTTCACCAGTGTTCTCCTCTGTAGACCTCATCTGTAATTTGCAGTCTTCCCTGAGCTGGCGGCTGGAGACTAGTTGCTAGGAGGACTTCATACACTACACACAAAGGGGAGCAGTACATCATCTCTCTCTGTGGACAGTCAGCAGCATCATGGAGGTCATTAAACAGCAGTGCTGAGCAGTGTAGATGTGAATCCATGACATAGGTGAGATAACACTCTTGGAGTGGCAGTAGGATGACCGAGTGTCCATCTGCCTCAGTCCCACTATATCAGCATCCTACTGCTGTCCTCTCCATAGACTTCTATGGGAAGCACTAGTCTTTACCATCCCCCACTTCCTGTGTTCAGTCTCATCATCACTGTTACTAGAGACAGACCTCACATGACTGCAGGCAGCAGACTGGAAGAAAGGCAAACTTCTAGTTGCCAGCACTTTAGAGGGATTTTTTTTTTTTTTTAAACACAAACTGCAATATAGGGGGAAAAAAAAGTGACCTGCACTTTTCATAGACATTACAGAGGCCGTCATATAAGGTTTTTTTTTTTTTAATGCAGTGCACATTAAAAAAGAGGATTTTATCATCTTCAGGTGAAACTCTTTAAGCCACATTACGACAATGCTATGTACAGAAAAACTTTGCAACCAGCACTGTACCGTTAGGCAATCACTTTTGCATATGTCAAGTGTACATCTCGCCTAAAGGCCCATTTACATGCATTGATTATCGCCTCAAATGCGTTCAAACGATGGCATATGAGCGATAATTGTTGCATGTAAATACTACCATCATTCACTCTTCAGCTGAACGATGATTTTAAGGTAAGCTTAAAATCCATTATTCAGCCAGAGTGAGAGATGAGGGACTGCACACTGTTCTGCACGGAAGTTGGAAATTACATTGTATTCTGCCAACAGCCCCTGCGAGAACAATGCAGCTGTGTGCAGAGCTCAGACCACATGCTGTGCTCTGCAAACAGCTCCCAGAAGCCCTTTTACATGCAAATTAAGCTATTCAAGTGTTAATGGACATTAGTGTTCATCCAAAACGACCGCTAAAACTGTAAATCCATCAAACGTTTGAAACAGTCTTTGAGTGTAAATGGGCCTTAAGCAAACCCTATCATTCTTTCTACACGGTTTGACATGCAGGACACGATAAACACAAACTGGGTAATCCGAAATGCTGTAGCCCTATAACAAATCTGACATTCTTGCCGTACAAAGGTCAATATAGAGTCCCGCTAGGCTTGGTCCATCCCACATGTATCAATAGACATTTTGCTAGCCTCACATAAGTTCCCCGGGAAAATAGACCAATGCAGCTGATAATCAGAATTGTTGGAGGTCATTACTGCGCACGCTCCAGAGATGCCATCAGCGCAGCAGATGCTGAAGTGTGTTTCCTCAGACATACAACAATGACATATCCCACCATCCCCTCATCAATGACTGACATGTGGCTTTCATTACAGTCTTGAATGAACAGAACAGTGTTCCGTCTTCCAGCTTTTCTATTACCCAGTGCGGCTACTGACCAGTGGATGGAGTTGTGTTGCAGGTCCTACATACTTGGATATGCCATAGACTGGGCACGGATGCAACATATTGGGCCAGCACCTAGAGCACCGCTACAGGGAACATGATCACGCCCCAGTAGCTTCCCCTAGGCCCAGTTGCAGAAGGTCCCGGTGGCACACCCACCCTGGTATCAGCACATTGTGATGGCACCATTACTACCGTATGAGCAAGAGCTTATAAAAACAGGCAACCACATTTAAAAGGGAACCAGTCACAAAACAGGTTGGTGTAAATGACCGACGGCTCATACTACCCTGCTGCCCGGGCAGATTAGGGGGACCTGACAGACACCCCTTAAAGCACTAATTTCTCTATTTTACTGCTATACAAACCATAAACCAGTTTCGGTAAAGAGCTTCTACCAAGAATCTCCCCCACACAAGACGACGAGCAATTAAACCAACAGTTAGTAATGCTTGCCTGTCCTCTTTGTTAATCTGGTCGCCAAATCCAACGGTGTCCACGATCGTCAGTTTCAGGTGCACGTTGCTCTCCTTCAGCTCGTATGTCCGTGGTCTTAATCGTACTCCGTTCTCGTAATGGCTGGCCTCTTCCGTTTCAAAGGTTGTGTTAAAAAGGGTGTTCATTAATGTAGACTTTCCAATACCGGTCTCACCTAGGCAATAAAGCAGACAAACTCGTTAAACGGAACATTCACGACTAACCTCTGATGAAATCGGATTTAGAGGGCTGGGTGGACTTCAGAGTTCATTGCATGTGTATCCATATGGCTCAAAGTACTTCTTCTGGAATGCAATAGTAAAACCTGGGACTGATACGCCAATGGGCTAGAGGCCGCTACATATGTGGAGCCTGGTGGGTCAGTACGGACTTACATCTCATGGTTGTTGCCTCTTTAGTCCCCATTCAGTAGTCGGATACATGTAATACAGCTCTGCGATTAGGCAGTGATAGAACACAAAGCTATGCTACATTCAGGAGCCAGGTGGGATACCAAGCTATTACCAGAGACATCAAAGAGTTAAATTGGATAAGTAAGAATTTTTTTTATGCCTGCAGTCAGCCACACAGGGTCCCTTTAAAAGGCATGACTGCCAGTTGCTTCAGCGCCCGGCAGCCATGCCAGCGACAATTGTGATTCTGCTTTCAAGCTGGGTAAGGGTCGCTCTGTGAATGGTGGCGGAGTGGGTTGCCCACCTCCATTCACTGTAAAGAGGCCGTCATTCCGAAACGAACGATGACTTGTTTACACAGGCCAATTGTTTGATTTTTGTGCTTGTAGAAATTGGTCAATTATTGATTGCTCAGTCGCTGCTGGCATTTACACTAAACAATTGTCTCTCAGATTCCCGCGATCCAGGGAGAATCTAACGGCCATCACTAAGTGTAAAATAGCCCTTCGTATCAGGAGAGAAAGCCAAACAGCAATCCATCATACAGTAGAGAGGAATGGAGCGGTCTAGAAAGTAATGCAGGCGGGTTTGGTTAGAGTAACTGCACTTTCACGCTGAGGCACTCCTGCTCCGTTGGCAGCGCCATATAATGCCTATGTAGTGCTATATGGGGCTTTCAGCTGCTGGGGGGAGCCCCGTTACTCTAAAGCTCATACAGGACCTTATGGCATTCGCAGTACTGCCTCAATATCACAGGACATTAGACATATACCCGAACTGAAACGAGCAGTCATATAGTTTATGCCACAATGGCTCTTCATGCAGATTCTGACTTCACAGATCTAAGGCCTCATGTTCACGGGGCGGACTGGTTGCCGCATGCAGGGGCCTGCAGCAGAATCGGACCCTGCCTACCTGTCCAGGTCTTCTATTTCCTTCCCGGTGGATGTGTGCGGAAGCGCCAGCCAGCGCATTGCCGCACATGAGCAATGGAGTTTATCTTTTTTTTTCTAAACTCCTGTTTTTCCGCGGAATCCATGGCCCGTCCGAATTGCGGACGGGCGGCAGACTGGACAGTTTTCATTGACTTCAATGGAAGCCGTCCATGTAGGATCTGCACCAAAATGGAGCATGCCGCGATTTTTTTTCTGGACCAAAAGGTCTGCAAATCAAATCCGCATGCTTTATGTCATTTGTGGGCGCCTATGCTTCTCTATGGGCGGCTTTCGCAAGTCAGATCCGCCCAGGGACATTGGGCCTAAGAAAGAGAAATTTACAAGTACTGGTGACTCCCATGTAACGTCCTCTTCGTGGAAGAGAGCAGTACAAGATCATGGAGATCAATGTAATGGCTATTTCCATTACTTAAATAAATAAATGTGAAAGGCTTAAGATAGTATAAAATAAAAACCATATACTTGCCCGCTGCAGTGGCTTCCTGTTCAGCTCGGGTGCCCCGGTCTTTGTCGCTCAGAATCTGAGAGAAGCCGGCGGGCCATCACATAATATACACTGTGCAAGGGACCGCTCAGCCAATTAAGGCTTGTGGAAGAATCTCTGCTGAAGCCTGTGATTGGCCGATTGGTCATGTGACTGCCCGCTGGCTTCTTCCAGATTCAGAGTGTCTGGGGCTGGATAGCGAGCTGCTGGAGCAGGAGTGTAGGAACTGTGTTTTTATACCATTTTAGGTGGGTGGGCTGGAATGATCCCCAGCCCACTCAGTGTAAAAGTACAGGAATGATCATCGCTTGGATGGCCTGTCGGGCAGCAGCACCCATCAGATCATCCAGCGTAAAAGGGCCCTAATAATGTCTATTGGACACCTTATCAGTCAGCACATATTCATGAAAACTTACTCCCCAGGCGAGAAAAAAAAAACCTGCTCGCAAGGAACTTTTATGACTTTATGAGAATTAGTTTGGGAAGTTGCTCAGTGACTTACAGCGATGTTCAACACATGTCAAACAGCCATAAATCTTAATAGAAAAGACAAGCAATTTCAAAAAAGGTGAGTTACCGCATTGACCTGACATCTACACAGCGACTCAGGCATTTACCAACATGTCTGACATCTCAGGAAATGCCTTTGTATTGCTGACAAGGAGATTCCAATCTCTGAATTGGCCAAGTGTACCGGTAAGATGTGTTACTCTGCATTCCATACCTTCTTGTGGAAATAGTAGAGGGACGCCTTTTAGGATTCCAAGTACAAGGTCAATGGGATAGGGACAAAAACACAGGCCAACAGGCCCTAGATACAACTGTCCGACCCCGTTGTTAGCCCTTTCCAATCAAATTTTGGATTCAGGGTTTCCTAAAAGGCTCTTTTTGCGGTTATACAACAGTGCCATCTGCTGGCTAAAGCCAGTGTGTGTGTGCGCCAGAGAAGCTCCGACAGTGGAGTGGCTGGCAACAGACGGTAAGAATACCCTGTCGGACTTCTGACATTGGAGCTGTACAAGCTTCAATCAGAATGTAGGAAGATATCAGACAGTTGATTGAAAAGGGTTAAGGTGTCTGGACGCTCTAGGCTGAGAAAGACATTCTTGACCATCAGATATCTGCAGAATACTAGATCAAACATTTTAATCCCAGAATCATTGGCTATTGTGTCATTAACCCCTTACCCTTTTTGATATTCTCATTTTCCATTCTTTTCTCCCCACAGGACAGCTCTTATTTTTCAGTCACTTATCTACAGCTTGCTGCTGAACGACTGGTATTGTTCATTGGTACCCTTTAATGTCCTAAATAATCTGCTGCAAGACTTTTAAAAACTTTCAAGTAGGGAGAAAGGGAAAGAAAATACTATTTCACCAATGGGGGTTGGAGGGGTTGCTTTGATAATATTCATGGTGCAGTAAAAGTGACATTATCTGTATTCTGTGGATCAGTATGATTACTGCAATACCAAATTTAGATTTTTATTTATGTAATAAGACAAAAAAAAAAAAAAAAAAAAAAATATAGCTCTTTTATTAATTGGGTTGTGTGAAGTTTACTTTTTGCATAGTGACCTGTAGTTTACATAAAAGGAAGATGGAAGAATACCTCTGCAGCGCCACCTATTGGAAGGCAGTTTCCTGCAAGTCAATGTTAGACTCTTTAAACAAGCCTTGTAACAATGACTGGGAATTGAAAGCCAAGCCAGAATCCATACACAGACAGCTGTTTCAGGGTGTTTGCCCCTCATCAGTGTGCAGTAGGTTTCTGGCTTGGCTAGCAAGAGGCCTGTGACGTGGGTCAGAAACGCTATCTTTTCTCCTTAGGGAGAAGATGAGTGAGCTGGCGCTGCAGAGGAATTGTTCTATCTTCCTTATTTGCATATTACCCAGAGGAGCATGAATGGCCTTATAAGGCCACTCACCTTCCCTGTAGTTTTCATTATCATTTCGGCATATATACTTTTTGATCACTTGTTATTCAATTTTTTTCCCTTGGATATGGGGGTGACAAAAAAAAACAAAAACCACAATTCTGGCATTGCATGTATTATTTTTCCTAGTGCATTTATCATAGAGGATTAGTAATGTGATATTTTAATTATCTGGTGTTTTCTGGATGGCAGTTATACTATTTTTTTATTTAGGCAACTAGGAATATATAAAAAAAACAAACAAACAAAAAAAAACAAAAACACCACGACTAAACCCCTTTTGAACCATTTCTTAAAGGGGTTGTCCCGCGGCAGCAAGTGGGGTTATACACTTCTGTATGGCGTAGCTCAGCCTCGTCACATGTGCCGATTCCAGCCAATCAGGAGGCTGGAATCGGCACACGTCATGGGGCGGAGCTACGCGATGACGCGTACAAGGGGGCGGAGCCAGAACGCTGCTGCTGCCGAGCCAAAGGGAAAAGACCCATCTGCGCAAGCGCGTCTAATCGGGGGATTAGACGCTGAAATTAGACGGCACCATGGCGACGGGGACGCCAGCAACGGAGCAGGTAAGTGAATAACTTCTGTATGGCTCATATTTAATGCATAATGTACATTACAAAGTGCATTAATATGGCCATACAGAAGTGTATAGACCCACTTGCTATCGCGGGACAACCCCTTTAAGTCCCCACTGGAGATGTGAACTTGCAAGTACACAGACATGGAATCCTCCTGCAAACTACAAGCAGTTCAGATAATTGGGACTGATGATCAGCCGATTCACTGCTGGCTTCTGTTTAAAAAGGTTTTGCCTCAGATGACAATAAGCTTTCAATATTGTGAAATATGGGACTGGATCCTTTTGTATGAAATCTCAGCTTTTAGGGGCAAAAAGCAAAGCACAGATCTAAATCACACAACAGGAACAACAACTGCACAAACAGAAGATGACGTGTGACTTACCTACACAGAGGATGTTGAAGCAGAAACCTTGGGTAACCGATTTACTAACAAGCTGATCTGGAAGACTGTCAAACCCCACATGGCCACTCAGCAAGAGGCTGCGTTTGTCTTCATTCTGTGACAAGAAAGACAGCAGTTAGTGGCCAGGAACCGTGCCAGGAGGGTGCAGATACAGCAGCTACCACCTTACTGGATCACTAGAACATAATGACTGCTCCTTCCTAACCAGCACTAACTTCTCTCACCATCTTGTGCTACGGTAGCTGCTCTGTGGGATTGGATCAGACAGGCTAACTTCCCATACGCATCAATGAGCCTTGGACGCCCACATGACCTTGTCACCAATTTACCGATTCTCATTTCCTAGAGCCGATTTGGCAGATACTTAGCCACTATATGCTGGGGACACCCCACAAGAACTGCCATCTCGGAGTTGCTCTGAACCGGTCTTCTAGCCGTCATTATTTGGTCCTTGTCAAAGTCCCTCCGATCCTGACCCTTGCCCGTTCTTCCTGCTTCCAGCACAACACAAACTGATTGTTTCCTGACTAATAGATCACTGACAGATGCTACTTTCCCAAGATAATTAACCCCTTGACGCTAAAGGTGTACCTATACACCCTCCAGCAGCGGGGTTTATATGGAGCAGCTCAAAGTCCCCCGCGGGTGGCCATATACTTGTGCTTATTATGTGGCATGTCTTAGTAAAAATGCTGGCAGAAATATAATATACTAAGAATTTTCTTAGATTTCTTAAAAAGTAGTCTGGGGTAAGGAAAAAAAAAAAAAAAAAGCTAAATAAAATTTGGCGCCATCGTAATCATATCGACCCATTGCATAAAGTTATGCACGCTCTGCAAACAAGATCCCCCCCAAAGTAGTCAAAATTATAGTGTTTTTCCCCCATTTTACTCCACTTATAATTTTATTTCAATTCTTTCAGTATGTGACATGGTACAATTTGTGTGTGGAGGGGGGGGGGGGGGGGGGGGGCTGCATCCTCAAGGGGTTAATGTCGCGGCCGACCAGTAACATCACGGCCCTTCATGGTTTTTTAGTAAAAAGGAAGTGAGACGATAGAAGTGCGGTTCAGCTCTGCAAGAAAACCCTTTTGATATTAAATAAGATCTCCGGGTTGATTCTTCATCAGAACTCCAGATCACGGGAAAGAATAGGAACGGTAAGGAAGTCTTATTTTCCAAGCAAATCTCCATGAATCCGCAACTTGAAAATAAGCACCATATGAGACGTAGGTGAAAGAGAAGGAAACCGCTGTTTTATATGGTTACGCTTTTCATCTCAAAATAGCTCAGAACATCACGATTTGACCAGAAAATATGCACTCAGTCAAAAAGTCACTCACAGCGGGCGCAGGATGTATGACTAAAGCCGAGAGCGGGGACCGCCTGCCAGCGCCGCACGTGCACAAGGCACACTTACCACCACGCAAATATACAGCCAGGTACTGCTCCGAGCACTCACATTGTGGCTCTTAGGAGGAGATCGGAGGGGATACCCAGGGGGCTGCCCGGCATCAGACTTAAAGGGGTTGTCCCGCAAAAGCAAGTGGGGTTATGCACTTCTGTATGGCCATATTAATGCACTTTGTAATATACATCGTGCATTAAATATGAGCCAAACAGAAGTTATTCACTTACCTGCTCCGTTGCTAGCGTCCTCGTTTCCATGGAGCCGTCTAATTTTCAGCGTCTAATCGCCCGATTAGACGCGCTTGCGCAGTCCGGTCTTCTGCTTTTCTCAATGGGGCCGCTCATGCCAGAGAGCGGCTCCTCGTAGCTCCGCCCCGTCACGTGCCGATTCCAGCCAATCAGGAGGCTGGAATCGGCAATGGACCGCACAGAAGAGCTGCGGTCCACCGAGGGAGAAGATCCCGCCGGCCATCTTCACCAGGTAAGTAAGAAGTCACCGGAGCGCGGGGATTCAGGTAAGCACTGTCCGGTTTTTATTTTTCACCCCTGCATCGGGTTTGTCTCACGCCGAACGGGGGGGGCTATTGAAAAAAAAACAAAACCCGTTTCGGTGCGGGACAACCCCTTTAAACCCGGGATCCCAGAGACGCACCCATAACACTTTAATATGGGTGCTTACAAAGTTCTCTCTACCTGTCAGAAAGTACAACGGGAGGCACCCAATCCAAAAACTGTATAAGACACTTCAGGAAGTCCTCCACAGCCACTTCTGGATTAAATACATGTCAGCTCTTATGGCCATGCGCCATATCCGACAGGGGATGCGTCCACGCGCCATATCCGACAGGGGATGCGTCCACGCGCCATATCCGACAGGGGATGCGTCCACGCGCCATATCCGACAGGGGATGCGTCCACGCGCCATATCCGACAGGGGATGCGTCCACGCGCCATATCCGACAGGGGATGCGTCCACGCGCCATATCCGACAGGGGATGCGTCACCTGTGGTTTCTGGGTTTTTTTTTGAGGGGTTGGGGGGGGGGGGGGGGGGGTGAAGAGTATTCTAGGCATACTGTGACATATGCAGAGATTGTGCAGGGAGGGGAGGAGGTGAGCTTTGATTCCTCGGTTATGTATATATATAGGTGTCGCCTTTCATTGTAATCTGTGATGATCAGATGGCTGCTGAAAAGTTCTCTCTACTGAACAGGAAGCGTTGGACTATTATTTGGCTTTGCAGTAAGTGTGAAAACTAGGAAGGTGTGATGTGTTATTTCACAGCAGCCAATCAGATTCCAGCGCCTTCATAAAATTGGAAATCCCTGCCCTTCAGTGATCCCGCCTGCCACCAGCACAGCAGGAACTGATGCAGGCCAACCCTCTGCAAGAAGGGGGCCTGACTAAGGTGCAACTTAGGGTTGGGAGGCTCCCCACATCACCAGAACTGCATGTGCAGGTTTAACTAGAATGGCACAACAAAAAATCTACATTTTAGCATTCTGGATTGAGAAAGCTGAAACTGTATAGGTTTAGGTCTAGGGATCAGCATCAGATTGTGGGCAGACCTTGTCGAAATCAGGAACATCTCATACAACAGTCCACAGGACAATAAGTGGCCCTCGAATAATTAAGCTTTTGGAGCGCCCTACTAACAATGAAGAGTCATCTGGGAGAACCCTTGTGCCATGTCACATGACAACACTTCATGTACTCAGAGCAAGGCGTTATCATGGGGCCATTGCAATCACATTACTACTTATGTCCTATTTTGACGGAAGATCGTCGTCTGTACGACCACACGAGCGCAGAAGTCACCACTAAGGTTGTTCTACTTTAATGCAGAGTGTTTAGGCAGAGAACACCGCTGGATCGCGGGCCTCTCGCTCAGCGCTTCACCTTCTATGTGAGAATCCCACGAACTAGCGATGATTTTTATGCGGACGGAAAATCAGTGATAACGAAAAGTGGGCGAATAGTAAACACAGGACAATTATTGGTTATTTTCATTTGTGTCAACGAATTTTGAGCAATAATCATCCCGTGTAAATGGCCCTTTACCTGAGCACCAAAGCAGATTTGTTTACTTGGAAAGCCTAAGGGCGGTCTTAAAAAAGTTGTGAGCTACCAGAGCATTGGTCACAGAGACTCAGACATGAGACTAGTGGTCTAAATCAAACCCACCCTGCTAAGCTACAGTATATACACATGGTTTAAAAAAATCCCTCCTCTAGGAGCCGCTGGAGTGGGATGGAACTGTGTGATTGTAATATTTTTATAATTAAGTGATTACAATATCGGAGCAAAAGAAAAATTTATCGTGGAAAACTGACCCCTTGAAGGGAGGCTCTAGTACCCTGTTGTACCACCTCCAGCTTGGATGCAAGATGTGATACAGGCAGGCATGGAGGCTCTAGTACCCTGTTGTACCGCCTCCAGCTTGGATGCAAGATGTGATACAGGCAGGCATGGAGGCTCTAGTACCCTGTTGTACATAGTCTAGCTTGGATACAGGATGTGATACAGGCAGGCATGGAGGCTCTAGTACCCTGTTGTACCGCCTCCAGCTTGGATACAAGATGTGATACGGGCAGGCATGGAGGCTCTAGTACCCTGTTGTACTGCCCCTAGTTTGGATACAAGATGTGATACAGGCGGGCATGGAGGCTCTAGTACCCTGTTGTACCGGCTGTAGCTTGGATACAAGATGTGATACGGATGGGCATGGAGGCTCTAGTACCCTGTTGTACCACCTCTAGCTTGGATACAAGATGCGATACAGGTGGGCATGGAGGCTCTAGTACCCTGTTGTACCGCCCCTAGCTTGGATACAAGATGTGATATGGGAAGGCATGGAGGCTCTAGTACCCTGTTGTGCTGCCTCTAGCTTGGATACAAGATGTGATAAGGGCGGGCATGGAGGCTCTAGTACCCTGTTGTGCTGCCTCTAGCTTGGATACAAGATGCGATACAGGCGGGCATGGAGGCTCTAGCACCCTGTTGTACCACCTCAAGCTTGGGTACAAGATGTGATACAGGCAGGCATGCAGGCTCTAGTACCCCATTGTACATAGTCTAGCTTGTATACAGGATGTGATACAGGCGAGCATGGAGGCATACAGGTTCTGTATGGTATCCTGCGGCATATCAGCCCACATTTTCTGTAACAGCCTCTAGATCGTGCAAACTTTTAGGCTGTCAAAGTTGGCGTCCCAAATGGTCCCATACATGTTTTACTAGCCATAAATCTGGTGACCGGTCAGCCACAGAAGTTTGACAATGTTGTGGGGACATTCCTGTGACCCCCTTGTGTGTGCGGGGCATTATCCTGCTGAAAAATCCCTCTGTGAAGCCGCCATGAGAGGAACACATGTGGCTGCAGGATGTCCTGAACATATCACACAAAAAGGAACTTATCCCTGTAATGTAAGGAGCTGTAAGACCTGCTCACATGTACTGACTGCGGACAGGATACGGATCCCCAACACACAGCAGGACTATAAGATCCAGGGGACATTCACATGTTCCACGTCCAATGTTGTGTACCTGATCATGTGCAGTAAATGTCCTGTTGGGGGGCTTTATGTCAGAGAAACAGGACAGAAACGTAAAGCGAGAATGAGGTCTCATCATAGAAAATAGACATTTTCTATGTTGGAATAGTTTTTCTGTCTGCTGAATGAAATGCACCAAGACCGCAGAAAGACAGAAGGTTATGGGAATCAGCGGCAGGAATGATAATGCTGTTATCCCAGCTGGGAAGTCTCCAGCGCTGACCTCCCTCATTACTGGGATGCCAAGAGGGGAGCCAAAATTCAATGAGAAAATCTATGCTGGGGTTTACAGTTAAAATTAATCGGATGAGAGAGCGAGGGTAACACCCCTAACCCTTTGCGCTACTACTGCCAATAGGCCCATCCGGCTACAAGGAACCCTCACATGAAATCTCAGCACATAGTATCCACAGAATGGCAGAGGCAGGAGCGTCAGACCTCATTATAGGAGTGAACCTATACTGCAGTATACCGCCATCACAAGCTATTTCATGAACGGCCAGCGAATATTTAGAAGAGGTGACAAGCTGTCATAATGATTCCCAACAACATGTCTTGCTCCGAACAACGGCGGCGAAGCCCCAACACAACTGCTGTGCCACCGCTCACTCATACGGGCATAGGTTTGTTGTTTATTTATGTGCGTAAACCGCCGTGCGCGCACAAGCATGTCAGCATAGCATATTCTGCGCATGGAATACCCCCCATACCGATCTCCCATAGGTGGCCATGTTATAGCTCAAACATATTGCACAAAATACACACACAAGAACAAAAATCACAGCATGTCATATCTTTGTGTGTATTACGCCTGCATTCACACGCCAAGATAGTACATGGTGATGGGCGGCATGCAGCCAGTACGCAATCTCATGACTGCTTATTACGTGTGTATATCTCGCAACCTGCTTGCTGTGGGACATAGTCATGTAAGCCTGGTCAAATACATGTTTTGTTATGTTTTTCTTCACGCGTGTATTAGGGCGCCCACCCACTCGCGTTTGCGTTTCCCGCGGGAAAAAAACGCAGCGTTTCCCGCGATTTTTCCGCGCGTTTTTCGCGGCTTTTCCGTGAATTTCCATTGACATTCATGGGTGCATTAGGAGAAAAATAAGGACACATATGCAACTGACAGTTCCTATGTTAAAAACGCAAACGCAACGCAAAAAAAACGCCAGTGGACAGGAACACATGTTATCTCTATGCCTGTGCAGGAAAAACGCAAAATGCAAAACGCAGGTAAAAAAACGCCAGTGGGTGGGCGCCCTTACGCTTCTGAAAACAAGCGCAAGTCTGAATGGCCCAATGTAAATCACTGGGCTTTTAGCACTGCCTAACGTGTAAGTGCGCCACAAGGAGCGCGCCTATGTAATCACTGCAGAAGTTTCAAGTAGTAACACTTTTATAGACTTTACATTCCGAATTCCTTACTAATTACAAGATATGCAGTAGTGATTGACAACGGCTTTCTATATCCAGAGGCTGAAATCCCGCAGATCCAGATCTACTCGCAGCTGAGCAGCAGATACAGCTGTGCGCAGACCAGCAATGCTCTGTGAGCTCACCCACCTGCACTCCAGACTGATACATTGTAACCAACTACCAGTTGTGGCTGTGCCAGGCAGAATATGCAGCAATTAGTAACATGCTGCGGATCTTATCGTTTGCAGGGTGTTCATTATTCAGTACAGATCTCCTTCTCCATGTGAATTGCTATAAAACACTCCATTCACTAACGGTGGACTAACGGCAGAGTGCGATGGGATTTCTGGGTGCCTACAGAGTTGACCCCTATGCACAGGTCCAACTGCACTGTCCCCGAGAATGAGGGTCTGCAGCATTCAGTAGTGGAGGCCACGCCATTCATTCCACTAAGAGCAGTGGAGATGGCCCCAGGCTCGTACCTGGCTATATGCAGGGGTCCTACTGAAATGAATGGAGCCACCACTTCATTCCTTACCAAAGCTTGTTCTCAGGATCACAGTGGTCCTAGCAATCGGATGCCCACCGATCAGCAAGTTATCCTGTGGATGGGGGATAACTTGTGATTCTGGAGTCCCTCTTTTATAGGGGCACTAACTTTTCAGGGAACTTCTGCACCTCTACCAGCTTGTGTTGTCTCATCATTTCTGTAATATACTTGCATTCAAAGTTCTGTTGCTTTACCGCGGTAAATCATGTTTGAACTGGCTGCCACTGGGGGTCTCCCTTCCAGCTTCTCTGCTATCCACTCTGTCCTTGGGTATAGAGCTTCCTCAGTAACAAGGACATATGGATGATTTCATAGCAATGGGGGAGAAACTATCTTCATAGGCAGCTTCCCTGTGCTTACAGGCTGACAGATGTGCAGTCACAGTGATAAACGCCACAGTCTCTGCCTCTCCTGCTGTTACAGCATGTGTCTGTGTGCGCGCGCACCTTATAGTGGGTTTACTACATGTTTGGCAAGGTGGTCTCTAAATGTCTGATGTTCCTGAGAAAGCCGAAGCGTGGGCATTCAGATACTGCCTCCCTGCTGACTGGATCAGAGACAATGCAATGCAGGATGGGAGGTAGAGCCAAGTAAGTGCAGGACAGTGAACTACTGGCAGAAGACTAGGCTTGCTGCACACCCCCTTCCTTGAAAGTAGATTGCAAACAGCAGAGCAACAGAAAAATCGGGAAGACCACCTAAAAATCAAAACTTACAGACATGAAACGAGGTACAGAGCACAAGCAAACGAGGGGATACAGAGAACCTGGTGCATTTTAGAAACATTGTTGAAAACTCTGGTATGCTTTAAAGGGGTTGTCCCGCGCCGAAACGGGTTTTTTTTTTTTTCAACCCCCCCCCCGTTCGGCGCGAGACAACCCCGATGCAGGGAGGTAAAGAAAGCTCACCGGAGCGCTTACCTTAATCCCCGCGCTCCGGTGACTTCTCTACTCACCGCTGAAGATGGCCTCTTCCTCCGTGGACCGCAGCTCTTCTGTGCGGTCCACTGCCGATTCCAGCCTCCTGATTGGCTGGAATCGGCACGTGACGGGGCGGAGCTACACGGAGCTACACGGAGCCCCATAGAAGACTGCAGAAGACCCGGACTGCGCAAGCGCGGCTAATTTGGCCATCGGAGGCCAAAAATTAGTCGGCTCCATGGAGACGAGGACGCTAGCAACGGAGCAGGTAAGTATAAAACTTTTTATAACTTCTGTATGGCTCATAATTAATGCACAATGTACATTACAAAGTGCATTATTATGGCCATACAGAAGTGTATAGACCCACTTGCTGCCTCGGGACATCTCCTTTAAGGCTACACACTGGCATCAGGACTTCCACTTTAAAAAAGGAGCTATGACAGTCTGCTGGATGTACCAATCAACAAGGGTTTCTCTTGTTCCGAGTTGCTCTGCACACTGCAGAAGCTCTGGACAATAATGTGGACAGAGGCTAATGCTGGTTATGTACTCAGCTCACAAAAGGATTATGTAGATGTAATGGTCCACGCCCTGGTATATGCTCCATGCTCTTGAATATATATGCAATAAGGAAGATGGAACAATACCTCTGCAGCACCATCTATTGGATGTCAGCATTCCTGCAAATCAATGTCAGACCCTTTTTACAGGTCTTTCTAACAATGACTGGGAATTGACCAAAAGCCGAATCCATACGCAGACAGCTGTTTCTGGGTTTTGCCCCTCAGTGTGCAGTAGGGTCCTGGCTTGGCTAGTGAGAGGCCTATGACGTGGGTTGGGAGGGATAACATCACTCCCTAGGGAGAGCACCAAGAAGGTGAATGAGGAGACTTATAAGGCCATCCATGCTCCTCTGGGAAATATATGCAAATAAGGTAGATGGAACACCACCTTTTCAGTGCCACCCATTGGATGGCAGTGTTCCTGCAAATTGATAGATATATATATATATATTATACACACACACACACACACAATATCTTCCTTTTCCGACCCTTCTAATCCTTGTGTACCATATGCAAAAAAAAACAAAGCTAAAAAAAAAAAAGCACAACTTGTAAAATTACTATAAAAGGCAATCCTACACAGTAGATGCCTCGCTTTGATGTGGGGCTTTGTAATTGGCCAAGCAGCATAGCTAATGTGCATTGAGGGGGGCACTGGGGCAGCAGAGACATTATATGGGGATCTTTGAGTTGGTATTCAAGAGAAAAGCTCAGAGAAACTCCTAAGACGATGGGGTACGTGCCGCTCATGTTAATGCCCAGGGGGTACCCAATCATCTACATGGGAAAGGAGCAGGAAATTAAAGTGTTTACAGGGTTGCTTCTGACAGATTTGACAAACCATTAACCCTTTCCTTCCAGCACGGCTCAGAACAAACACCGATGCTTGGCAGGCAGACAAAGCTTAGCAGCCAACAGGTCTCCGTGTGAATTGGGATATATGATGGAGTCGAGAGAAAAAGACTAACTTTACAAAATCCACATCCAGATGATGTCCAAGATGTCAGACTGTACTACTCCGCACCCAGAAAGCGCGGACCACATATGCGCCATTTCATAACGTCAGGCATTTTCAGAGGAAATGAAGCTTTGTTATTCCGCAGCTTGCCCAGCGCCGGCCACAAGCTCCCCCAGCTATGTTTAAAAGGTTATTAAATTAAAGAAATAATCGAAACGTCAGTCATGGGGATCTGTAATGTGAGCCGCAGGCCTCGGAGAGGGAACAAGCAAATTAAAGCAGACATCTCCTCCTAGATCCTATTCAACACCACACTGGGCGCCTATTATATAACGCTGCATCACCCTGACTAGCACTTCCAACAACCAAAACTAGCGACTCCCGCGTATAGTGAAGGAGGGTCACCGTGCCGCTCCATAACGGGGCAGCGGTAGGTGCATTCACCCTGCCAGGTGGGAAAACCGTTCATATCAGGAGTGGGCGCAACTGTTCAATAGCAGAGTACAATATTTGGTCTGTGCTGCCAGCCAAAGTGCCCATCAATCTGTTCAACCATTATGTATTGAATTAATAGATAATGAGCTGATTATTCTACCCCTCCTCACTCATCTTCCTGACGTGGCAAGTGCTTGGCTCTGAAGAGGAGCCTGGGAGAAAGAAGGGCAAGTATATGTAAGAGTCTGGGGGTTTGCTTTAAAGGGGTTGTTCCAGACCCAAAAACCTCTGTTGCAGATCCGGCACAAAATACTGGCAGAAATAGCACTGCATGCACGCCATTTCTTCCTATAAAGTTATGGGCAGCTAAGCGGAAACCAAACGGACTCCATTATAGTCAATGGGGTCCATTCAGTGCTGTTCAGTCCTGTCATAAGACAGACCCGGTCGGCCAGGGGATTCCACTTTCCTTAATGAAGCAGTTAAAGGGAACCCACGATGCAGATGTGGGTACTAGTGTATCTTGACGCCACCAGGAAGTCCTGGTGGAGCCAAGATTCACAGGGGATGATGCCCCCTGAAGCTGATAGGCTGCACAGTTGGCAGGGCTGCAGGTCCTGGTAGCCCACTAAGGAACGCTTCTTTGGAGCAGCATACAGCGGCCCCAGCTGCAGGTTCAGCTTAAAGGCTGTTCCCCTGTCGGTGTGACAGCAGCATGGCCCCCCACCCCCGACCCAACTTACCCCGACGTGATGGTAAGATTGAGGCCGGCAGCAGAGCCAAGGCCGGCCACAAGCAATAGAGACACTTCTAGCACCTTCCAGGCCTTGGCCCAATCGGGAGCTAGGGGTGCGAGAGGGGCGTTCCTCCTGTCAAACCCCTAGCTTCTGGTGGAGTCAAGGTACACTAATACCGCAGATGTGAAAGCACCCTCACACTGCAATCTGCAATTTACTCACATTGGCAAAAATGTCCCATTTTCCCAATCAGAACTATGGTCACATGGTTGTCCCATTGATGTCCCTTACACAACCATGAGCCTCTGCAGCTACGCTGGCAACTATGCAAGTCTCGGAGAACAGTCCCCTCAACTCCATTACTGCGCCAATGCAGACTGAAGAACATCAGAGCGCACACAGTACGCCTGATTGGAGATGGTTAGTCTGCAGACCCCCGTATAACTTACTATGCCCTGTATAGTCACAGAGGTCGCTAGAAGACAGTGATGAGAAACCGATTTTCCGCTCTAAAATTAAACAAAAATATGCTTAAAGAAAAAATAAAATCCAGGAACAATCCGACTGTCAATGTGCCCTAATTATTATATGTGACAGCCGTGGTAAGAGGTAAAGCCTGACACATGATGGATGAGCAGGTAGTCCCAGACAGCAGGGGATCTAGGAAAGTGTTCTGGCACACTTATCCCGCCAGCAACAGATGTCTGCCCTCAGATAAGTCACCTCTCTGGTTACCGTAAGCCCATTAATCAGTCTGTCCGGGACACAGCGCTGCACTAAGGAGCTTGGCGTTACAGCTGTGCTTCATATGTGATGTTCTAGCAGGTTGGATACACAATTTATCAACTAATAGAAACAAGACATGCAACATTGTTGCTGCTTCTCATCAGTCACTCCATGCACGATTCGCACAACATGCCCACTTCCCATCTATCCGTGATCTCACGCCAGTCCATACATGTGTGTGCGTGTAGGACTGCGCTTCCCAGTATGGCTCCACCCGACGCTAACACAGAGGTGACCTTGCAGGCCCAACAAGTTTCTGACTGCATGCAGACAATGTGGTTAAACGCCAACACAGGAACCTTTATATAAAGCTAGACCACAAGACCTCGAGCCAACTCTACAGAGAACAGCCCAATAATCCACACCGATCAGCCGAGGCGTGGGCTCCGCAGAACTGATGGGCATCTGCAGCAATCACTGAAGGCATCATCCTGCAAAAGGAAATAATCCCCTATCCACAGGAGAAGGTCCAACCACCGGGACCCCAACTGATCACGAAAATGGGGGGCCCTGAATGAATGGAGTGGTAGTGGCACATAGACACCCCTACCCCACTAAAGCAGATAGCCATCTGACAGATCTCGTATCCACCGAGTAGGAGAGAACTTTATTTTGTGGGACAACGCTTTTAAAGGGGTTTTGCCAGGATGGCACCCCTCTTCACATGCCTTATTCAGGCTCCTTCACATGGGCGTATGAGCATTTGCACATGCCTCAGTTTTTACAGAACGAATCCTTTATTGTGGCACACATCAGCATTAAAGCGAATGCGTCATCAGAAAGCGATTTATTCTATAAACCAAGCAAAAAGTTAAATTATTTTTGGCATTTTTTCTTCTTGATTTCAAAACCAGCACATTTACTAAAATCCTGCAGTTTTCACACGGATCACAGAGGCAGATAATAGGCTGATGCTTCCTGCTCTGTAGAGAAAGCTTCTCCGCAATCATCTATCACTAGCTAGGTTACAATATACGTCCACAGTATATAGAGCACACAATAGGTGATATCAGAGCGTATCCACTCCCCTCCCTGCACAGGTTTGAGACCACGCTCAGAACAGTCTCTCATAGAAGTCTATGAGTCCCTCTCCTATCCATTGTGTCTACCGCCCATGAAGCTGCTGTAAAGCTCATCTCTATGATGAAAATGCTGTTGATAGCGGTTCACGCAAGACATCTACCCCTTGTCCTGTACAGACAATGCAGGTTTTGCACGGGAGATAAAATAGCGCGGTTTTCTCCCAATGCAAGAGCGCGTGAAATCGCTGGAATATGAAGCCCATGTTTTTCCTAATGCCATGAAAAGAAAATTGCGCCATCTTGCTGCGATAACCTTTTCCCCCCTCCCCTAGGTTTCCCTATGGAGCCTCCGCTTTATCCCATCACAACATACGTGCTTGCAATGCTTTTTAACATTAGAAACTCCTAATGTCTATCGTGCGAGAAAGTCGCGGGCGGCAGCGATGGAAGATTATTCTCCAAGAAAAAGCATCGCAGACATTGCATGAGTAAGATGCAATAGTGCCAGGATTTTCTTGCGGCGATATCGCATTTGCCCCTGTGAAACTAGCGAAGGGCACAAAATCTACAATGAAGGAAAAAAAAACACGTGAAAAAAAAAAAAGTTTCACTAAGAGCTTTTAATTGTATATTTGCATATTTAGAGGGTAAACTCATGTTCCTCCACACCATTCTTCATCACATTTTGCAGTGTAGCAGGGGACATTATCCTGCCGAAAGAGGCCGCTGCTGTGAAGAGATGGGTCTGTAGCAATATTTAGGTAGCTGGCATGTGCCAGGGATGCAGCAGTTGGACCATTGCCCGAAGCATGACACTGTCACCTCTGGCTTCCTATGGGGCATCGTGGTACTATCCTCCCCAGGTAAGTGATGCACATACATCCAGCGGGTCACATGATGTAAGGGAGTACGCAGGCCATCACACAAGCCCATCTTTTTTCAGGCATCTAGCCACCACACTTTGCATACACTTGCCCACCTTTCCCATATCAACTCCAAGAACCGACTGTGCACTTACCGCCGCAGGGCACGTTCCCACTTACAGTTTTTTTGTTTGCCAAAACCAGGAGTGGGTCCAAAAAAGAAAAAAAAAATCTGTTTTATGATCCCCACCTGGTTCTAGCTAGAAAAGCCGCAGCAATAAACCCTGCAGGTGTGAACACACCCTTATACACCCCACATCTTTACAGACGTCATTGGGGTCAATCAACTATTTATGTCAACTGAGCGCTTTTAATGTTGAGGCGGAGATTAAAAACGAATTGGAAATCGCAAAGGAGTGCAAAGTTTTTTTTAATTCACTCAGACTTGAATAGGCGATTTTCATCCGCATATCACAGCAACACAAGGACATATACAACTTTGGTATTTTGCTTGGACTGCTCAGATTATCATCCGAGTACTCCCTTAGGGCTTATTCAGACGAACATATATCGGCCGGGTATTCACGCCAGCCCATATACTGCGTCCCTCTGTGCAGGGGGAGGAGGCTGGAAGAGCCAGGAGCAGTGCTCTGAGCTCCCGCCCCCTCGCCACTATTTGTAATGGGAGAAGCGGGATGGGGCGGGGCTACGTCCCGCAACTTAGCTCCGCTCCTGTCCCGCCCCTCCCATTGCAAATAGTGGCGAAGGGCAGAGAGGGGGCGGGAGCTTAGAGCACTGCTCGCGGCTCTTCAAGCCCCTCCCCCTGCAGAGGGGAACGCCGTACATTGGCCGGGCTGAAAAGCTGGCCGATATACGGTCGTCTGAATGCGCCCTTAAATAGTATCTGGCACCTTTTCTGGCGTGACAAGTACAAATCTTCACTCAAGCAAACAGTCCTGGGGTAGATTTCCTAATAATCCTGCGCCACTCCTGTTATTCCTCCTGGAAATGTATCAATCATTTCATCAGAGCACCCCCTATTGGTAGAACTACTAGAGACAAGCAACCCCTTCTACCACACTAACAATTGTGTCACTTTTGCAAGACTTTTTCGGCGTGTGCTTTATGTCTTTTTGACAGCAGCAAAACCCACTTAGAACAGGAAGCGTTGTTGTGAGACCACGACAACACGGCGGCCGCGGGCTCCTCGTCTACGGCCTTTAAACACTGCAGAGGGGACAGCAAAAGACTTTTCAAAAACTGAATACTTGAAGGGCTCTTTGTTGTTTTTTTTTAATATTTTTCGTGCGCTAAGGAAGGTTTAAAAACAAAAAAAAATAAAAAACAATTGTATAAAAGCGTTTACGCAAAAAAAGAATATATTTATATTAAAAAGAAGAAGTTTTTGGTTATAAAGTTTCAGCATTAATTTTATTTGATTTTTTTTTTTTTTTTTTTTTTAAACTTGGGGCTGTATTCATTTTCCAGTCAAATTCTCAGTCTGTGAGATGTTGTTACATGGAGCTACCACAGAAACTGCCTACAGGGGTACACTGGCACTCCTATTCCAGCTCATCCTCCTGACTACATACTTATGGGCTGTAGCTAAAATGGCATGATCTTATCTAATGGTGTGCTGCTGCATCATGGGATTGATGTAAAAGTACAAAAAAAGAAAATCTCGCTTACAAGATGGTGCATGATAAGCATCAGACAGGAGACTGCACTACATGGAAATGACTGAAATACACAGAGAAGACCTCCAGTGTGTGACAGTTGATTGGGTGTGTAATAGCAAAATAAGTTTTCACCAGAGTGGCCCTTTAAAGATCCCTTGTGGGGCGATCAATCATCGGAACAAACAAATGCTGACAGATCTGTTGGTTCCAATTGATGCCAGTTGACATGTGCAGATAGTAGTTAAACTTTTTTCCTTATTCCGTTCTGATTGTCCTGTCAGGGAAAAACACAGTCCATCCCGAATATGCAAACAACGGCACAAATCGCTTCTAAAGCACAAAAAAAAAAACACAAGCGAATGAATTATGGAACAATCGTTGGCCGGTTTACACTGAACAATATCGTTCTATTTCTCACAAGCCAACGATTAGCTGCACGATAACTGTTGTGTATTACAGGGCCCTAATGGAGGGATAAGCGCCAAAGCCCATGCGTGCCCGCACACCATGCACCACTAAGATCCGCTGCTCGGACTGCTTCCATGTAGGATCCTTCTTTCTATCACAGTGAATGCAGATGCGGTACCACCTATATTCTCACAAGACCCCTATTCATGACCGGACCAGGCGGTGGGAGAGCGAATGCTAAATTATCAGGGTGAAGACAAGAGGCAAATCAAGAGTAGTAAAAAGCAGATGTGTAATGGATGGTCCCAGTGCCAAGGACCGCGCCGTGTAGGCACTTTGATCTAGATCCAGGGCTGACTGCAATGTGCTCTTTAGGATAAGCTATAGACACGCCAGATAGAGCTGTCAAGTTGTCAAAGGGCAGGGAGTCACAGCTCTAACTGAAATCACTGTCTGCTGCCAACATAATACACCGCAATACCTTATAGTGAATGCAGTACAGATGATAGAAGAGTAGCACTGAACAGAGGCTTCCAACTGACAGCTACACCTGCCATGTACTCCTTGAGGGATATAGGGGCATTCCCATCTCAGACTGTTTTATGCTATATCCTGTAGGTATGCTATAGGAGTCTGCTGCGGGTCCCACCTCTGGGACTGCACTCATCTCCTGTTCTGGCCCCCACTAAACCCCACACAGCGCTAGAAGGTGGCTGGGGGAGGTCAGGTTTATGGAAACAGCTGAGGCCTTCGCTATACGGTTTCCGTAACTTTCATAGGATCAATGGGAGTTAGAGGGGGATTCTAGCAAGTGAAAGTTATAGAAGTCATGAAGTGATAACACATAATTTTGCAACATGTCCACGGGCATAGTGATATCCCACGGCAGATCTCCGCTGCTCGGGAGCATGCTGCGCTTTGCCACCTGTGAGCAGAGAATCGCTATGACTGGGGGGGGGGGGGGGGGGCTGCACTTTCCATAGCAACACTATGAAAAGCGTTCAACAACAAAAAAAAAAAAAAACAATACTTACCTATTCCTCCCCCATCAGTCTTCTTACCACATCTTCTCCTGGCTCCTCCAGTCCCCCGGGTCACCTCACCTCCAGCCGGTTGCATCCTCTTCTTCCTGTTCTGAAGCGTCCATTAGCCTCAGTTCACTTCCTGCAGAGTGGCGATTGGTACAAGAGACAGAGATCACTGCCTAACAGGGAACGCCGAATCCTTGGCAGCCTGCTTTAGTGCGCATGTGCGAAATCTCATCGAGTATATGAAACACTAGCGGCAAGACATCACACATGCGCAGTCGCGCTAAAGCAGGCCGCTGATGATTCGGCATTCCCTGCTAGGCAGTGAAGTAGCATACATTACCAACGTCACAGGAAGAAGAGGATCCGGACGGCTTGCGGTGAAGTGACCCGGAGGAGTGCAGGAGCCAGGAGAAGATCTGGTAAGAAGACTGACGGGGGAGGAATAGGCAACTATAGAATTTTTTTATTTTAAATGATGAAACCCCTTTAAGGCCAACGCAGTTTGTACAGTCGTTAATGTGCACTTGTCAGTAACTGGCAGTGGGGCATTGTGGGAGATGTAGTTTTTGCACTCCCCGGCAGCTATGTTAAATAGCATGGAAATCTGTAGTTGGCTAATAAGTGGTGGTGACACAAGACAGCAACGATACTGGAGTTGATCATTTAGATGGCGGTTTGGAATAATGGCAAGTGGAATCATAAGGGAAATATTAAAAAAACGTAGCCCCGTCTCCGAAATACCCCTTTACAGATACAGCATAGCCCAACCATGCTCAACTGTTTCTACACTATCAACCACCTCATACAAGTGTTACCAACATGACCATGTTTGGCCAAGATGGGAACACCCATTTCCGGGAGCGTAGGCTACAAGGAATTGGATATATATGATGCAGACGTCCTTGTCTTACTACTAGGCTGATCATAGGCTAAAAAGTCATCATAGCTGGCGCGGCTTCCTCCTCCGACCACCAAATGTACCAGATAGCCATCTCCCAGACCCGAGTCGGTGAGCTGCACATACAGCATTGGCCCGATGCAGCCACATTGAAAGACTAGAACACCTTTTAATGGGGTTCAATCAAAGGATATACATTTTGTGCCTCATCAACATGTATTAAGGAACTGCTGAGCAGGCAAGCTCCTTATCTAGAAGAAGGAATATCAATTATGTATAACCTAGCAATCAGCCAAACCGCAACACTAAAACCACCTGCCAAATAATGCGTAGATGCGCCTCGTGATGCCAAAACCGCTCCGACCCTTCAAGGTGTGGACTCCACAAGACGTCTGAAGGTGTCCTGTGGTATATGGGTGCCAACAACCTGGTTGTTGGTTCACCGTTGAATGTCCCTCGTGCCAGTTAGTAGGTACTAACCAGAGCGTACCAGGGACACCCTAGAAAACATGCTGGACATGCTCTTGAAAAGTCCCAAATTCTGATGTCTAATTGACTGGTTCAAAGTCACGCCGATCCTGACAATTGTCATGTATAGGACATCAGTTAACAGGAATTTCTTAAGAAGTTGCGCAAGATCTCTGGAGACCCTCAGAGGAAGCTGCATCAGCTGCAAATAAAGGGGCATTACTTACATAGTCCAAGGATGTAAGGAGAACAGACCAATCAGAAGTTCATCCATACCAGACACACGGCATGTAATATTATATAATATCATGATGCCCTGCACTGATTAAACTGAACCAGCAAGGACACTCCAAGAGCTGTGAAATGAGGACACTCAAGGCGGCAGCAAGTGCCCACTTGGCTCCTGGGCTAATATTTACTCTGGGGCCAAGGGCACCACTATGGAATGTAGACATCTCTACAGCGTTCGGAGGAATGTGCAGTAGGGCCAGCTTCACCCGACACTTCTACTGTCGCTACTCACTTATGATACAAGCTTTACAAAGCGGGACACAAAATCACAGCTCTAGGCAAAGAGTGGGAAATTAAAATTTATCATCAAAGCAAATATCTGAAGTGACACAAATCCACCAATATCACTGATTTCTTTGATGTTGTTGAGCTCCGAGAAATACCAGAACTACCGGGAACAGTCATGTGGACAGCCAACCAACTCCAACCACTGCCATCATCCACTTATGTGGAGTTATGGAAACCACAGTGCGCTTGGATGATTCCATGCTCCCGGGGGCCACTGGGTACAGTCCTCTTGGCTAGGAGTAACAAAAAGGGGGTATTCCTGTGTCAAAGACCATGTGGACATTAACTTAAAGGGGTATTTATATCTTGGCTTTTCATAGCAGAGATGGGAAAACAGGAACGCTCTGACCTGACCCCGTCGGAATGAGCCAAGCACTAAGCTACGCAGTTTCCATACCTCTTGCTTCTGTAGCGCCTACTTACAGCAACAGCGCACCAAGTTATTTCCTTAAGACCGCATGCGGGAGCCTGCAGCGATATCCGGCCCTGTGCCCAGCCGAAGTTCCGCGCGTACCTCTATTATCTTCTTTTCTGTACTACGGATGCTCCGCACAGCTCGCCATCAGACATGTGCAGTAAAGATTTATTTATTTTTTTAACTCCTACTTTTTCTGTAGGTCGGATGGCTTTCAATCTGTGCGGGAACTGCAGGAAAATGCAGCATGCTGCGATTTTTAATGCGTGAGCAGAAAACGCAATTGGTTTCCACTCGTGTACATGAAGACTCATTTTTCCATTGCATGCTATGTAGGGTTATCGCTGCGAAATCTGGAGGCGGACGCCAGCACCAGATTCCGGAGCAGAAATCCACCGGTGTGCATGAGGCCGAACTCAGGGAATAGAACAGTGCGTTGTGCTACTCTGTTTCCGTAACGTCCAATCACTTCAATGTGAGCCATGTAAACAGCGCTGGCCGGTAAACATGGCATCTTGGCTATGAAAAGACAAGATAGGAACACACATTAAGCCTCCTTGTACGTTTCCTCAAGGTTTTTTTTTGTAACTTAGCTCCAACCACTATAACTAAAATTTTTCTTTTTCCTTTCTTTTTCAAAAATGACCCTTATTTACCTTAGGGTGTGCTCACATATTCTTGTACACGTTCTGTCTGACTGCCGTATGGACAGAACTTACGACAGAGTCTGCAAGCTCACCAGCTGTCCTATTCTTGTGGAAGTCTTGCACATGACCAGTCCATATAATGTGTAATGTCCGGCACATCAGACAACACAGATAGGGTTCCTCCTGCGGTGTGATGTGAGTCACACAGGAGTTTCCCTTTAGATCTATTGGTTTCCTAGCTGCTTTAATACCCAATGCTAAAGTCCATCATATACAGTAGGTTAGTACCATAATCCTGGTGAAGGTTCCCTTTAAGAGCATGATATATACCCAATGGCTCTGCCACTGACAACAGCAGATTACTGGCAAGTTATGCCTGGGAAAGCAGCTGTCCCTTTTTTGGTCTCCAAAAACACGGTTCTGGTACTGTACTTATTGTACAGACTGAACCAACTGGAAATTACAAGGAGGGAAGAGGACACCCCCTGCCAACAAAGTTTATGCAGACTCCAAAGTAGCAGCCATAAATATTTACGTAGTAGAAAGTTATTAAAAGGCTACAAAGAACTTTTTTTTTTTACTTAAGCCATTAATGACTAACAAATACCAAGGATATATATATCTGTGAAGAAGTCGCTATGTTTTTTTTGGCCATTGTAGGTCGCCGGCAATACTTGGCACCTGTCCAAAGTCATGAACAACTTTCCATCAACAGGAGTCGGGGTCACAAATAACACTCGAGATCAGCCAGCGATTAGTCGTTTCGATGACTGGTGTTGCTGCCCGGGGTATCACTCTTCACAGGCTGATCAGGACTGAGGGCTGTATGAAGTCACTAGTCTATGGCCAGCTATAGTGAACTCTTGGGGCAGGTGGACGCGGCTTTCAGGGTTTGACCAGTCCTGATGAAGGATCAGTAAGCATCGGGCAGGAACATGCTGCAGTCACTTCAGTGATCCAACCCCAAAACTTTCCAACTTCTGATTCCAGAACAGATGCCCGTAGAGCTAGGTGCCAGTATAACGTCCCAGGGTCTTTGGCACAGCCTGGCATAGAGCAATGAGCTGAGTAAACAGTATAAAGAGATTACAAGAGGCCAATCCTCCTGTAACTCAGCCACAATGCCTTGTTATTGTAGATCAATCAGTTCCATTACAAGGACTTGTACAGACTACAGAACAAGGTGGTGACAGAGAAGGGATTGTTATTATAGGAAGACTAGAATATAAAGCACCCTGAAGAACAAGTACACATGGTGAGTGCCAGCCGCAGCTCCTGCCAGCGCATACAGGCTACTACAGCCAGAGCGTTATATGACGGGTGAACCTGGCGCCCAACCCAAGTCAACAATATAGGGCTCAGACTGAGTGGGCAAACTACTGTAACCCAGCCACACGTGCGCCACTGAGCCTTCACTGCGAGAGCTGCACTGCATCTAGTCAACAGAGATGGTCCCAAAGCGGGCGCTATCCAACATGGCACAGAGATGGGCTGCTGTAGTCATAGATTGTTATTCACACCAGGAAAAACTTACACTGTGCCCCTCCTGAACGTCATCCGCTGATCAAAGCTCAGGAGAAGCTCCTGTTAACTCCAATATCCCATTCATCCCAAAGCTAAAATTTGGGGAGCCAATGTCGACCAAGGTTCTGTGTTACTGTCTGGCACCTGCAAGTTTGGCTGCTGCTCTGCCATCTTTGCTGCAGATCCGAAGCCCTGTCCCCTGCTGTGTATCACCAAGCTGCCGCAGGAGCATCTGCTGTTTGGCGCTGCTGTGCCTTCTCCGCTGCTGCTCCGCCGCTCTCCGTCCACCGATGTCAATCTGGCTGGCCCCGCTGCTAATAGCCAATCAGGAAGTGGGGGCGTCACCTGGCTGTCAAGGAGCCTAATACTGGTGTACACTCACCACTTCTGGTGGCGTCAAGGTACAACAGTACCCATCGATTCCAATAGTCTGGATGAGGATGTACATGGATTTTGACAAGCCTCATTCAGATAAGTGGGACAGTTGTGAAATTTGTGCAACAAGACTGCCATGTGTGACTTCACCCTCAGTGGGTCGGAGGGGTATCATCTCTCCTTAAGGAAAGCACCTAGGAGGTGTCTGAGGGGACTTCTAAGGCCATGCACACTCCTCTGGGAAATATGCCCTCCAATAGGTGGCTCTGCAGAGGTATTGTTCCATCTTCCTTATCTGCATAATTTCCCAGAGGAGCATGCATGGCCTTATAAGTCACCATACACACCTGTTAAGTGCTCTCCCTAAGGACTGATGTTACCCCTTCTGACCCTCATCATAGGCCTCTCACTAGCCAAGCCAGGATCCTACTGCACACTGATGAGGGGCAAAACCCCCAAAACAGCAGTCTGTGCATGGCTTTTGGTCTTCAATGCCCAATCATTGTTACAAAGATCTGTATAAAGGGATTGGACATTGATTTGCAGGAATGCTGCCATCCAATAGGTGGCACTACAGAGGCGGTGTTCCATCTTTCTTATTTTCATCCTCAGTGCGACTCTAAGTCAGGCCTCAAACAGAGCCAGCGTCATTAACACAAGGAGTCCTTGAAGCGATGATACGGCCACATAGAGCCCTGGAGTCTGTCTGGGATTACGTGAAGAGACAGAAGGATTTGAGCAAGCCTATATCCAGCGAAGATCTGTGTTTAGTTCTCCAAGATGTTTGGGAAAACCTCCCTGCCGAGCTCCTTCAAAAGCGGTGTGCAAGTGTACCTAGAAGTATTGATGTTTCGAAGGCAAAGGGTGGTCCCACCAAATATCGATGTGATTTAGATTATTCAGACATTTTGAATTTAGTTAATTGACCTAAATTATTAACCCTTGTATTTGTGAAAGCATTTGTAGTTTGCTTGGGAAAGGGTGGGAGGATGGGGGGGGGGGGTGATTTCTCAGGTATTCAAAAAATTGCGTTATATTCGCGCATCTCAACGTACAAATCTCATTTTCTCGGCCGTGTTAAAGCAGCCGCAGAGTAGTTTCACACGGGTGAGAAAATTGTGGCAAAATCAAGTCTTTGTCCCCGCGATATTATTTTTGTAAAGACATCGCTGCCACGCAATGTTTTTGCGCAAAAGTGAGACTTTCTAATGTTAAAAACGTCATGCAGAAAAATCATAAGTTTGTGCGTTGCGAAAAAAAAAAAAAGGAGGCGCCATAGGGAAACATGGAAGATATAACATGCCACACATGTAGATATTGCTATTGATTTGCGACTAAATCCACCATGGAATGGGCAGTGCAAAAGACGCCTTGTGCGCAGGTGCCCTTATGGCAGCAGTCAGCCGGACGCCCCAATGATATACATGTCCGTCTATCGAGGACCACTGCAACAAGCCGTGTTCACACCTCTGATCAGCTACAACATGACGCGGAGCTGAATACCCGACAGTCATGGCTACTGGATTGGAAAACATGAAGAAAAAAAAAGTTAAAATATAAGTGTTCCCAGTTCCTCCAGACCCTCCTACAGGGATCAGATACAAGACGCTGTTGACAGACGGCCTTCCAGACATTTCCCCGAAGTCGTGTAGATCTGCTGCGGGTTCCAAGGTTGCTGGCATTCCTCACTACTGCATGACAACGGGTACGAGGAGCCGCCGCTGAGCGATACAGGGTTAACGCAAAGACAAGGGGCGGCAGGGTTCAGAGGGCTGTCAAACAGCTGGCAGGCACATGAAGGAGGAATGTCACATGTGTGCAGAGCCGCCCTGCCGATCAATCCAAGCCTGGATATTAACCCCTAAGAGTCGTTTGCTTACGCTCTACAGTGCAGAATGCCCTCAGTCTCACAAAGAAGCCGGATAATGGAATTTGCCATAAATTGTAACCAACCCAAAGCGTCAGATAGCAGCAAATTTCTAGGTGCTCACACTACCAGAAGCATGAGGGTGTGAAGCAAACCCCATGAGAGGCTGCAGCTACAGACCCTTTCTTAATGATCAGGCAGAGTGATCGTGAAGCACTCTGCCTGATCATAGAGACACATGTCCTTCCGTGCTTGTCTGACGTTTCCTTACACATTCCACTCCAGGAAGCACCGCTGACAGGGAAGCTGTCAATGCAGCTGAAGTATCAAATGTACAGAGGGAAATGCAGAGTAACCGGACATACGGATACATATGGGGGGGGGGGGGGGGGGGGTAGTGGCGAGTATACCTGGTGCTCACAGCGCAAAAAAAATCAACGACCAAGCTTTAAAGAAATGTAATCCCCACAACAGGAGGAGAGTTTTCCTTCTTCAGAGCCGGATGTGTCTGATGTACAGACTGACTGTCCCGATACGGAGGATTCCGCCAGTTATCTTGTAGCCTCAAATAAAGCTACATCTCGTTCTTCTAGAACTGCCCGACGCTCAGTGGGGCTCTGCAGACACCCCGAATACTGCCAAAAATCCAGCAAAACACAACGAAGGGGAGACGATAGAAAACACCAGCAGAACGAGTCCATGCAGAACCGCAACCATCGCACGTGAGCGGTGTGCCCCCAGTGGTCAATCAGCGACAATGTTCAGGTCTACACAATTATCTGCTCTTAAAGGGTCTGCAGTGTGCCCCACCTGTAATAACAACCTGTATCAGGCGATCAACGACATCAATACGTTTATACGACTAGTAACTGCGAAGAAGCATTTTTCCAATATTCCTACTAGAGAAAACCCCACTGCAGTACTCCTGTTACTGCGGATGACGATAAGGTCCTGCACCGCGCCGGCAACAAGCTGCTCCTCTGGAGATGATGTGTGAACTACCTCCTCCAGCGCCCACCAGTTTACGGGACGGGCCCACCAGTTTACGTGACGGGCCCCAGGACACCCGTGGACGGGCCCACCAGTTTACGGGACGGGCCCACCAGTTTACGGGACGGGCCCAGGTCCACACAGTCGGGTTTTCTACAACCATTAAGAATTGAACAATCCCCACCCCGGATTGGTCTCCTCTCCAAACAAGAGCTTCAGTTTTGGACTCTTCACATTCAGGTGGAAGAAGAACTCACCAACTTATATCCCAGATGTAGCCAGATACATAATATATCAGTAAACCAGGGGAAAGCACTGGAGGATATCACCCTCACCCACTACTTATAGCCCGCCCGGCAGATAAGGGCGGCTCTATTGTGCTTCTATGAAGGTGCAGTCCTTGTATTGTTATCTGACACCTCCGCATACCGGCTCTTAATATTCAGCCAGCAGATACATTGCTTTATCCAAATCACTCTAGGAAGGTTTGTCCTCGGGGTGGCAGACCACAAACTAGCTGATAACGGCTGGTAGAGGCGCCAGTCTGCTCCATATACCCGGCATTACCCAAAATTCAAATAAGGTCTTACCTTCTTTACACCCAATGACAGCTAGTAAAGCCTCAGTATAAGGCTGGACCATCTACTACAACCAGATATAACACACTCTACAGCTCACCTACAACCAGCACTAATACAGGAGTGCCCGCTGCCAGACACATGCCCCCATCAGCGCCCGCTGCCAGACACATGCCCCCATCAGCGCCCGCTGCCAGACACATGCCACTAAGTAATAGTGCCCAATGCCAACAGGTCACTAGATAATAGCCACCACTGCCAGACAACATGTCACTAGGTAGTAGCACCCACTGCGACATATGCCGCTAGGTAAGTGCCTGCTGCTATACACATGTCCCCAATAGTACCAACTGCCAAATACATGCCACTAGGTAATAGCTTCCACTGCCAGACACATGCCCCAAGTAGTGCCTGATACCAGCAACATGCCAGTATCTAATAGCATTCGCTGCCACAAACATGCCCATTGCCAGCAACTTGCCACTAGTAGTGCCTGCTACCAGAAACATGCCCAATAGTGCCCACTGCCAGCAACATGTCACTAGGTAGTAGCCCTGACTGCCGAACACATGCCCCCAATAGTGCCAACTGCCAAAACACATGCCACTAGTAGTGCCTGCTACCAGCAGCATGCCAGTATCTAGTAGTGCCCACAGCCAGAAACATGTCACTAGGTAGTAGCACTGGCTGCCAGACACATGCCCCCAATAGTGCCAACTGCCAAACCACATGTCACTAAGGAATAGCCAGCATGCCAGTACCTAATAGCACCTGCTGCCAGAAACATGCCCCAGAAGTGCCCACTGCCAGCAACATGTCACTAGGTAGTAGCACCTGCTGCCAAACACATGCCCTCAAATAGCGCCCATTACCAGACACATGCCTCTAATAGTGCCCAACACTAGCATCTAATAGCGCCCACTGCCAGACACATGCCCCCACCTAACAGAAGTCAATGGATAACAACAGTGCTGGGTCAGGGAGGCGTGGGGGGCAGGAAGTCCCCCCATGCCCAGAAAGGTGCCCCCCATAAATTGCCCTGCGTTGGGTTATGATGAGCCCCAGATTCCGGGGCTGTTAACCCTTTGTCCCCATCTACCTTCCCTACACCACTGCCAGGTGTGCCAACTGCTGCCATGTGCCGGTGAGGGCACTGTGCCCACCACCACACAACTTGCCGTGGTGATGAGACTTCCCGGCTGCCCCGTACTCACATTCACCCGCTCTACATCCGTGGCGGCCATGCTGACGGGCTCCCGAGCTGATGTCGTCTGCACTGCTGCCACCCAGCTCCGGCTCTCAATGGGATCCAATATGGCCACTGCACTTCCTGGAAACTCCCCTCTGCATTACAGCCGCTCACAGCCCGGCGCGGAGGAGTCAGGGCCCGCCCGCATGGCATGCTGGGACTTGTAGTCCCGGGGGGGAGCCGCCGCTGTCACCCTAGGGGCCGGCGGGAATGTGCTGGGACCTATATATACACCTATATCTCTATAGTGCCGCTTGTTTACATTACAGCGCCTTGCTCCAGTGACGTGGATGTTGGCGCCCTCTGCCGGAATATTCCTGCAACTACTATTAACACTTGTCCTATGTGTCACCTGGAGAGCCGATACGTGTTATATGTCATGTAATAGCTACACCTACACCTTACTGGCAGCGGCAGACGAGGGTGGAAAGGCTTTAGGCCACCACAGCCAGTACTAATATGGGCTGCACCTGCTGCAGAACATCTTCCGGATTTGCTCTTCTGCAGCAGTTGTGGCACGCTGATCCATCATGTGTGCGGCTTCAGGTGCCCGTATGCAAAAAAAACCTGCTCGGTCCAGCGCAACGAATTTGTGCATAAGCAAGGTTGGATGAGGCACATTTGCGCACATGTCTGCGCAGAGTACTGGACGTTTTGCGCAAGCAGTTCACACGCCTGCAATGCACCCTTTCCATAGATTACAAGGCTATTTAGGCTAATGAGGTCCAGATGTGTTCTTGCCCCCGTGGTTTCCCGCAGTATTTCACGCTTTTCCTTGCGTATTTGAGCATCTCCCACAGACTTCGATGGGGGCATTTGTTGCGCAAAACACAGAAAGATAAAGTAGGTCCTACCTTTTTCCGTGCGCGCAAAACACACCCATGAGAACGCACACATTGAAATTGTTCTAGTCTCTGTGTTTAAAAACATGCACAAATACGGCCGTCTGAGGCCGCCCTTATACACAGTGAAGCTGCTGAAGAACCTCTTCTGTAGGGCTCATTCACACGGGCATCAAAATCACGCAGAAAATAGCCACGCGGAAATCACGTGAATGGACGGCTTCTGTGCGCTGAAGTCCCGAGTTATGTCAAAGTTTAAACAACACTGTTGAGCAATGGAAAAAAGGCGCTGCTATTCAGGGACGATAGCGAGAGATGACGGCAGCGGCCGCGAAGACCCTCAGCGGCAGGTGAACACCCTGTAAATGTCCTGCTGTACGCGCCTGTTAGTCCCTGGGGGAGATGAAAGGAGTACCCGACCGTAATGAAGGGAACCCCTGCTGGCTTACCTTCAACTCCCTGGGGGTTCTCTTCATTGCCAGGGATAAAGGGATTCCCCAGGGCTTCCCTTCATCTCCCCGGAAAGTCTCCTCATCCCCATGATGAGGGGAACCCCCAGGGAGATGAAGGGAAGCCCAGGGGAGACCCCTTATTCCTCTCAAAGTCTATAGACATTCCTAGGCTTAGCGCACCACAGATAGGTCCGGTCCTATAACAGCAGGGGATTTCAGTCGCGGCGTTCACTCTCTGGTGTCCTATCTTTTTAGGTTCAATTTTTTTGCGCCGCTACAATTCCGTCATCTGAACGTTTCCATAGAAACCATCGGTCCTTTTTTTTGTGCGTGTAAGCTAGCTGCGCACATTCCCCCATAAGGCCCCATTCCCACCCGTGCTAATTATTTCTGTTGTGGATTTAGCACATGACAGGCAGGAGCAGCACTTAATGAACTCCGCTGACTAGAAGCCTGATATCACACGGTACAGCGCAATATCGGCCTGATATCACACTCAGGAACGTGCGATGTCCCCGCAGAGGCGAGACGTTTTTGTGTTTAAAGAAGCCTCGCATGATCTTCCGGAGCGGCTGAAAGGGAAACCTCGCATCACATTTGCGCGCCCCTAGCACGCCGTACAGTACTTCTGCCGGCACCATTGAAAACAATAAGCAAGGTATTCTGAGGGAAATCCCAAAGATAGGACAGGCTGCGATTTTATTCCCCGCACCGAAATGCACAAATCTCGCACAATTTTCCTATCGGGTCTGTCAGTTTTCCGTCTTGCCGCTTGCCATTTTCCAAGACAAAATAACTCAACCTGCTGCTCTGTTTTGTCTGGGATTGCATACTGGAGGCTCCGCAGGCGGCGCCCATCGCTGATACAAACGGCATTACGCGGCAGTCAGTAATCTCTGGCGCAAGAGAAAGAACTCCCTGCAGACGACAACCTCTGCTACTATTCCAGGGAAGGAGGCAGGACCGAAGACATCTTTTGTGCCTTAACCCCTTAGTGACGGCCTAATAGTGTTTTTACGTCCTGCTGTTGTATAGCGTCGCTATCTCCCTCCATACAGCGCGGGCGTCAGCTGTTTATTAGGTACGGCCAATTGCGGCTATTGACCCTTTAAATGCCGCTGTCAATTCTGACAGTGGCATTTAAATCTCCCAAACGATGTTCAGGGATCCCGTACGCCCCCGCCGCAGTGAGATCGGGGGAGCCGTGCAGCTGTCATGGCAGCCGGGGGCCTGAAGGCCCCAGGGCTGCCTTAGCAGACTGCCTATTATGCCATCCCCGCGGGGTGGCTTGCTAGACTGCCTGTCAAAAAGCAGTATGACGTAATGATATAGCATTATGTCATACTGCAGGAGCGATCAAAGCATTGCTGGTTGTAGTCCTCTAGGAGGACTAAAAGAAAGTGTAAAAATAAGATCAATGAAGTTTTAGTAATTATTTAAAAAAAAGTTATAAAATTAAAAAAAAAAAACCCTTTTGCCATATTTGCAATTAAAAAAAATAAATAAAAATATTAAACCAAAAAAAAGGATTTGGTATCGCTGCGTCCGTAAAAGTCCCATCTATCAAATTAATAGATTATTTTACCCGCACGATAAACGTGGTCCGAAAAAAAAAAATAAAGAATGCCAGAAATGCACTTTTTTGGTCACCCAATCTCTGAGAAAAAATGTAATAAAAAGCTATCAAAAAGTCAATTGTAAGCAACAATGGTACCAACGGAAACAACAGGACATACCGCACAAAAAGAGCCCTCACAAAACTGTGTCGGCGGGAAAATAAAAAAGTTATTGTGCACAGAAAATGGACACAAAATAATTTTTAAAAAATTAAAACATCAAAAAAAATACAAGTACTACAGCAAAAAAAAACTATACAAGTTTGGTATCCTAGTAATTGTACTGACCCATAGAATAAAAAGATCAGGCCATTTTTGCTGCAGTTTGTGCGCCGTAGAAACAGGACGCACCGAAAGATGGTGGAATGTCTTTTTTTTTTCATTTCTCTCCACTTAGAATTTTGTACGTTTTTCAGTACATTATATGGTACTTTAAATAGCACCATTGAAAACTACAACTCATCTCGCAAAAAACAAGCCCTCATACAGCGACGTCAAAGGATAAATAAAGGAGTTAAGTTTTTTTTTAAAAGGGAGGAGGAAAAAAACGAGAATGGAAAAAAGCAAAAAAGCTCCGTCACTAAGGGGTTAAGGACCAGGATAGTCATTGTCACATTGCCAGAGCCAGAACCCGTTGACATTGCCGTATGAGGCCTTGTTTTTTGAGAGACAAGTTGCATTTTTTAATATATATTTTTTCTTTTTTTACTACTTTTTGCACACAAAAATAGACAATAAGAAGACCTATTGAATCTGCATCGCTGCACTCTAGCCCCACAGCATTTCTATTTCCCAGGACTGCAGCTCTGTGAGGTCTTGTTTTTTGTGGGAAGTGTTGCAGTTGTTATTGGTACCAGGCTGAGGTGCATTTGAGTTTTGGATAACTTTTTATTGGCGAACAAAAGAACAATAACAATTCCGGCATTACTTTTTAAAAATATTTTATTGCTTTCCCCCCTAGGGGACCACAACTAGCGATGCTTTAATCACGCCTGCAGTATGATGGGGGGGGGGGGGGGGGGCGTACGGGACCCCAAAACATTCCGTGGATTTAAATGCCACTGTCAGAATTGACAGCGGCATGTAAAGGGTTAATAGTTGCGAATGGCCACGCGGCTGATTGCAGCTATTGCCCGCAGGTGTCAGCTATAATAAACAGCTGAAGCCCGCATTGTATGAAGAGGGGTCGCCCTGCGATCTCTCTTCATACATACCTTGATGCTGCATAAAGTAAGTGTACGTCCTATAGCGGGAAAGGGTTAAAGATGTGCTTGAACAATTAGGATAGTACACTGCATTACTTATGTAGTGCATTCTACTAAGGCCTCATGCCCACAGCCATGGCAGACTCCACTAGCAGAATATCGCAGTGGAGTCCGCCACGGCGCCCCCCAAAACCCTCATACTCACCTCCCGGATCCGCCGCGCTGTTGGTACCTCGTGATCGCATTGCGGATGACAACAGGTGACAAAATGAGCCCCTTCCCTTGTCATTTGCTTACATGTTGCCGTTCCTATTGACTGTGGCATGTAAGGGGTTAAACTGCCAAGATTTACAATTTCTCCACTTCAGGCAGTTACAGCGGGAACCTGGCTGTCATTAGTCAGCCAGGCCACTCTCTAAAAAAGATTTGTGTACAGATTTAAATCTCATTAGTGACCCTCGTAAAAAGGCATATTAGTGGTCACTAATGGGTTAAAGGACCCCCATTTCCAGTGCAGAATTGGCCATACATGTATGTGGGCAAGGTTTAATTTAATGACTGGAGAGTCCATTATAGGATAGGGGGCAGTGCCATGTAATAAAGGAGCACGGTCTGTGTTTTATGGATAGTATGGGCAGAGTTTTCAGGAATTATTTTTTGTGAAATCTTCCGATGTTGTTAGTATTTTGCAATAAATATTTAAGGATATCTTATTCCTAGACTAATTGCTCGTGTTAGCGGTCTGGGCGCGAGCGCACGGGGCACGTTTCCTTCTCCTGACTGAAGAGTACAGACCCCCGGCTCAGGATCAGACAGTCCGTCAGCAGATGGTTGCAGTATAAAATTGCTACAAAGTTTCCGCACAGAATATTTAGAGCATTTACAGTACAAGCCCTGTGGATGGGATGTTAAGACCGCTCATCCAAATGGCACGGTAAGAATATCTGTACCAAATCCGCAGCAGAATGGACATGCAGTGTGCATTTCTAATCCGCAGCATGTCACTTTATGGAGCAGATTTTCAGTGCGAATTTTAACCCTTTCCAATCCACTGTCAGACATCTGAAATTATTCTGATTGAAGGCTGTACAACTCCGATGTCAGAAGATGTCCGGCAGGGTATTCTTACTGTATATTACTGGCCGCTCTGTTGTCGGGGGCCTCTCCAACATGTCCCATACCGCAGTACTGGCTCTAGCCAGCAGATGGCGCCATTGTATAATGGCAGAAAGAGAAAGCTCCCTAGGAAACCTTGAATCCAAAATTGGATTGCAAAGGGTTAATGATCAAGTAAAGGGGTGAAATCCGAGTCAAAATCCGCATTACATTCAGATTTGGATGTACCGTAGATTTTCTGCTGTCAAAAATCCACTGTGTGTAATAAGAGATACAGAATAGGCAAGTATAAGTTTTTTTGCAATGTGTTTAATCACCCTATTCTGTACATTTTTGCATAGAACCCCCCTATCCAGCTATACAGCTAGAAGTCAATGCTAGAGCAATCTGTCTTCAGCTAACGGAATAGCTGAACACAGTACTCCCGGCTGCGCTGTGCCTGCAGTTCTCTCTCTAATGCCGGCGCAGCAGTTATCCATATTATTACTGATTTCCAAAAAGTAAAGTCTGCTTTAAATTTTATTGATTTCCATACATCCCACAGCAGTCATGTAACGTTTCTGCTTCTTTTTCTCTGTCACTTTTATATTACCCCTTTGTCTCTACTCATCTGTCTCCTGGCACTGTGTAAGGAGAAGCTGTTCTGTCCTTACAGCTTCTCCTCTTCACCACGCGCCTGATCCCTGCTGAACCTGATGCACGGTCAGTGTATGCCACAACATCTTGCACAGAGACATCTTAAAGAAAAATTTAGCAAATTAGTTCCACCATCTCTGTGTCATATTCTGTGTCCTGCTAGAACTCAAAAATCTGCCTGCGCACGGCTCAAAATTTCACGTTTTAGCACACTGTAGTTGATGGCCTTTGTCACATGAACGTATCTGCGCATGCAATACGCAGTGAAAAGAACCCCATGACTTACTTCACCTACTCCCATGTGACACCGACCTAGGGTGTAGATGTTTGTCCACACATACTAGAAATACTGCAGAGTTTTTGTATAAATTTGCACTCAAAAGCTCCACAGCAGATGGCACTACCAGGTAGGGTGGTCTCACATCTGTGTTGGTACCCCTGGATGTAGGTTCCATTGCAGAACTGGCTGAAAATACTGGAAGGAAAAGCGCTGCATGCTGAATCCAACCCTGTGCCCGGCCGGCGTCGACGCATACCTGTCATTTGTATGCTTCATCTGTACTGCAAATGCTCCACGAATCCGCGACCTTTCCGCAATTGACATTGTGGAAGGGCTGTGGGTCAGACAGCTTCCTTTTACTTCAATGGAAGCCATCCGTATGGACTCTGCTCAAAAATGGAGCATGCAGTGATTTTTTTTCCAGTCCACTTATGTGAGCAAACATATGGATGCTCCATTGGTTTGAATTGGTGTGGAATGCCGTGGAGCGTCCAGGCGGGAGATGATCGCGGATTCCGCAATTCAAATCTAGTCGTGTGGAGGGGGCCTTACGTGGATGATACTTTAATGAAGCTCATCCACACGCTGCAGCAGTTTTCCTTCAAGGAAATTTCCTTGCATTAACAATTTTTTTCACTCCATGGCATGACTATAAAAACCGCACCGAGATCCACAGTAAAATTTGCTTGTTATACTTGTAGATTTAGCTGCAGCCTTTTGTACCATGTATGGACTCAGTCTAACACCGGGGTCACACGAACAGGTTGGATTCTGCGAGCGCATATCCACAGCGGAAGACCTGCATGTGATCGCGGAAACATAGTGTATAGTCGCGTATGCATGCAGTTTTCTGCATGGATGTACGCGTATTGACTGCATATCGTCCGCGTGGAAGAAAGATTGCAAGCAAGGAATGACATCAGTTAACAGGGTGGAACAAAGGCATTACCTGTCACTTTGCAGCTCTCCACCCCTATTTCTGGTGGAGACAAGTATCAGTTGTTATATACATTCACGCCTTGTACAATAATCTGGAAGGCTGCTCTCATAGAGCCTGCTTTTTACCGCGATTAGCGCAACATTCTAAACGCAGTACTCCGCCTATATTGTTTTCAATTGGGGTTCATAGACTAGCGCTCAAACACTGCAATTTTTTCGAGAGCTGTCGGCTCTATTTTCATGCATTTTAGCGCTTAGTGCACATCATCATCCATTACAATGATGGGGTGCGTTAAAAACTGCTATCAAACACAGAATGCCTTAGAAAACGCAGCGCAGAGTCACGGGAAAACGCAGCAAATTCAAAGACAACACTTTGGTAACGCATGTGTGAGAGCAGCTTTAGAGTGCCTTCACACTTTTAGCCTGCCGAAGAGCCCGAGAGGTTTGCAAGCTCGCTGTAACATCATGTATTTTTGTTAGCCATTGAAAGGTATCATATCTACAAGATTACTTAGTTTCTCTTGCTGGGAACAATTACATTTCATACTTGTGATAATATCACTCACAGGCGCATTGCTCAAAAACGTACCATTATGAAACCAATGCTTTTCAATGCTTTCCATCACATTTGCTATGTTTACACTCAAGTGATGTTGCTCAAAAAATAAAAAAAATAAAAAAAATCACATGTCCTAGCTTTCTGCATTTGGCTTTTTTATCTCCCATGTTTCACTATGAAGCCTCCTTTTTATGGCATCGCAAAGCATGAACTTACGTTTTCATGCAATGCATTTTTAACGTTAGAAAGACCTATTGACTTTCGCGCTATAGAAAAAAATAAGTAGCGATCACCAGTGTGAAAGGGCCATAGTTTTTGATCAGTGTGGAAAAAATGCTGCAAAAGTAAGAATTTTTTTTTTGTTCAAAAGTAGAAGAAGGAGTCTGACTCCAAATGTATTCTTCGTGTGCATGAAGAATCATTTTTGCATTGCATGCTATGGGCAGTATTTGCTGCGGAATACGGAAGCGATTGCCTGCTCCGGATTCCACAATTCAAATCCTCCCGTGTGCCTGCACCATTAGGGTTGATTGAGACGACCATATATCGGCTCGGTTTTCACGCCGAGCCGATATACGGTGTCCTCATCTGCAGGAAGGGGGGGGGGGGATGTAAGAGTCAGGAGCAGGAACTGAGCTCCCGCCCCCTCTCTGCCTCCTCTCCGCCCCTCTGCACTCTTTGCAATGAAAGGAGACGTGAAGGGGCTGGGCTAAGTTTCAAGAATTAGCCCTGCCCCTGTCCCGCCTCTCCACAGAGCACTGCTCCTGGCTCTTCCAGGCTCCCCCCTGCAGAGAGACAACGTATATCGGCTGGGCGTGAAAACCCAGCCGAAATACGTTCGTCTGAATCCAGCCTTAGGTATAGTACTGAACAAAAGTTTTTGGCAAGCATGTAAAAAAAAAAATGCTGCAAACTGAGGATGCTTTCAAAAATAGAAATTTTTATTGTGTTAATTTATTTTTATCTAATACTAATTGAATGACTAAAAAGAGAAATGTAAATCCCATCACTATTTGGTGGAACCGCCCTTTACCTTCATAACCGCATCAGTTCTTCCAGCTACACTTGCACGCAGGTTCACAGGCGATGCCTTATAATGGTACCTATGGGTTCAGAGAGCTGTGCACGGTTCTGTGATACATTTCTGTTTGTTACTTTCATAGATTTCATTTATTTATTCTGTGTGTTTACTATGAGCAAATTGCTATACTGATGATCTGCCACAAGAACTCCCAGTGATGTCATCAATTACATCATGTGTTTCCCTGTCAAATCGTTCAAACTAATTATTTCCATTCCCCGTCACAGTATGAAGACTGTCAGTGAGGCAGCCCAATCCAGTGGATGACACTGGGAAAAGGAACACTAGTACTCTGAAATACGGTGTATACATTCATCTACAATGCTAATTCTGGCAATGGACAATATAGGGGAAAAAAGGGAAAAATACGAATTTTTGCTTTAACTTTTACTACTGCACGATAGCGGGGTGGTGCCATAGATGAGATCACAGCCCTTTATGCCTGCGGGAGAGATCTGTGGCAGCGCTGCCATCTACATTTGTTTTGGAATAGTCGGCTTACTATCCCATGTTTTGATATTTAAATAGGGCCCCTTTGTTTTCCTCTTAAGAGCTGGATGAACTGTACAAAGATTGTAGGGTTAAATGCTTCCCACTACAGAAATGGCTTGTCACACTACTTTGCTTCTATTGCCCTTCGGTAAAAACCTATGCAAATGACTTACAAATATCACTTACAATGGCTCTATTCAAGGGGCTTATAAAAGGGGGATTGTAGGTCTTCTGTCAATGAGCCTTCATTTAAATGTATTACACATTATTAACATCCCAGGCAATAAATAAATATACAGAAGTAAAAGCTAGAATGCGATAGGCCAGTCTAATCTAACAGGTTAGCTGCAGGTGCTATTGTTACCCCCTAACAGCTATGTAAAAAGGTTAAGGGGGATTTTAGACAGAACGGTTATCTTTATAAGAAACAAAAAACACAACACCCATTCTAAAGATGGAAAGTGAACGATAATTGTTCGGTCTAAACACAAGCAAAAATGACTGAACGAACTTCGTTCACTTTATAAAATAATTGTTCTGACCATTTCTGGGAAGGATGCAGGTCAGGCAGCGCTCCTGGACTAAGCTAGTCGCACCCAACAGGTGACCAGCACACAGGCCCTACAGGCAAAGAACAGGGTCACCACCTCTCCCTGCTCTTTAGAGCTGGAGCGGATGCTCTCGCGTCAGCTTGTGTGCTTTGCGAGATCGACACCGGAATCCAGCTCAAGCCAAGGCCTGCATTAGTGCGATAGTGAGTACACGGACGTCCCCAAATACTGAACACAAAGATCTAAGCATTGCGCATCATGTGAGGTTATGAACATTATCCCCACCATTCTTGCTGCATACTATTGCCACAGCATCATTAGAAGTAGATGGCCCTTCAGCCTGTCCCCGCTCTGCTGCGGGCTATATCCTGGTCACCAGGTGTTAATGTCGATGCTGCCCACTATGGATGACAAAAGCACAATATCCCCCCCCCTTGGTGGAGTTTCATACACAAAGTAGTGAGCCTACCAGTAACAAAGTCAATATTGTCCACACTGGCCCAAATCAGGGGGCAGGGACTAACCCCAGCTAAGCCCTCGGCCACCCTCATACTATTGTGACCATTAGGGTTTCTTATGAAGCCTGCCCTATACTAAAAGGATCTCCATCCAAGAAGTTCAGTCTATAGCACAGAGGTTTAGGCCATATTCACACAGGGTAGATTTGCCACGGATTTTCCATGCAGACCCTCCGCACAGAAAATCTATGACATTTAGGCTGGTTTCACATGGGGCGGAATTGCCGCTGAATTTCTGTGCAGAATGTCCACACGGCAGTTTTACCCTTGGCTCCTAAATAGAGATGAGCGAACACCAAAATGTTCGGGTGTTCGTTATTCGAAACGAACTTCCCGCGATGTTCGAGGGTTCGTTTCGAATAACGAACCCCATTGAAGTCAATGGGCGACCAGAGCATTTTTGTATTTCGCCGATGCTCGCTAAGGTTTTCATGTGTGAAAATCTGGGCAATTCAAGAAAGTGATGGGAACGACACAGCAACGGATAGGGCAGGCGAGGGGCTACATGTTGGGCTGATCTCAAGTTCACAGGTCCCACTATTAAGCCACAATACCGGCAAGAGTGGGCCCCCCCCCCCCAACAACTTTTACTTCTGAAAAGCCCTCATTAGCATGGCATACCTTTGCTAAGCACCACACTAGCTACAACAAAGCACAATCACTGCCTGGATGACACTCCGCTGCCACTTCTCCTGGGTTACATGCTGACCAACCGCCCCCCCTCCCCCCCACAGCGCACACCAAAGTGTCCCTGCGCAGCCTTCAGCTGCCCTCATGCCACGCCACACTCATGTGTATTTAGAAGTGCGTCTGCCATGAGGAGGAACCGCAGGCACACACTGCAGAGGGTTGGCACCGCTAGGCAGCGACCCTCTTTAAAAGGGGCGGGGCGATAGCCCACAATGCTGTACAGAAGCAATGAGAAATAGAATCCTGTGCCACCGCCATCAGGAGCTGCACACGTGGGCATAGCAATGGGGAACCTATGTGCCACACACTATTCATTCTGTCAAGGTGTCTGCATGCCCCAGTCAGACTGGTAATATGTACCTTAACAGTAACCGCGTTGGTGGTAATGTGGTGGTGACTGCGGACCTAGTAGCACGGTTGTATTTTGTTGGTTTTCGGAATGCGGCCAGGATTAAGTGGGCCGTGGCGGGGGGATGGTGTGGGGGCTCTCTTGTTGTGTCGGTAAAGGTGAAATTCTTGGACTGCCACCAGACGAACCAATGCAAAGGCATTTGCCAAGAATGTTTTCCCTGTTGGAGGAGGAGGGGGATGTTTTTGAGGCACTACGTGTCCTCTCCACGTGTCCATGGTTATATGCACCTTAACAGTAACTGCGTTGGTGGTAATGTGGTGGTGACTGCGGACCTAGTAGCACGGTTGTATTTTGTTGGTTTTCGGAATGCGGCCAGGATTAAGTGGGCCGTGGCGGGGGGATGGTGTGGGGGCTCTCTTGTTGTGTCGGTAAAGGTGAAATTCTTGGACTGCCACCAGACGAACCAATGCAAAGGCATTTGCCAAGAATGTTTTCCCTGTTGGAGGAGGAGGGGGAAGTTTTTGAGGCACTACGTGTCCTCTCCACGTGTCCGTGGTTATATGCACCTTAACAGTAACCGCGTTGGTGGGAAATGGCCTCGCCGCCATCATGTCTTTGGGAAGCCTCTGTTTCCACACCCCAGAGACATACCATTAGCAGCGGTATAGGCAGAGCCCAGAATTCGTAACATTTCAGCCGTAGCATTAGGACAGGCCCCACTAACATATCAGTAGCAGCATCATAGGAGGAGCGCAGTCTTCGTTCCATGTCAGCAATAGTAGCACTCAAGACAGGCCCCAGTAACAATTCCGAAGCAGCAGTATAGCGGGAGCGCAGTCTTCGTTCCATGTCAGCAATAGTAGCACTCAAGACAGGCCCCAGTAACAATTCCGAAGCAGCAGTATAGCGGGAGCGCAGTCTTCGTTCCATGTCAGCAATAGTAGCACTCAAGACAGGCCCCAGTAACAATTCCGAAGCAGCAGTATAGCGGGAGCGCAGTCTTCGTTCCATGTCAGCAATAGTAGCACTCAAGACAGGCCCCAGTAACAATTCTGAAGCAGCAGTATAGTGGGAGCGCAGTCTTAGTTCCATTTCAGTAGCCTTAGTATAGCCAAGGCCCAAGTTACATTTATGTAGCTAAAGTGTAGGCCAACCCCACACACCTTTCTGTACCATGAGTGCAGGCGAAGAACATACAAATTGCTATGATTACACTGTAGGTGAGGGCCCCAAAAAATTGGTGTACCAACAGTACTAATGTACCTCAGTAAAAATTGGCCATGCCCAACCAAGATGGCAGGTGAATCGCTTTGGTTAATGTGGCTTAAGTGGTAACTAGGCCTGGAGGCAGCCCAGTTTAACGAAAAATTGTTTCTAGTTAAAGTTCCAACGCTTTTAAGAGCATTGAAACATATAAAAATTGTTTAGAAAAATTATGAGTGAGCCTTGTGGCCCTAAGAAAAATTGCCCGTTCAGCGTGATTACGTGAGGTTTCAGGAGGAGGAGCAGGAGGAGGAGGAGGAATATTAGACACAGATTGATGAAGCAGAAATGTCCCCGTTTTGGATGGTGAGAGAGAACGTAGCTTCCATCCGCGGGTGCAGCCTACGTATTGCTTACGTATCGCTGCTGTCCGCTGGTGGAGAACAGAAGTCTGGGGAAATCCAGCCTTTGTTCATCTTGATGAGTGTTAGCCTGTCGGCACTGTCGGTTGACAAGCGGCTACGCTTATCTGTGATGATTCCCCCAGCCACACTAAACACCCTCTCCGACAAGACGCTAGCCGCAGGACAAGCAAGCACCTCCAGGGCATACAGCGCTAGTTCAGGCCACGTGTCCAGCTTCGACACCCACTAGTTGTAGGGGGAAGAGGCGTCACCGAGGATGGTCGTGCGATCGGCTACGTACTCCCTCACCATCCTTTTACAGTGCTCCCGCCGACTCAGCCTTGACTGGGGAGCGGTGACACAGTCTTGGTGGGGAGCCATAAAGCTGGCCAGGCCCTTAAAGACTGTTGCACTGCCTGGGATGTACATGCTGCTCGATCTCCGCACCTCCTCTGCTACCTTGCCCTCGGTACTGCGCCTTCTGCCACTAGCGCTGTCGGCTGGGAATTTTACCATCAGCTTGTCCGCAAGGGTCCTGTGGTATAGCAACACTCTCGAACCCCTTTCCTCTTCGGGAATGAGAGTGGGCAGGTTCTCCTTATAGCGTGGGTCGAGCAGTGTGTACACCCAGTAATCCGTTGTGGCCAGAATGCGTGCAACGCGAGGGTCACGAGAAAGGCATCCTAACATGAAGTCAGCCATGTGTGCCAGGGTACCAGTACGCAACACATGGCTGTCTTCACTAGGCAGATCACTTTCAGGATCCTCCTCCTCCTCCTCCTCCTCCTCCTCCTCCTCCTCAGGCCATACACGCTGAAAGGATGACAGGCAATCAGCCGGTGTACCGTCAGCAGCGGGCCAAGCTGTCTCTTCCCCCTCCTCCTCATCCTCCTCATGCTCCTCCTCCTCCTCCTGTACGCGCTGAGAAATAGACAGGAGGGTGCCCTGACTATCCAGCGGCATACTGTCTTCCCCCGCCCCCGTTTCCGAGCGCAAAGCAGCTGCCTTTATGGTTTGCAGGGAATTTCTCAAGATGCATAGCAGAGGAATGGTGACGCTAATGATTGTAGCATCGCCGCTCACCACCTGGGTAGACTCCTCAAAATTACCAAGGACATGGCAGATGTCTGCCAACCAGGCCCACTCTTCTGAAAGGAATTGAGGAGGCTGACTCCCACTGCGCCGCCCATGTTGGAGTTGGTATTCGACTATAGCTCTACGTTGTTCATAGAGCCTGGCCAACATGTGGAGCGTAGAGTTCCACCGTGTGGGCACGTCGCACAGCAGTCGGTGCACTGGCAGCTTAAAGTGATGTTGCAGGGTGCGCAGGGTGGCAGCGTCCGTGTGGGACTTGCGGAAATGTGCGCAGAGCCGGCGCGCCTTTACGAGCAGGTCTGACAAGCGTGGGTAGCTTTTCAAAAAGCGCTGAACCACCAAATTAAAGACGTGGGCCAGGCATGGCACGTGCGTGAGGCTGCCGAGCTGCAGAGCCGCCACCAGGTTACGGCCGTTGTCACACACGACCATGCCCGGTTGGAGGCTCAGCGGCGCAAGCCAGCGGTCGGTCTGCTGTGTCAGACCCTGCAGCAGTTCGTGGGCCGTGTGCCTCTTATCGCCTAAGCTGAGTAGTTTCAGCACGGCCTGCTGACGCTTGCCCACCGCTGTGCTGCCACACCGCGCGACACCGACTGCTGGCGACATGCTGCTGCTAACACATCTTGATTGCGAGACAGAGGAGGAGGAGGAGGAGGGTGCTTTAGTGGAGGAAGCATACACCTCCGCAGATACCACCACCGAGCTGGGGCCCGCAATTCTGGGGGTGGGTAGGACGTGAGCGGTCCCAGGCTCTGACTCTGTCCCAGCCTCCACTAATTTCACCCAATGTGCCGTCAGGGAGATGTAGTGGCCCTGCCCGCCTGTGCTTGTCCACGTGTCTGTTGTTAAGTGGACCGTGGCAGTAACCGCGTTGGTGAGGGCGCGTACAATGTTGCGGGAGACGTGGTCGTGCAGGGCTTGGACGGCACATCGGGAAAAGTAGTGGTGACTGGGAACTGAGTAGCGCGGGGCCGCCGCCTCCATGATACTTTTGAAGGACTCCGTTTCCACAACCCTATACGGCAGCATCTCAAGGCTGATGAATTTTGCTATGCGGACGGTTAACGTTTGAGCGTGCGGGTGCGTGGCGGCGTACTTGCGCTTGCGCTCCAACAGTTGCGCAAGCGACGGCTGGACGGTGCGCTGAACTACACTGCTGGATGGGGCCGAGGACAGCGGAGATGAGGGTGTGGGTGCAGGCCATGAGGCGGTAGTGCCTGTGTCCTGAGAGGGGGGTTGCATCTCAGTGGCAGGTTGGGGCACAGGGGGAGAGGCAGGGGTGCAAACCGGAGGCGCTGAACGGCCTTCGTCCCACCTTGTGGGGTGCTTGGCCATCATATGTCTGCGCATGGTGGTGGTGGTGAGGCTGTTGGTGTTGGCTCCCCGGCTGAGCTTTGCGCGACAAAGGTTGCACACCACTGTTCGTCGGTCGTCAGGCGTCTCTGTGAAAAACTGCCAGACCTTAGAGCACCTCGGCCTCTGCAGGGTGGCATGGCGCGAGGGGGCGCTTTGGGAAACAGTTGGTGGATTATTCGGTCTGGCCCTGCCTCTACCCCTGGCCACCGCACTGCCTCTTGCAACCTGCCCTGCTGATGCCCTTGACTCCCCCTCTGAAGACCTGTCCTCCTGAGTAAGCGTTGCACACCAGGTGGGGTCAGTCACCTCATCGTCCTGCTGCTCTTCACCCGAATCCTCTGTGCGCTGCTCCCTCGGACTTACTGCCCTTACTACTACCTCACTGCAAGACAACTGTGTCTGATCGTCATCGTCCTCCTCACCCACAGAAAGTTGTTGAGACAGTTGGCGGAAGTCCCCAGCCTCTTCCCCCGGACCCCGGGAACTTTCGAATGGTTGGGCATCAGTGACGATAAACTCCTCTGGTGGGAGAGGAACCGCTGCTGCCCAATCTAAGCAGGGGCCCGAGAACAGTTCCTGGGAGTGTTCCCGCTCCTGAGCAGGTGTCATTGTAGTGGAGTGAGGAGGCTGGGAGGAAGGAGGAGCAGCAGACAGAGGATTCGGATTTGCAGCAGTGGACGGCGCAGAACTGCGTGTTGACGATAAGTTGCTCGAAGCACTTTCTGCCATCCAGGACAGGACCTGCTCACACTGCTCATTGTCTAATAACCGTCTCCTGCGTGGACCCATTAATTGGGCGATGAATGTGGGGACGCCAGAAACGTGCCTCTCTCCTAATCGCGCAGCAGTCGGCTGCGACACACCTGGATCAGGAGCTCGGCCTGTGCCCACACCCTGACTTGGCCCTCCGCGTCCTCGGCCACGTCCACGTCCTCTAGGCCTACCCCTCAGCATGCTGTATTACCAGTGATTTGATTTCACAGGCAGGAAATAAATTGGCGCAAGACTGCAGCCAAATATAATTTTTTCCCTTTTTTGAAAACGAAAAGGCCCCACTGCCTCTAGTGAATGAATAATCTAAGTTTAATAACTGTGCTGTGTCCCTGCTAATGTGTCACAGAACGTGAGGGTAGCAGAGTTATTAACTCTGGCAGAGCAGGTATTTTTTTTCCCAATTAAGGAAAGCAAATGGCGAAGCCAGGAGTAAAACGTAGCTGGGTGCGTCTGATTTTTAAACGTTGCACACGCAGCCGACACGTGTCCACCGCCCTTAGGACGGACAGAGGCAGGACAAATAGAATTATTTTCAGTTTTTTCCACCAAAAGGCAGCACTGCGTATATTCAATGAACATGAGAAGTTTAATAACTGTGCTGTGGCCCTGCTAATGTGGCACAGAACGTGAGGGTAGCAGAGTTATTAACTCTGGCAGAGCAGGTATTTTTTTTTCCCAATTAAGGAAAGCAAATGGCGAAGCCAGGAGTAAAACGTAGCTGGGTGCGTCTGATTTTTAAACGTTGCACACGCAGCCGACACGTGTCCACCGCCCTTAGGACGGACAGAGGCAGGACAAATACAATTATTTTCAGTTTTTTTCCACCAAAAGGCAGCACTGTGTATATTCAATGAATAATAACTGTGTTGTGGCCCTGCCTACACAATTCTTTCCCTGCAGTATCAATGGAGGGTGCAATGCTCTGCAGAGGCGATTTTGAGAAGAAAAAAAAAATGCAGCACAGCTAACAGCAGCCAGCACAGTACTGCACACAGTTAAATATGGCCCTAGAAAGGACCGTTGAGGTTCTTGAAGGCTACACTCACTCCTAACACTCTCCCTGCCTATGCAGCACTTCTGTCCCTAATGCCGGGTGCAACGCTCTGCAGAGGCAATTTTGAGAAGAAAAAAAAATTGCCACTGCTAACAGCAGCCAACACACAGCTATCAGTGGCCCTAATAAGGACCTTTGGGGGTCTTGAAGCCTACACTAACTACCAATTCTTTCCCTACAGCAGCTCCGGCACCAGCAGCACTGTCCCTCATCTAACTCACACGGCATCTGAGGCGAACCGCGGGAGGGGCCGACTTTTATATTCGGCGGACACCTGATCACCCCAGCCACTCACAGCAGGGGGGTGGTATAGGGCTGGAACAATACAGGGGGAAGTTGTAATGCCTTCCCTGTCTTTCAATTGGCCAGAAAAGCACGCTAACGTCTCAGGGAAGGAAGTGAAAGTAACCCGAACACCGCATGGTGTTCGTTACGAATAACGAACATCCCGAACACCCTAATATCCGCACGGATATCAAGCTCGGACGAACACGTTCGCTCATCTCTACTCCTAAACCTGGGATTAGCCTGCAAAGTGGACAAGATTTTGCAAAAATCTCATCCACGAGCTGCAGGGGAAAAAAAAAACCTTTGGGAAGATTGACATGTGGTGTGGAATTTAAATCGCAGCAGGTCAATTTTGTTGTAGTTTATGCTTGTGGAATCCACCTCAATGGGGGTGAATTCTGCACCAAATGGTGTGTGCTTTAATGCTGACTTTCAGCTGTGACTCTACTGCAGGTGGTCTGCTGTGTACATCCCGCAGCAAATCCACCCCACATGAACCTACCCTTTGATCATAAACAACAACCCTAGCTCAACATCAAATGATGGAATACACGAGTCGGGCAGCTTTTATTTTTAAGTGCTTAAAGGAGATGTCCCGCGCCGAACGGGGGGGGGGTTTAAAAAAAAAAAAAACCCGTTGCAGGGACGTACAGAAAGCTCACCGGAGCGCTTACCTTAATCCCCGCGCTCCGGTGACTTCTATACTTACCTGTGAAGATGGCCGCCGGGATCCTCTGCCTCCGTGGACCGCAGCTCTTCTGTGCGGTCCACTGCCGATTCCAGCCTCCTGATTGGCTGGAATCGGCACGTGACGGGGCGGAGCTACACGGAGCTACACGGAGCCCCATAGAGAACAGGAGAAGACCTGGACTGCGCAAGCGCGGCTAATTTGGCCATCGGAGGCCGAAAATTAGTCGGCACCATGGAGACGAGGACGCTAGCAACGGAGCAGGTAAGTATAAAACTTTTTATAACTTCTGTATGGCTCATAATTAATGCACAATGTATATTACAAAGTGCATTATTATGGCCATACAGAAGTGTATAACCCCACTTGCTGCCTCGGGACATCTCCTTTAACAGTCAAACCCCCTCCATTATAATATATTGAAGACATTCTGTCTGTCATTTTCTTGGGTGATATCACTGTCACTTTTGTGACAAAACATAGCTGTCACTGTCATGGGGTTTGTCCCACTCTTATGGGAGTTATCACTATTATGGTAGTAATGCCCATTTAGACAACGATCACTTAAAAAAGTCTGTCATTTAAGCGCAAGGCGATTGCTCAAACGTTGAGCAAATCACCTTGCGCTCCCAAAGGAGGATGCAGAGAACAAGCAGGGGGCAGGTTGTTCCCTGCATCCAGCTGTTCCCCACTGGGAGCGCCCAGCTGTCATACATGGTGTTTCTACCAGTCCTTGTGTATCTTTGAATTAGTATATTGGTAAATTTGGCTGCTGGCAGTGTTACTTTGGTAATGAAGGCAGATAGTGGTTAATCCGGTACAATGTTGGTGTGAACCTCTGATATATTCCACATGGCAATCAACTGCTGTACTGATTCAGAGATCCAACGCTGGTCCTGCCAGGTAGCGGGTGATTATAATCAGTGGAGACATAGAAGGTACAAAATGCTCTATTGGAGCGGGCACTTCTTGGGACATTTAGAGCATAACCATAAGTAACTGGAGTATATTCACCAGTTTATTCATAGGACAAACCATTTGAATTCAACCAGGATAAAAAGTGTATCTAGTATAATGTCAGGCAGATTAAAGGTCCCTGCAGACGGGTGGAAATTCCGCCCCTGGAGGCTGCTATAGGATTGCGTTAACAAACGCAATCCTATGTAGACGGGCACAATTTGGGTGCACGAGATCTCGTGCGGCAAGCTCTATTTCTATGCGGGGCTCGCAGAGCCCCGCACAGAAACCTCACTCACCGGCCGCCGGCTTCGCTCTGCGTATGCACCAGCTGCCCGGCAGCCGGCACACGAAAGAGCCGGGGCCGCGGGAGCAGGTGAGTGTCACGCCACTCTCTGCAGACGCTCGGTTCGGGTCCCGCTGTAAGAATTCTTGCAGCCGGATCAGACTCGGACATCTGAGGGCGGCCTAAGGAGAGCATATACACAAAGATCAGGACATAAACGGATTGAGTTTGAAAAGCCATGAGACGCCCTCTGACTTGAAGTTGCAAGTGTTACAGTCTACTGTAATGAAATAAATACACTGAAAGCAATTTGATTAACATATTCTTATTAAAAATGGTATCAAACCAATAATTGAAAAAAAAAAAAAAAACACAACATGCTGATATTTTGATAAAAATTAGCAATAATTAAATAGGAAAAGAGATAACATTGGGAAAGATAATGATTAAAAGCGATTACTACACTGAAAAGGTCAGGTTTTATTGTTGCTGCTAATGTGAGAGTTATGGGACTATAGTTTGTGACCATAGGACCAGAATTCCATCCTAGTTCATATGAGGAGGAATAGTTATATCAACGATGGAGACTTCCTGGAACAGGAATGAAAAAGGCATTAATAAAAGAAAATAAAAACCAAGCACGTAACTGTTAAAATTATATCACTGTAAGGCCGCCTGCACATGGGCGGAAATCCCGCGGCGGGATTTCCGCCGCTCAAAGCCTGCATAGGAGTGCATTACAATACACACTCCTATGCAGACGGCCGCGGTTTGGCCGCGCGAAATCTCGCGCAGCAAACAAACCGCGGCAGGTCTTATTTTTGTGCGGGGCTCGCAGAGCCTCGCACAGAAACGTCACTCACGCAGCCACCGGCTCCGGTCTGCGCATGCGCCGGCTGCCTGGCAGCCGGTACATGAAAGAGTCGGGGCCACAGGGCGCGGGCGAGTACGCGCTTGTCCCTGCAGGCGCTCGGGTCGGGCCCCGCGGCGAGAATTCTCGCCGCCGGATCCGACCCGCTCGTCTGCAGGCGGCCTAAGGGCAGGATTATTAAAACACTGGACTAAACTAAAAATTTTCCAATTAATTTTGTGAATGGAAGTCCAGTGTTGAAAGTGCGAGGACTTGGGACGGGCGAGCATAGGAGCTTTTATTATTCCTTACAATGGGCAGCCCATTTAAAAAAGGGCCACTCCAGTAAAAACACGCTTCCAGCCTCTCCTCACCTGATTCCTCTGCACGTCTCTTATGTATATTACAGTCACTTCCATACAGTGCAGCCTCATGCTTCTCAGGCATCTTTTTTTTTTTTTTACTTTGTTTTATTAGCATATCCGAAACAAGTATTACATACAGTTTTGTATACAATGTTTCTCCTTTGTTCTGTATCTTTATATCACATTACAGAGAAAACTGTATCATCTTTCGTAACATTTAACAATAAAGGAAAAAAAATAAAAGAACTACCTCAATATGCTTGGTTTGCTGTGTAGTTTTTGTTTCCTCATCTCCATCAGCTGTCAGAATAGTGTTCATTCGACCAGTGATGTATTGTGCGAGCCAATCCATAAACCCCGTATTTTTTCAAATTTGTTTGGGCAACCTCTATGCTGATAAATCACCTTTTCATAGGGAATTACAGTATCAACCAGTCTTCTTCAACATGAGACAGAGGGCGGTCTCGTTGCCATCCATCTCATGGCAACCATCTTTCTGGCCAGAAATAGTACTTCCCTGATGAATATCTTGTCGGGGTGGTCCCATGCTTCTTTGTCCACCAGCCCAAACATCGCTTCTTTGGGATCCGAAAACCAAAGGGATCGGCAGGAGCATAGAAAAAAAAGTGAATATTTCTTCCCAAAAATTTCTTACATAGGCACACTCCCACATCAAATGTCAAAAGTCTGCATCTATGTAGTGACATCTGTGGCAGGCTGTCGTGCTAATTCTACCCATTTTATTTAGACGAACTGGTGTAAAGTACACCTGATATACAATATATAATTGTATTAGTTTATTAGTGATTGACGGTGATACTAGTAGGTGCGATCCCATTGCTTCCTGCCAATCCTCTGTTGTCAATGTAGGGATATTAGTTTTCCACCTCTCGTAAAGCATCAGTAGGTCATGGTCCATTTTGGCGGACAGCAGCTGTGTGTATATAACTGTGATATTAATCCTCAGTCACTATCTTAATGTTGAATTCCTTCCTTGTTCATTTTCTCTATGGTCTGCTAACACTCCAATGATGCATCACCACAGCATCACATGACCAGCTGGAGCCCGTACCATCTCTGCCTGCTGGAAGGACACAGTCATTAACTTTTGTACTCTGCAGTCACCTAAATAAACTCAAGACCATAATTGTACAGTCGGGAGGATGAGCTGCAATCCCCTTAATTCTAACTTGGTGAAAGGGGCCTCTAATCTTCAGCAGTAACTATGAAACGAATCTGTCCACCCGCCGCATGAATAACTTGTATGGTAGTGTCAATGTAATAGCACACAGGTTTATGTTCTCTCAAGAAGTCAGTTTTTCATGCAGCATAATTCCTATGAACTTCTCAGGAGGGCGGTAGAAGCGATCACATGACTTTCATATCACCTCAGGAAAGGGACTCTAAGAATCTTCAGGATTATTACATGATGAATGAGAAACAAAACACGTTTTCTAGAGTGGCCCTTTAAAGAAAATAACTAACAAGTACCGATATTTTTATTGCTCACCACTTTTTTTTAAATATACCCATTTGACACCATTTTGCAAGCTGTTGCTGCAATAATACCACCTGAATGATAGAAATTAAAAAAAAAGTTCAAGAAAGTTTTTCTTTTTTTACGCATAAGTGTTGGTGAAACATTTGTAAAATTAATTAAGAAAGTGATGACCAATAACCCACAAGTACCAAAATAACTCAGAAAACCACTTTATGCCTTCAGCATGAACAGGAGGACACAATCCACAAGGCATGGGCTGTATAGACAGGCAAATATCATGAAGGAGCCGATGAAGTGGAAAGCTGAACCGTGTCGTGCCCTGATGAAAGTTCCTATGACTCCTGTAAAAATCTGAGGTCTGTAATATACCTAAATCTCAAGGATCAATCATTAACCCAGGTTCAACTTGACCCTTACCAGGGGAGGAAGATTATGAAAAGGAAGATCTACACCAGTCTCAGCTTCACGTTCCTGAGATATCTCCTTTAATAAAAACACACAAGATCTTATATGGCCATGTCAACAAGCTATGGCTCTTGTACGGCACAAAGAAAGCTGGTCATGAACTGTGAAAGATTTTATATATTATAACAATGACAGAGCAAATGCGGAAGATATTTTATATACCCAAATGGACTTCAAGCAGGAAACCAAAACAGTATCAATCACAAAGATACTTTGCCATTGATACGGTTTCCCAGACCCTCCGCTTCTGTGTTACAGGCAACATCCAAATTTGAGAAACTTTAGTCAGGAGTGCATTGCCATCGGAAACACAAAAAGGAACTTATCCCTGTAAGGTAAGGAGCTTTAAGATCTGTTCACATGTACGGACCGCAGACAGGATACAAATCCCCAACACACAGCAGGACTATAAGATCCTGGGGATATTAACATGTTCCAATGCAGTGAATGTCCTGTTGGGGGGGATATTAGTGTATCTGGACACCACTGGAAACTAGGGGTTTGACAGGAGGAACGCCCCTGTCACAGCCCCAGCTCCTGATAGGGTCAAGGATGGCAGGTCCTGTTCGCACAGTGTGCATAGATTACAGAGCTCTGTTCAGCTTAATGCTCAGGGTAAAAGTTCTGCTTAGGCTTACATTATGAGCTGTAAATGCTGGCATGGTACAGCTGTAACATGTAGTAATGTAAGCCTAAACATACATCTTACCCTCACCCCAACGTCCCCCGCTCACAGGTGCGGTCCTCAAGGGTGAAGCTCCGCTACCTTAAGGCCTCCTTCACACGGGCGACACCGCATCGCTGCGAGAAAAATCGCAGCAATATCGCATCGCTGCACCGTATGATATCGCTGCGATACCACGATTTTGTAGCGCTACAAAGTCGCATGTGACGCTACAAAATCACGCGATTTTGTAGCATCTGCTGCTGTCAAAGTTGCATCGCATACAAACCACGTTTTCGTGCGATGCGATGCAACAGAGAGGAAGGCTCCATAGGGAACATGGGCTACAAAACCTAGCGTGTCGCGGGCATATCGCCAGACCTGTGAGGTTTGTGTGTCGTTTTGTAGCATGCTACAAAACATCTCATGTGTGAAGGAACCCATAGGAAGCCATGGGCTTCTCATACATGCGATTTGTAGCATTGTATCAACACTACAAAATCGCACGACTTTGTCGCCCGTGTGAAGGAGGCCTAACTGTAAGCTCCATGTGGTCCGCACTCAGTGTTGCCGTCCTCAGCTGTTGTCCTCCGCCAGCGGCACTGTGACATGCGTACTGGCCGCCCTATCACTGACACCTACAGCCCTCAATGTTACTGGTCCACCGCCGGGAAAGCCGCATCAGGCGGGTGGTGGAAGGCGGTCGGTGTGTGCTCCTCCACTCTGCCGCCAGCGTATTACATTCTCTTTCTCCCCGGTCCTGTCACCTCCCTGCAGCCGCCGGTCTGTTAAGCAGACATCGGGTGGGGATAGGGGTGAAGTGCCGGGACAGTACTAAGCGCTTCTGCAGAATCTTATCTGACATCGGGAGGGGGGGGGGGGGGGGGGGGGAAGCGCGCTGATGCCGCCACAGTAGTAAGCTCTCAAGCAGAATGTTGCCTCAGTGCTGCAACTGTCAGCCGGGTAGCGCCTTGTGCTTCGCTAGGCAGACTGGCCGTTTGCACCCCGGCCCGCAGGAAGTATTTTACCACAAATTCAATATCACAAATTCTATTGGCCTTTCAGGACCTATTTGTCAGCCTTATGTGCAGCCAATCAGGTACAGGGAGCGTCACCACCTGTCAGTCGGGGCGCTTTATGTTAGAGAAAACAGGACAAAAACTTAAAGTGAGGATGAGATCTCATCATTATACAATTAAACAGAGGAAGACAGGTTTGTTTCTGTTGTAGGATTATTCTTTTAAGTGCACATCAATCACATCCATATCTGTGTGTATACCACCAAACACCAACACCACATTTAAGCTTGAAGAACCCTGCGTTGGTTCGGAAGCTCGCTATAACATGATATATCTTTGTTAGCTTTAAAAAAGGTATCATATCTACAAGATTACTTGGTTTCTCTTGCTGGGAACAATTACATTTTGCTCTACTGGCTAACACGGTGCCAAACCTTTTTTTTTTTCCCGTTAATATAAGGACAATGCTGATAGAAACAATCAAGTTAATAGGAGTGTAAGCACACACCCCTCGAGTGGGGTTTGTCAGAGGCGTGACCTGGCTGATATGGAGCGGTGAAGAGACGTTGCCTCACTTCATACCATGTCAGTCATAGTGACCAGAGGAATAAATCAATAAATGTACCTTTAGGGGAAAGGATTCAGTATATACAGTCTGCTCATCTACTACTCTAACGTGCTGCCTGCATATCAGACACCATGGCAGAAATTTAAGACACATTTCAAATGAAGGTCTTTGTATTATTTTCAAAGTGCATCTTGGAACCTCTGTGCGCCTTGATATATATGCCACATCCTACCTGGCATACTGGCCATTCCCCTCCTGACAAGCCACGTTCCTTTTTGCTAAAGTCATGAATAGCAGCACAATTTGTGTAAGAAAGTCTTGCACAAAAATTTTCAGTGTTAGATGCCCTTTAAAAAGGATTTCCAGGCAGCGCTTGTAATTGCAGGCTGAGGTACCTGCACGTACCTGCGCCTGCAATTACGAGCACCAGCCACTACATGGGTCAGAGCAGCGGCTTCTGCTCCAACCCTAGCGTAGCCTGGCACCGACCACCATTGCTGCCAGGAAAACCCCTTTAATGCCGAACATGGACGTAGTTGCACACACAAAATTTGTTCTTTCGATATACAGAGAATAGAACCCATTGAAATTAATGGATTTGTTCACATGCATGCATCCTGCACATTTATGCGCAAAAAGTTCCCAGAGAAGTCAAGCGGGGATGTGCATGCAAGATATGCGTGAAATACTGCGTAATTACACAGAAAAATAATCCAAATCGAGAATTCAGACAAAGGGCTTATTCAGACGGGCGTATATCGGTTGGATTTTTACACCCGGCCAATATGCACTGTCCCTCTCTGCAGGGGGAGGAGGCGGGCCAGGTCAGGTGCAGTGCACTGAGCTCCCACCCCCTCTCCGCTCCTCACCACTGTTTGCAATGGGAGGAGTGGGGTAGGGCGAAGCCAAGTTCAGCCCAGCCCTATGCCGCCCTTTCCCATTGAAAATAGTGGCGAGGAGTGGAGAGAGTGCGGGAGCTCAATTCACTGCTCCCAGCCCAGCCTGCCTCCTCCCCCTGCAAAAAAAAAAAAAAAGATAGCGTATATCGGCCATGCGTGAAAACCCAGCCGGTATACGCACGTCGGAATAAGCCCCAAGTTAGCCATTTCAAATCTGTACATTTTTTTGTCTTGCATGCGGAAAAAGCACAAAAGAAAAAAAAATAATGCGCTGCTGCACGTGCAAAAAACGCACAGTTTGTTCTCCAACAGCGCTATGCTCATGCGTGCATAAATGCGCACATTCATGCGAATCTAGCCTGAGTCACATGTGAAAATCTCATGACAGTTACTTTTTCATCAGAAGATATGGACGTCACATGGCCAATAAGTATTTTTACAGTCTCAGCATAAAGCAGTGTAAATGCCCTGTACAGGATTATAAAAACATGACCAAATTCTAGTAGGAACAGCACCACCCTTTAAACCAAGTTTCTGGTATTACAGTTCACCTCCATTTAAGTGAACGAGGTTGAGCTGCAATATCAGACACTACCTGCGTACGGGTGGGGCACTGTTTTTGGAGGAAACCAGCCATATATTTTTCTAATTCTGTACAACCCCATTAATATACTGTTAGGCAAGGTCTTGAAGTCTATGAAGTAAATTCCTTAATATTAGTTAAATAGAGCATTTTTTCAGAAATAAGTATATTCGGGTTTGCTATATAAAACAAGTGCAGCATAAGGGCGGATTTAGGGTGCCTACCCACTGGCGATTTTTTTTCCTGCGATGCTAAATTGCGTTTTGCGTTTTTTCTGAAGAGCAATTAGCATAGAATGTGTTCTTGTCCATTTGTGTTTTTTTTTTCGTTTCGTTGCAATTTTTCACATAGGAACTGTCAGTTGCATATGTCTCCTTATTTTTCTCTTAATGCACCCATGATTGTCAATGGAAATTAACGAAAAACACCGCGAAAGAGGCGCGGAAAACGCTGCGTTTTTCACGCACGAAAATCAGCAACGCCAGTGGGTAGGCGCCCTTACATGGATGTATTCAGTTTCTGGCACGATTATGCCATTATGGTATTACTTTATACTGCAGGAGGGATCAAATGATTGCAAGTTTAAAAATATGCACACCTCCCTTAACCCATATAGTTAAAAAAATATATATATAGTAATACACAATATCAGAATTGTACTTTTTGGTTTCAAGGTTTCAGACAAAAAAAAAGGGTAAAAAAAAAAACAAAAAAAAACAATCAAAATGTCATATGTACTGCAAAAAGGGTATCAATAGAAACTACAGACCGCCCCCCCCAAAAAAGCGCCCTCACAGAAGTAGGGTCCATGGGAAAAATAAAATTATGGCCATCATAAAATTAAATTTTTTCTCCAAAGCCCACTCACACAACCACCAGCTTTATTCTATGGTTTACTATACTATAAAGTTAAAGGGGTTGTCTCACGGCAGCAAGTGGGGTTACACACTTCTGTATGGCCATATTAATGCACTTTGTAATATACATCGTGCATTAAATATGAGCCATACAGAAGTTATTCACTTACCTGCTCCGTTGCTAGCGTCCCCGTCGCCATGGTTCCGTCTAATTTCGCTGGCGGCTTGCTTTTTTAGACGCGCTTGCGCAGTCCGGTCTTCTGCTCTGAGCACGAGCCGCTTCAGTGTGCTCGCCGCTACAGCTCTTCTGCACATGCGCAGACGAGCTGTAGCTTCTCGGGAGCGCGCTGGAGCAGCCATTCTGCTACCATCCTCTCTTAGAGGAAGGTGCAGAAACTTGAGCCGTCCAGGTAAGTGACGAGTGACGGGGCCTAGCGCCGGTTACCTGCTGCCTGGCAGTGGGTGACTGTGGCCCAAGAGCGTGTGCTGTGGTCGGCGGCCGCGGTGGGTCCGGTCGGCGGCTGCGGGGCGTCTGGTTGTCAGGGAGACACAGCCAGTAGCGTCTCGGGAGCGCGCATGTCGGGCTACAGCAAGTGACGGGAAAAGAGCCGGCGGCCATCTTGGGGAAACTTTTTATAAGTTGCTGAAACGCTGGAACTGTAAGTAGAAACCGTCTAGAAAAGTCATTTACAGGGGGGCTTAGTAATGTATGCTTAATAAGGGGGACTGGGCAAAAAAAAAAAATTTCACTGCTTCCTCAAGACAACCCCTTTAAGTCATTTGTGCTGCAGTGTGTACACTATAGAAAAGATGGCAGAGTTTAGGGGGTTTTTTTTTTTGGTTTTTTTTTTAATTCCCCGATCTGTTCAGAGCAGAGGATGCATATGGAAACGTGCCCATACATAATGTAAGGTGTATGAACAGTGCATCATATGCATCCCATAAAAGTGTGTAGGGCTCAGGCTGCAGGGTATGCAGAGATAGAGCGTGCGGAGAATCACTTCTCTTGCGTTTCGATACGCAGTGTACACACGCTGGTGTGCATGGATTAAAGTTCATTGACTGCATTCACCATGTATAACGCATCCCTGCAACACACAGTTGTAGACATGAGCCCAAACTGTGTGCACAATTCTGCAGCTGGCAATGAGGAGCCATAATTTCTATACATGATCAGGTCCCATGGCACCCTTAATCTACTGCTGGCTGACTTGAGCCCAGGGGTGGATTAAGAGTACCATGGTCTGTACAAAAACTATGTTCCCTCTGCTTTAAAATTCTGAAGACGATAGTTTAAATACACAGGTATAATGCAGAGATACAGTAACCAAACCAAGTCTAGGGTACAAATAGGGTGCTAGAAGCAATGCATCTAAATTAACATTGTACCATGAATGGCTCAGTGCCTTGATTATGGTAACAGAACCAAGATAACTGCATAGATATGGCATCAGGAGCCAAGACGAGTGCAATGATACCACAAACAAGGCCTTGACTTCGCTTAATATATCTTGAGTTGGTTGCCATACCTTAGTCCATTGATGCATCAAGAGAAGGAAGTTTGATAGTAGGGTGCCATGGCAAAAGCCACAATATTCATAAAGTCACAGTAAAAAAAAACAAAAAAAACCCCACAGCATTTTTGCTGCAATTTTTTATTAAAAAAATAATAATCCACACACAAATTCTTCTCCATTGAGTAAGGCCCCCGGTTGCAAACACATGCCGTCCACTTTACGCAAGAGTGTGTTGCAGCCTGCTGCAACTCTGCAGCTATTGGAGTTTAGCCTGGAGAACCATAGCAAGCATTTAATATGCAATTTTAGTATGGGCAGCTTGGGTGGCCACGGATCTCCTTGAGCCTCAGATCCTGTATGATCAACCATGTTAAAAACCAAACACTGCCTAAACAGCTCCAGTAACAAAGAGCAAACAGTAATTTCAAAGTGTGTGCAAACACAGAGGACATATAAATAGGCAGATTATAAAAAGATGCGACAAAGGAGAAAGTAAAAGACAGGTGTGTGTGTGTGTGGGGGGGGGGGTTATTTACCTGTACTGGCGTTTCACACCTCTCTGCATCAGGTGAAAACCTACATCAGCTCCAGGATGGAATAGGTTTTATGGCATGGATTATATAAAATGTGATGGCTCACGTGCAGGCTAACCCCGGGGCCTATTCTTTCATAAAACGTGGGGGGCAAGCATTAAAGCCTCAAAAATGAGCAATTTACTCATGTGTGCCAAAATTGGGACTTTTGGATGGTAGAATTCCAGTGTCCAGGCCTACATAAGTAGGCTCCAAAGTCTTGCAGAACAGGTAAACATAGCAGATTCTCTTTCCAAGAAGAACCCAGAGCTCAAAGTGATGAGCAAACTGATAAAAACTTAAGGCAATTCACAAATGTCAAGTTGTAACATTTTGAACCGATTTCAGACCTTCCTCAAACCATCAGACTGAGTCAGAAGGTACAACGGGCAGAAAACAGTAATCCAATGCTACTTTCTGCCTTTTTTTCCTACAGTGCAGGCACAAAACAATGGTGTATGCAATTTTGATCCATGAAAAAAAAACAAAAAAAAACCCCCACACAAGGCGGCCCAATTGATGCCACTTTTTTTCTAATATGCGTAATATATGCACATCTGATTACACCAAATTCAATAGATCTGTATTCAGTCAGCAAAAAAATACAGACTGACTACGGCCAAAAAGGAAAGAAAAGTCAAAGATGTTATTGGATGCTTACAAGTTGAAAATGGTGAATTGGTTAGGAATGATGTTGAGAAGGCCGAACTTTTAAATTCCTATTTTGTATCTGTTTTCTCTCAGAAAGTAGATATAACATCTTCCCTGTGCTATTTGGGAAATTAAAGAATGCAGGCTATCTGTAAGCAGAGAGATGGTGAGGGAACACTTAGGTAACTTAAATGACTTCAAGTCTAAAAGGTCCAAATGAATACTAAAGGAAGCAGCAGAGGTAATTGCTGAACCACTCGCCATAATCTTTAAAAATTCCTGGAGAACAGGAGACATTCAAGAAGATTGAAAAGAAGCAAATGTTGTCCCAATCTTCAAAAAAAGAGAAGATGGATCCAGGAAATTACAGGCCTGTGAGTCTGACTTCTATACCGGGAAAGATCTTTGAGAAAATTATTAAACATGTATGCAAGTACTTGGATAAAAACGGAGTAATTAACCAGAGCCAGCATGGGTTTGTAAAACCTGGTTTAGACAACAATTATCGCTCAAAAGAGGTCTTTTGAGTGATAATAGTTGTGTGCATTTACAGCGCAAGGTGATCACTCAAACATTGAGCAATCACTTTGCTCTCTGAGCGGGTTATGCAGAAGACAAGAGTCTGCTTATCTTCTGCATCCAGCTGTTCTCTGCTCGGAGCGCTCAGCTGGTATACAGCTGTGCACTCCGTGAAGAGTATGCAGAACACAGCTGGACCAGTGTTCTTCATAACCATCCTGTGTTCAGGGAGCAGGATACAGCTGAAACAATACTATCAATTGTATCCCACTGTGAACTCCTGATAAGGCTGATGTTCTCTTTCAGCATGCTGAAAGAGAATGATCAGCGATTAGTTAATGAGAACTGCACGATGTCAGTGCAGTTAGACTAAACGATTCTTGCTCAAAAGACGGCTTTGAGCGAGAATCTGTGTGTCTAAAACAGCCTTTACAAACAAGTCATGCCAGACAAATCTAATTTCCTCCTATGACAGAATCACCAACTGGGTTGATCAGGGAAATATGGTGGATATAGTTTTTCTTGACTTTAGTAAAGCATTTGACAAAGTAGCTCATATCATACTTATTGAAAAAAAATGACCAAAAAAGGCAACTGTTAAGTGGATTCACAACTGGCTGAGTGATCGTACTCAAGGAGTGGTCATAAATGGCTACATATCCAAGTAGAAGAAAGTATCAAGTGGGGTACCACAAGGCTCTGTCCTAGGCCCAGTGTTGTTCAACATTTTTATAAACGATCTGGAGGAGGTAATTCATGGGAAACTGACCAAATCTGCAGACACAAAGCTAGGAGGGATAGCTAATACTAGGGAAGAGAGAGCGTATTAAAAAGGATCTAGAAAAGCTTGAACAGTGAGTGGCGACTAAGAGAATGGTATTTAACAAGGAGAAATGCAAAGTCCTACATATGGGCAAGAAAGATGAAAAAAGCCCATACAGAATGGGAGGACTTGGGCTAAGCAGCAGCACATGTGAAAAAGGGTATACTAATAGATCATAGACTGAACATGTGTCAACAATGTGATGCAGCAGCGAAAAAGGCAAAAACAATTCTGAGATGTATTAAGAGAAGCAGAGTCTAGATCACATGAGGTAATTATCCCCCTCTATTCTACCTTAGTCAGACCTCATCTGGAATACAGTGTCCAGTTCTGGGCACCCCACTTTAAAAAACAGACAAACTGGAGCAAGTTCAGAGAAGAGTTACCAAAATGGTGAGCGGTCTGCCAATCATGTCCTATGAAGAACGGTTGCAAATGTTTAGCTTGCAAAAAAGAAGCCCAAGATAGGACACTTAATAGCGGTCTACAAATATCTGAAGGGCTGTCACAGTGCAGAGGGATCAGCCATATTCTCACTTGCACAAGGAAAGACTAGAAGCAATGGGATGAAACTGAAAGGGAGGAGGCACAAATTAGATATTCGAAAAAAAACCAAAAAACTTTCTGACAGTGAGGGTGATCAATGAGTGAAGCAGGTTAGCACAGGAGGTGGCGAGTTCTCCTTCAATGGAAGTGTTCAAACAAAGGCTGGACAGACATCTGTCTGGGATGATTTAGTGAATCCTGCACTGAGCAGGGGGTTGGACCCGATGACCCTGGAGATCCCTTCCAACTCTACCATTCTAGGATTCTATGACACATGCACACTTACTTCAGTCCTTGTAGTTAATGGCATCATATAAAGCCGCAGTAAATATGCAGTTGCGTGTGTATTCACTGCGCTTTTCATACATGCTGCCAGGAGACAGTGGGAAAACAAGGGACCTCAATTGGGCCCTTGTGTGCGTATATATAATTTTTTTTTTGCACGTGTGACAAGTGCAGTAAATAAGGATGCAGCAGGGATGTAAAAATGGGCACATGCAATACATACATCTATACACAGTGATAATGGTGTTATTCAGACTAAAATTGCATATGGCCATGTGAATGAGCCCCAACAACTTGTCTCATTAGTCGCTCAAAATAGTTGCTAAAGTTTACAAATGATTGTGTGCTTATAAAACAGAAAAAAACAAGAAACCCCTCACTCCCCCAGAAAGCGGCCATATACAGTACTTACTGATACAAAAGTCCGTCTGCAAGTTGAGGGATGTGTGGCGTTTTTACCTGCCCTTTTGTACCAGTATGACCAACTTCACGAGAATGATATCCGCTCACCAACATGGGATTTCCTCACAGATGCGAGGCATTTAAGTGAAAACTGCCTCGCAATAATGGAAAAACCTCACATTGCAGGCACCTACCATGTGGTGCGAGGCTTTCAATGGGGCCGTTGGCAGCAGTGGGCGACGCAAAGCGAGAGCATGCACGCACAAGAAAGGATGTGCCAAGATTTGTTTCCTGCATTACAGTGCAATAAACGTCACTCATGTGTATGACCCTATTCAGAAAAATGGGGTTCATATTCATGCATCTTGCAATGCACAAAGCTCGTACAATTTTCATGCCCGTGTGAAGCCAACATAAGTAAATGCCAGCTTCCTGTGATTTTTTTTTTGCCTTTTATTTAGCTTTTCTGCGATTTTCACCTGGTAGTGGATAGGTTTATACAGAACAACTGCCACTTAAGTCCTCTATTAAGCTACTATTCAGACAATACTTGTGCCGTGTAAAACCACCGAGGCAACATTTACATGGGAGAGACGGATTTCGCGCTTTCCCATGTGTGTTTTTTTCCACCCCGAAGCGAGGCATTATTCATTCAAAAACACCTCATCTGTGAAATTGCGATCCTCAGGCACGTGTTTCATGCATGTCAGGGGATCACAAGTGTTTCCCATTGATTTCAATGGGAGAGAGTGCCATGCAAGGTCTTTTAAGGTCCCATTGGACTGTTTTGCCTATCGTTTTCAAAGCAATGCCCAAAGATAGAACATGCTGCGATTCTTATCCTCACAACATGACTGCAAAAGGAGAAAGAAGAAAAACCATCATGCAAATAAGTCCATTCAAAAGAATGACGTTCATAATTGTGCATCAACGCACAAGACTCATGCGAGATTATGAAGAAGTCAGAACCCAGAGAGCCAAAACAGACAATAGGAGAAGCAACACCTGTGAGAGACTACTTCAGAGCTGCCAGTTCCAGAGTAGTGACCCGATACAGCTTGGCTGACCGGGGAAAGTCATTACATATAACCCAGTCTGGTTCTTTCTAGAGTCACAATTTCGGACAAATCTTACTAGACAAGAATTAAACTAAAGACCTTGTAGTTGGACTTTAAATATGTAGAACTGATTCATTTGTTACTCTGTGGAATATAAATACAACACAAAGACGTGTGAATTTGCTACATTGTGGATCTAGTCTACAAATAGATTCCTACACCATTACTGTAGTCAGATCCTAAGTATTAGTAAACAATGTTCATCTCCTTGAAGTCATTTATTGGAAGTTCAACCAGCACTTCGGCTTTCTTTGTATTTCACAAATATGCCACAAGATAAATCCTTGTGCAGTAAAATATGTGAATCCAATTAATACTAAATTCCGAAGCTCATTCATTACTGTGAATCATTTCTTTTTTCCTCCCCATGAATTCACTTGGCTCGCTTGATACAAAAAAACCCACCATTGTTTACACTGCGCTTGACAGCAGCTTTTTAACAATGTGACAGTTGATGCGTGATTCAGTGGATAGAGGGAGACAGAAGGAAGCAGAAAATGCTTACATTTATGGGCGGCAGTGTATAATATAAGCCTGTCATTACCAACAACAGGACATGTTTTGAGTGAAGCAAGAAAGAGGAGGCGTGCAGTCTGGGTAATTACACGAAGAATCACTTGAAAGGCATGTTGTACTCCTTGCAAGAACAGGAGATGAGAACCGATAGCATAAATATAAACAGTGATACTTAATCCAGGAGGCACCATGTTCCCTTTAATTCTGATACTGTAATTTGTAGATGTATTATGGCCATGGATGGGATCATCTGTATGGTACCTCTGAATTGGCACGGGCTAAACTGAGGTACAGCTTAAAGCTGGCCATATGCATTTGAACTGCTCAACATGTGAAAATGTTGCTTAAACACGACCTGCAAAGTCACCTTCAGAGTGTTTCTGCTCCATTCGGCAGCTGAAGATAGCCAAAACCAGACATGATAGGGTGTAGTCAAGAAGAATGATACAGAGCTGTATCTCAATACTTGTGTCCTATATCAAAATGACAATAGCTTACTACATAGGAAGGCATGGATGCACTACAGAATGGTATGACGCCCTGGAATATGGATTTCAATTTTGTGTTGCGGCTCCTGTAAAAGCTTTCTGTTTCTCCAGGTTCTATGGAACTGCTACTTTGAGTGAAGTAAGGAAAGTATACTCCAAGTGTTCTCTTGCTACAATACATACATGGAGCAGTGACTGGCCTGGTGTTCATTCTATGAATTCAACATGGCCTCTATCGTAGCAGAAGGAGGGCACTTGGATAACGCTTTCCTTACCCGAAACGCTGTCCATGCATGGTTATTCTGATTTTGGCTCACAATTCCCAGTCATTGTTACAAAGCTTGTTAAAGTCTGAAATTGACTTGCAGGAATGTTGCCTTCTAATAGGTGGCACTATAGAGATATTGTTCCATCTTTCCATATCCTTACTTCAGTCATAGCAACGGTCCAACGGGACCTAGAGACCCAGAAAGCCCAAGCAATTGGGTTTTTCCTCTCTCTCCCTTACAAAGGCCACAATATAAAACTGAAATCCATGCTCCAGCACCCCTAGGGTTCTGTGAGATATACCATCATGCAGTGAATCCATGTCTTCCTAGTCAAGTATAGTATCCTATATGGAAATAGCAATAGTAGTATTGAGATATAGTGCTGAGGTTTTTATTTTTGGTTTTTCTTTACTACACCCTGTATAAAATGCTGAAGCATATATCATAAAAGTTTTATCCTCACATGTTTTATATTAGATTAGATTTGCTGCACAGGAATTCCCATATTGGGATTAGCAGAATGATATTTGGACTGGCCCGCAGGGGAACATGCGAATCCCCCAGGTGATCCCAGGGCAGGGTGGGCACAGAGCCCCCGACCCATGCACATAATAGGTAAATTGGAGTCTACCACCATTTCCTTGCTCGCTGCAACCTCCATATACTTCAGTGGAAACAAGACCATACGCAAATGCAGTCACCTTTCTATTGAAGTATATGGAAAATGCAGCAGCGAGGAATTTGTGAATGGTGATCAGGTAGTGTTTGCATGTAGCTGCACAGTGAGCCCTAGAATGACTTTTACTGGTGGGCCCTGGGCATCCCATTCCAACACTAAATATTTGATGAAGTACTGACTGCATAGGAGACATAGCTCAATAATTGTTTTAATCAGATGGAATCAGCAAAAGTCTGGATCCACTCATCACTAGAAGACAAACTGGAAAAGAGCTAAGTGATATAGCCTGCAGACCAGATTCCTTGTGTGGAGAGACTCCATGCTGTGCTTCAAAAATAAGAGGGATGGGGGGGGGGGGGGGGGTTGGTGGATATAGATGGACATATGCCCATCAAGTTCAGTCCAACATACTGGGTCAGGATCACCGGGCGCTCCCTAAGGTAGTACCCTAGAGAACAGTGGTACTATAGGCTTAACTGTATATAGGTATTAGTTAGCTCACCTTTCTTCCTGGGTTGTGGGGATGCATGAAAGCTTGGTTGCAGGATTTCAGGAAAAATGTGTAGCCATCAGCTCTTTTCTCCAATTTCCATGTTGCTCCAATTTCTCCATTGCTTGTTGTTCGTTCATGTATCAGTGAAGCCAGGGAAGTTCTATAACCAGATCGCATGGTCAGCTAGGTTGCAGGACTTCAGAAAAGCTGAGAAGTTATTGGTCATTTTACTGATTAGTGTGTTATGGAGAAAAGAATGTCTTGTCCCTCAGGCAGCTTTTTTGCTGGCCTGCAATAAAGGCAATAAACACTTCTATCAAAACCAGGTCTCAGGACTGCAGGAAAGTGTGACTAATCACCTCTGGTGGTCTTATTGTAGGAGAGAATCCATGCACCACTGGCAGCATTAGGTCTATTCTCTATTGTCTGTCTTCAACATATCCGCCTACTGTCTTGAGATACAGTATTCAAAGTACTAGGTTGTTACACATCAGCCCAGAGACCTGGAAGACATACTCAAGCCAGAACATGAAACCAAAGCGTTATCAGTGTTCAGAATGAGAAATGGAGTGAAAGTCACAACAACTGATCAAATGCACATGAGAATGGTAAGAGTCAGGCTGAGGAGTTTGAGTTGAAGGAGTTTTCCCACAGACTGACTTGAGCAATAGCATGCCTGCTTAACACTGTTCCTCACTGCGGAATGGGGGCTTGGAACCTATTCTAGTAATTGTTGGAGGTCCTAATGAGCAAACCTTTATCGCCTATCCTATGGATAGTTGATAAACATCAATTGTAAGAAAACCCCTTTAAGGGCCCTTATACGCGGGGCGATAAGTCGTTCAGATTCCTGCATCCAGCTAGTATCTGAATGATTAAAAGAAGACAGAAAGACAAAAGAAGAATTCTCTTAATGTTAAGCAGTCAAAAAGCTGAACGACGATCGGCGCGTGTAAACAGGCAGTTGTTCATAGATGAACGACTGCCTGTTCACTGTAAATGGAGGCGGGCGGTTGGTACGATCCCCGGCCTGCTTCACCTCTATTCACTCTGTGATGATTATTCCTGTGAAAAAGCACAAGAACGATCACTGGGATGGCCTGTTGGCCATTTCACACGATTTTGGCTTCTGCTAATCCAGATTATTACAGGATCACCACAACAGTGTAATTTCACATACATAAAGTAGTTTATAGTTAACATGTTGAAGAGGATTCGGAAATTCGCACTAAGTAGTTGATTACATGCAGATAATACGGAGGCTACTTCCCCCAAGGAGTGCTATAATGGCACATCATACAAAAGGCAAAAACACACAAACAGCAACATTCCTGTGACCAAGTCAAACAAGAATTACTAGTTACGGAGAATGCATGCTACTCTTAAAGGGGATTCAATTCCCCTTTCCCGGTGATAAAAAAAATGTATCAGCTGGTCCATTTTTAAACAGCTCCAGTGAAATTAGTGCATTTTATAAAGTGTCTTGTAAGTTTAATGGGGGTGCCGTTACCCTCCCTACAAAAGGTGCAGGAACGTTAATGTTACCCACATTACTGGGTTTTATTGGCTTTGTTAGAATTTTTTAAATGCTGTCCTCTTTAAAGGCTCTCGTTGCCTGTCCCTCAGTTGTAGGTAGAGGTCACGAGATACAGCAATATAAAAAGGTGTGGGGCTTAATGTCACAGCAGTGGAGGAGCGTGGAGTGAGAAAACCGCTTGTATCCCGAGTAGTGAACACCGAGTGAGGTGAAGGAGGGATGGAAGTTCACTCCGTGAGAGATCCTCTGCGATAGCAAAAGCACGTTATTATTCCTGCACGGGGGAACGCAGTTAGAGGGTAAAATTATTACATATATATATATATATATATATATATATATATATATATATCATAAATCAGGATTGTGCTTTTTTTTGGTCACCTCATCTCGAAGAAAAAAATTGAATCATACCAACTCATTTTAAGCCTTAAAGGGGTTGTCCCGCGGCAGCAAGTGGGTCTATACACTTCTGTATGGCCATAATAATGCACTTTGTAATGTACATTGTGCATTAATTATGAGCCATACAGAAGTTATAAAAAGTTTTATACTTACCTGCTCCGTTGCTAGCGTCCTCGTCTTTATGGTGCCGACTAATTTTCGGCCTCCGATGGCCAAATTAGCCGCGCTTGCGCAGTCCAGGTCTTCTCCTGTTCTCTATGGGGCTCCGTGTAGCTCCGCCCCGTCACGTGCCGATTCCAGCCAATCAGGAGGCTGGAATCGGCAATGGACCGCACAGAAGAGCTGCGGTCCACGGAGGTAGAGGATCCCGGCGGCCATCTTCACCGGTAAGTATAGAAGTCACCGGAGCGCGGGGATTAAGGTAAGCGCTCCGGTAAGCTTTCCTTAGGTCCCTGCATCGGGGTTGTCTCGCGCCGAACGGGGGGGGGGGACAAAAAAAAAACCTGTTTCGGCGCGGGACAACCCCTTTAATGCCCAACTAATTTTTCAGTTTTTTGTTTTCTACCATCACATTTCTATAGTCATAACTTTTTATTCCCCCCCCCCCCCCCCCCCCCCCCCCACACACACACCTTCCTTGACAGTCATAGGAGGGCTTGTTTTGCAGGGCATGTTGTATTTTTCGTTCAAAAGTATTTTATTCGCATAGTTTCAACAATATAAACATTTGTCAGTCATTTGCTAGCAGTTTGAAATGGCACTCCGTTGTCTTGACAAAAGTAAATAAATTCTTTACACTTCTAAAACGTCGACTATGCGTCTCTTTTCCTACTTGGACAGGTTATACTGACTAAGGACAATAATCTTATACTACAACATAAACCTAACTATAGAAAACACAGGGGGGGGTTCAAGAAAAGAAAAAAAAAAAAAAAAGGGGGGGGGGGGGGGGGAGAGGGAGTAGGGTTAGATGGGGGTGCTATGGGCGGTAGGACTTTGGCACCAGTTTGGACATGGTTTGAGGCGGTAGGGCCCAGCCCCGGGTAGCACCATGCCCTGGTCCCGAGCGCCGCCTGAGGGAGCCCCCCTCATATTTTGGTTCAAATAAGTTTTTATTGTATATAAGTCTGGCATGTAGTTGTTTAACTTAAGCCTTGCATGGAATGGAGATAAACTTTAGAAGGATCTGTGGGGACGAGAGGGGAGAAAAAAGAGGGGTATTGTGGAAATAGAGCGAGTCCACCCTGAGAAATTCCGTCGGCTGACGGGAGTAACGCTGTAATTACTTCAACAAACATCATCCTCTCCTCTCCTCTAGCTTTATGTGGAATTCAAGTCTGTGTGTTGATCTCGAACTCGTTTGGGATTGTAGAGGGGGATCCCCTTTTCCCATCGGGTAGGCTTAACTCAACTAAACACGGACACTCACGTAGACGTTTGGGGGGGAGGGAAGACACTAACCATTAGGGGGCAGAAGATAAGGATGTGTGGGAAGGGTAGGGGGGGAGGGATCAGGGTCAGGAGGCGTTCCTGGGCAGCTACCTCTAGTCGCTAGCCCGAGTAGGGGGTTGGCCGACTGATCCGTGATCTATCCAGCCTTTGAGGTCGTCTGAGTCTCTAAACGCGACCCATGGTTGCCACGTCCTACAGTATGTTTCCCAGGATTTCGGGTCGTCAGCCCCCAATTCGTCAAATCTCATGAGGGCATGGAGTTCCTCGACCCACATGCCCCTGGTTGGGATAGTTGAGGATCGCCAGAACCTTGGGATAAGTCTTCTCACTGCTATTATGAAGTGTTTTAGGATGCTTGATTTAGCAGTTCTTATGTTGCCTGGGAACAGTGAGAGCAGGGCCATTCTTGGAGACATGGTTACCTCTGAGTGGTTGATATGGTTATAAAGTTTAGTTACCTTTTCCCAGAGGTCGGCCACTGGATGGCATTCCCACCATATGTGGGTCATTGTGCCTCTGCTCCCACTGCATCTCCAGCACAAGGGAGATACCTGGGGGAGGATCCCTTGAAGGTAGTCGGGGGTCCTGTACCACCTAGAGACTATTTTGTAATTGAGATCTTGGACCTTACCTGCTGAGGAAAGCTTATGGGTTAGGGCCCAGATTTTGTTGCACGTTGTATTTTTAATGGCATCATTTTGGGGGTACATGTAGTAATTGTTAAAAAAAAACAACCCTAAACCATCTAGGAGTTGTCGGCATCGATTGAAAGCTTTCCATTTATGATTGTAATGTTGATAGATAAGTAATTGCAATATCACAGCAAAAGGATATTTTATTGCAGAAGACTGAACACTTGTAGGGAGGCTCTAGTACCCTGTTGTACCGCCTCTAGCTTGGATACAAGATGTGATACGGGTGAGCTTGGAGGAATACAGGTGCAGTATGGTATTCTGCAGTATATGGCTCATTTGCTGTAACTGAGCCTCTAGATCAGTGATGGGCAACCTTTGGAGCTCGGTGTGTCAAAATTCGCCAAGAAACCGAGCATAACTCGGGTGTTGTGTCACTTCGAGAAAAAAAAAAATCCATATATTCTTGATATTTATAGTTTAAATAACATATGTATAATTGTAATGTATAACTGTATTTAATAAACCCAAAACCCCATAGCACAGGCCCTCGCCTCTCGCAGTATCTCAGTAATGACGAGACCCAGCGGTGACAGCGGCCCCCAGCAGCGACAGCACCCCCACAGTGGCCCTCAGCAGTGACAGCAGCCCCCCAGCAGCGACAGCGCACCCCACAGCAGCAGCCCCCAGCATTACTTGCCCCCCACAGCGGCCCCCAGTGGTGACTGCCCCCTCACAGAGGCCCCCCAGCGGTGAATGCCCCCCACAGGTGACTGCCCCCCCACAGCGACCCCCCAACAGCGACACCCATAGCAGCCCCCAGCATTACTTGCCCCCCACAGAGGGCCCCCCAAGCGGTGACTGCCCCCTCACAGAGGGCCCCCCAAGCGGTGACTGCCCCCTCACAGAGGGCCCCCCAAGCGGTGACTGCCCCCTCACAGAGGGCCCCCCAAGCGGTGACTGCCCCCTCACAGAGGGCCCCCCAAGCGGTGACTGCCCCCTCACAGAGGGCCCCCCAGCGGTGACTGCCCCCTCACAGGTGACTGCCCTGCCACAGCGGTACCCCAGCGGTGACTGCCCCCTCACAGAGGCCCCCCACAGGTGACTGCCCCCCACACAGCGGACCCCCCCGACCCATATACTTACCTTGTGGATACTCCGCTCCTCCTGTGCCCGGCGCCCTCCAGCAGCGATGATCTCCCGCGCACACTGTGACGTCAGTGTGTTGCAGGCCGCCTTCTCCCCCGGACGCTCCCGCGGAACCAACAGGTAGGAGATGTCGGGGGATGGGGGGGGGGGGGGGGGGGGGGGAGGATCCTGGTGCACACTGACATCACAGTGTGTGCCGGGATCAGCGCTGGTTAGTAGTGCTGGTTAATGAATACCGGCAGGGGAGTCACGACCCCTGCCGGTATTCATTAACGGGGGAGCGGCCGCGTGTCAGCGACTATGGCTACGCGTGTCAGTGCTGACACACGTGTCATAGGTTTGCCATCACAGCTCTAGATCATGCAAACGTTTAGGCGGTTGAAGTTGGCATCCCAGATCGTCCGATACATGTTCTATTGGTGATAAATCTGGCGACCAGGGAAGTGTGGCAATGTTATGGAGACAATCCTGTGCGGCTGGGCTTTATCTTGTTGGAAAATGCCTCTTGGAAGCCACCATGAGAGGAACACATGTACCCGCAGGATGTCCTGAGCATATCGCTGAGCTGTCATTTTCTCTTGTACTACTACTAGGGGTCACCAACTATCATATGCGATGGTCCACATATCACCACACCAGCATGCCCATGCAGCGGCCGACGTATTTTCAACTCAAAAGATAGTTCCAGTACTATCTTTTGGGCCCGACGTAAAAACGACCGATGCTATATTGGGCTGGCCGGGCACTTTTACGTCTCAGGAATACGGTCATGTGATGTGATGCATTGGAATCCAATGAATCAGATAACAGCGTATATCAGCCGGCTGATATACACTCGTGGGAAAGAAGCCTTACACAGATTATGCAATTATTGTTGGTGCCTCACACATTGCCACAGGTGTTCTTACTATAGAATATCCTGAAAGCATGACCTACTGAGGCCCTTGAGGACTGGAGTTGTGCACCCCTGTTATAGACCAAGGGTGGAAAGGTATTGTTGTATCGTCTCCACCGGAACTTAGGGGTGGAGACAAGGCTTGACCAGGGTAAACAGGCAGGGGAGGCCCACAGATGCTGATTGGCTGTACATGCGGCTGCCAGCCTCACTCCTTTCACTGTACCAGAGATGCTCAGCCAGGCTGCACGGTGAGTGCCAGGGAGAGACAGCAGGGCCGCCGTAAGCTGTGTTCCGGGCGGAGGGGATTACAGCTCCGTGTGCTAATTGGAGGCCTCTGGGGAGAGTGACAGCGGGGGACTGAAGCAGAGTTTATCATCTGGTGCTCACCTACATGCATCGGTGCAGGGTTAAAGGGGTTGTCTCACGCCGAAACAGGTTTTTTTTTTTTTAAATTCAATAATAGGCCCCCCCTTCGGCGCGAGACAAACCCATACTTACCCGAATCCCCGCGCTGCGGCGACTTCTTTCTTCCTTTACCAAGATGGCCGCCGGGATCTTCACCCACGATGCACCGTGGGCTCTGTGCGGTCCATTGCCGATTCCAGCCTCCTGATTGGCTGGAATCGGCACACGTGACGGGGCGGAGCTACGAGGACCAGCTCTCCGGCACGAGCGGCCCCATTCACCAGGGAGAAGACCGTACTGCGCAAGCGCGTCTAAAAACGCCAGAAGACGGCGAATTTAGACGGATCCATGGCGACGGGGACGCCAGCAACGGAGCAGGTAAGTGAATAACTTCTATATGGCTCATAATTAATGCACGATGTATATTACAAAGTGCATTAATATGGCCATACAGAAGTGCTGAACCCCACTTGATTTCACGAGACAACCCCTTTAAGTGCCAGCGGCTCCATGGACAGCAGACAAGCAGTGACGAAAAGAACGAAGGCAGAGCGGCCACCGAACAGCGTCCGTGAGCAGTGAGGGGATAAGCCAGAGCACTGGGACAGTGACAGCTTATGGAAACTGGATCCTGACAGTGCCACAGATGCTACAGCAGAAACAGAGCTGGAAGCTTGCGGCTGCCTGTCCATGTTGCGATCTCCTGCGGTGGATCTCCGCCACCGGGCGCAGGAGCCAGCTGATGGATCTCCGTGGTGAGCCTATCTGATAGTTAGGCTCACCGCAGAGAATCCTTGCAATTCACAGCATGCTGTGATTTGCCGTCTGCGAGCAGAGAATCACTATGATTCTCCGCTCGTGGACAGGGGGACTGCGCTATGGAAAGCATTCACTGCGTTCCCCGCGGCCAGATTATTGCTGCGGGGAAAGCAGTGAAAATTCGCCCCTGGACAGGGGCCCTACATGTCCGGTGGCCAGATAGAGAGCACCAGGGAGATTGGAGCTGGGACCTCACATGTGAGTCAGTGCAGCACAGCCCCCACCGGGGGCTATGGGAAGCAACCAATCAAAAGCTGGGGGTATTCACTCTGCCTCCACCTGTTTTCAGGGGCAGCCAAAGAAATTGTGGGTGTGCATCTGGTCTCCAACCATTCTTCTGCTGGAGACAAGATACAACAATACCGGGTGGAAACACTTTTAGGCCTTCAGATGGCAAGACCATTTATCTAATCACACCACAATTCTAATCATTTGCATATCTGCCTGATGTAATTGCATACAGAGTTTTACAGGAAAATGGCAACTCCTTCTAGGTGCTTGATATTTTTGACAATGAGTATATATTGTAGTACTTAAGTGAAATAATGAAATACTCTGACTATTATAATGTTTATGAAATATGCTGCTGGCAAGAACTGATTACCACTGGGTTACCCACTGCATTACCACCCAGTCTGCCCTTGTGAAAGGTGGAGTGTTATCAAAGTGTAGTAATTACCATCTAAGTTTTAGAAACTGCTAATTATTTCTTTTATACAAGTTATGCACATTTATTAAGGACACCATGGAGGAAATATCTGAAGTCTATTTCGACATTTGCAACGCAGGGGAATGCAGTCTATTGTCATTTGCCATCAACCATTTCAAGCTGGCTGCAGGAGGACTGTAGTTTTCTTCAAAAGGCATTAATGTAAGGAGGTCCTGTAAAGTCTGTCTCTACGATCTCTTCTGTCATGTTTCCCCATTTTGATCACTTCCAAAATATTTAAAAGGTTGACATTTCCATTTTACTATGTGGTGCTACCATAACCTCTAGGCAGCAAGCCTACTGTCTTGGGGCCATTTGTCTCCAACCTTTAATTCACTGCCTATATTTAATCACTAGCATGCTCATGTTACCTGTACTTAAAAAGCAAATTAAAGTCTGAAGGTGTTTTGGGAGTAAACTGTAAAAACTCTTTGTTGCCCTTATTCATTCTCCTCTTGGCTACTGCAACTTCTCACTAAATCTGTCTTTCCCTCATGGAATCTTTCCCATTCTAGTCTATCCTGAATACAACAGGTAGGATCATTACTCTGTCCAGCCACTACACCAATGTGCCAGTCATTGCAGTGGTTGGAATACAGTTTATACTCACTCTCATCCATAAATCTCTCCACAGTGCTGCTTCACCCTATATCTCTTCCCTCATCTCTGTCTGCCACCCTACCATTGTTCTGCTCTTTGCTAATGATGTAAGCGTAAGGTCCCTTTTACAGTAGACGACTGTCTGGTACTTAAGCGCCCAAGAACCTTCCCAACAACTATTGTTCCTGTGCATTCACACAGGGGTGATACCCTCTATCTCCATTTGGTGAGCGATTGTCGGAAATCTATTCTGACTAGATGGACTTTCATCGATGTATATCTGTTTAAACATGTTGACAGTCACTTGGTTTTCAGCTCACCTAAAAATCAAGTGACTGACAAGTGAAGGTTTCTCACTTGCTTGCCCTATCAGGTTGAGCCAACGATGCGGTGACATCACGCACTCATTCAAACAATAATAGTCTCGTCTAAAAGGGCCCTTACCAATATATGCAAAGTGCACAAGCTGCCCACTAGCGCTCTGCAGCCTCTTTCAGCGGATCATGCAGGCTCCTGGAGTTGGACCCTCACTAATCAGACATGGATAGCATATCCTAGAGATAGAACATTGATATTCTGGTCCCAGAAAACACCTTCAGGCAAGTGTATTTTAACTCCATATTTGGTCCATGCTTTGCAAACTGTAATACGGAAATAATGTAAATCTATACATCTATTCCCATGGCCGCATTTTTCACGGCTGTATTTTAAAAGTGCAGCATGACCCATTTTTGCCTCCGTATTGGTATTATTTTCTATTGGCCAAACATGGATCAGTATTTGCTGAATACAATATAAAAATCAAGGACTGCAAGTATGGGGGCAAAAAAAGTCAAATACTGATGACATACGTGTCTGTATCACGGATGTGTTATAATATGCTCATCTGAAACTGTCCTTAAGGGAAGAAGGCTTAAGCCGATCAGCGTATAGTGACCATATAGGCCTGCTGGTATCATTGCACTAGGGTCATGCTTTTTTATTTCATTCTGGTGAGGGTCCCCCCTAGTTGGAGGTCAGTAGTGAATTCATGTGCAGGTGCTGGTGACTTCGGAGTTGGCTCATGCAGGGGTATCTCTTTCACCTGGTCTGGTAATGCTCTATGGAGGGAATCCAGTATATCTATAAAAGACTAATGCCTCACGCACATGGGCGGATTTGCATTATGGAATACGGGCGTCCACCTCCAGATTCCGCAGCAAATACCACCCATAGCATGCTGTGGAAAAGGGATTTTTCATGCACACGAGCGGAAACCAATCGCGGTTTCCGCTCGCAGAGGGAGAAAATAAATAAAATCGCAGCACGCTCCGTTTTTGTGCTGCTTTTGCGTGGACGGAGTTCATTGAAGTCAATAGAAGCTGTCTGATCCACAGCCCTTCTGCAATTGACATAAAGCAGGAGTTAAATACAAATCTGACTGCGCATGTCTGACATAGAGACGTGCAGACCATCTGCAGTACAGATTGAAGAAAAGAAAAGCAGGTACGTGTGGACGCCGCTGCTGCCAGGGCTAGATTCTGCTGCGGAATCCAACCTGCCTGTGTGCATGATGCCTAAAAAGAGGGAATTTTGCACATGTGAATAGAAGGTAACAACCAGTGCATGCCCTTCACCACCACCAGCCTAACAATTCTCTCACATAGAAGTTTAATTTGATGTCAGTTTCCCAACTTGTGTTGGATGGTCTAAATCAATATTATGTATGAAATGGCCCAATAGCAGTTAACTATATTTAGCAGTCCATAACCTTAGCGATAAGGAGTCACTCACACGGACGGATTTTTCCTGTGGAATCCTGGGTTAGCGTCCGCCTCCAGGTTCCGCAGCAATAACCCTCCACTGCATGCTGCGGAAAAAGGATTCTTCATGCACACGAGCGGAAAGCAATTCTAATTTCCGCTCATGGATGGGAAAGAAAGAAAAAAAATATATAAAATCGCAGCATGCTCCATTTTCCTGCGGTTCCATTGAAGTCAAGGGAAGCCATCCAACAATTGCGGATGGGCTGCAGATTCCATGGGAAAAGCAGGAGTTCTTAAAAAAAAAAAAAAAAAAAAAAAAAAAAAGAAAGCTGTACTACATATGTCTGACGGCGAGATGTGCAGACCATCTGCAGTACAGAGAAGCAAGAAGACAGGTCTGCGCGGATGCCGACGAAGAAGACGACAACAGGTACGCATGAGGCTGTGTGCATGAGGCCTTAAAGGGAATAGTCATCATATTTGAGCCCAATTAACTAGATTATGGGGAGCAGAGGTGAGGGAAGAGGGAACGGTATTTCATACTCAGCAGACACCCCGTGCCAGTGCTGTGTTCCCACAAAATTCACGGTCGCCAACAGCTTGACTGAGATGAGTGGGAGATATGCATGCAGAGAGAGTCAAGCTGCTGCTGCGCGCCAACCTCGCAGCACTGAAAAGGGGCATCTAATGAGTATGAAAGCTTCCCAGACTCCTGTTCCCTCACCTTTCTGCCCCCAAATAGTTTATTATCAGTAAGTGGCGGCATATTCTAGCTTTGTGCCATCAATTATGGTGGGTACACCTCTTTAAAAAGGGTTGTCCAGGACTTTTACAATTGATGACGCATGCTCAGGGTAGGTGATCAATAGTTGAATGGCAGGGCTCTGCCGCTTAGGGTAACTGCCAGTCAGATGATCACTGGACCCGCTGTCAGTGCTGGAAGCAGCTTGTGCTATTGCAGCAACCTGGTTTGGTACTATAAACACAACTTCAACTTCTATTGGATTCAATGGCAGCTGAGTCTGCAGTACCATATTGGGCAGCTGCAGTATGGACAACGATATGCACTTCCAGCGCTGTCCACTGCAGGCCTGGAAATCAGCTGATTGATTGGCATCACAAGTGGATCATCAATAGAAAAAGTCCTGAACACCCCCTATAAGAATATGTATTGAAGCCCTATCAATAAGCACCATTTGCATACATCTGTATTAGTGGGGGTTGTTTGCCACCATAGTTGCACCAACTCAATTACTTGCCATCATTTTGGCTGGTGTAATTCTATATCAGCAGCTAGGTTTACAGTCACACAGCGCTCAGTAACCCACCCGATTACGGTCTTCTGCTGGCAAGCAATATGATCTGTCTGTTGACTAAAGCAAGTAAATGTCCCTGAGCACAACTGTACAATTATGGTGGCAATATGCCATGCTAGGAAACGTTCAAGGTTATCCTATCCTCATCATACCCGCAAGGCCCAGCTCATTAATGGTAAAACACAATGGGGATTTTTCAGTGATTATTTACTGTAAATAAAAAAATTAAAAAAACAAACACGGAAGCAAAATAATGAAATCGCCATGTGTGATCTGAGCCTATTTGTAAGTTAGCCTTACCTTGCAAGGTGTTAAATATGTGTAAAACTGGACTTCATGCAACTTTTTAAGAAGTTGCACATTATCCCATGTAGACAAATCACATTCAATGCTTGTCTCATAATACACTGCGTCTGGCCCATTGTGTAATAAAAGCGACCCTCCGTCCTTGGACAAACAAAGATGGCCACAACAGCTTCTCTGATTACCCGATGCTGCGCCCATTGAGTATTACTGGCAAGTTGAATCTGCATGTAGTATCTTAGCCCCCTTCACACGGGTGTATTTGTGCATGCAATATGCAGAGATTAGAACCCATCTCAATGGGATTGTTCACATGCACATTTCAGTCGTACAAAAAGAGGCCCCCATAGAAGTCAATCGGGGTAGGGGTGGGTGCGCAAATGAATAATACACCGAATTCTGCTGGAAAAAACACATCTGTAACTCAGACTTAATAAGTAATGAGTCTATGTTTGCCATGCGCAAATGTACATGCCTTGTGGGCACAAAAAGTACAGTAAAAAATGCCAATGCGTGTGCAAAAAAAAAAAATATATATATAGTTCACTCCACAGATACGCAGCGCTCAGGTGCATGCAGATGTGCCTACACGCGTGTGAAGGGGGCCTTAGACTACCAATGTACTATGTACATCAGGTATTCAGAGCATGGGTGCAGCCATCTTTGTTTGTCAAGGCCCACAGGGTCACTGAGTTGGTTATGTGTTGCTGCACTGACTATTAGGCTAACTTCACGCAGGCGAGATCGCTACTCGGCCGTGAATCGCAGCGCGCTCACCAACATGCAGTTATCCCGCAGATGCCAGGGGTTTTGTATATCAAAACCACCTCGCATAACTTCGGGGAATTCGCGATCCTACGGCACGGCTGACAACTGCGATGACGGCTCGCAGAGTTTTCCCCATTGTTTTCATCGCATCGCATGCACCTAGTGTGATGCTGCCGCCAGCCCCATTGAAAACAATGGCCAATGTGAGAGCACACAGAGGTAGAACGTGTTTCCCACAACCCATAATTAAGCACCAAAACAGAACATGTGAAAGAACCCATTAATTCAATGGATTCTATTACTGCGCATTCAGCGTGCAGATTTTGCAGCTGCAAATGCCCCCATGTGAGGCCGCCCCAAGTCTAACTTCACAGGGCCATATATCACAATCAGATATTGCCCTCGCCAACATGCCATTTCTCCAAGGATGCAAGGTGTTTTTTGTATTAATACCGCCTCGCATCACAGGAAAGTAACGATCCTTGCAACACACAGATATCATGCAATTTTCTCGGCCACCTAAGGGACCTCTCACAGGGGATGCAATACTCTGCAACAGTGTTGTGGTACATTCCGTCCTGGTATTCCACGCTGCTAACGACGCATTTTCATGGAGAATTCCGCTTCGGTATTTTCAATTCGGCATCAAAGTCTGCAGAGTCAGCAGTTCAGATTTTGGTGCTGAATATTTTGCAGAAGGGGGTGTTCTGAAGTGCTGCTGCAGAATATTCCGTCCCATCTGAAAGCTCCCTTAATTAGTTGTGTATGGTATTGCAGTTTATCAAGTAACTAACAAACACTCAAACACTGCATATGGACAGATAGTGTAGTTTCTAGAAAAGCTGGAAAACCCCTTTGAAGTAAAGTGATGCAATAAAAAGTTTCCCGAAGTGACCTTTGAGTCACGCCACAAGGTCCTTCCTGCTGCAGCGAGTGGATTTTTTCTGCACTCCGAGATATAAATTGAACTGTGTTAAAGCAAACATACATACTTCCAACCGCACTTTCCAGCATTGGAACAAGGAGCTCCTAATTAAAAGGGTTGTCTCTTCATAAGGGCTCCTGTACACTGGCAAGAGCGATATCGGGCTATGAATCCTGTCCCGATCTCATCCTCACAATGCATGTGGAACTTGTGGATGCGAGGGGTTTCCATGTGAAAACAGCCTCGCATCCCTGAGGGGAATCCCTTCATCCCATCGCTTTCAATGGGGCTGGCGCTTCTTTCTGCGATATTGTCTATTGAAAGCAATGGGAGAACGTTGCGATCTCCTGCCTCTGCTGTAACAGCTGCAGCAGGGGATTCCTTTATCCCTGCGGGGAGTCTCCTCCTCACTGGACACCCTGCCGCAGCTGTCAGTGTTTAGTGAGGAGGGGACAGAAACAAACTGAAAGTTTTATGGCTTTTTATATTTATTTTTTTTGCAAGCCCAATAAAATGAATGGCAAAAAATAAAACCAAAACACTGTCCGTGTATAGGAAACAGATCCGTACCATTTAGGTCTGGATTAGAGATGAGCGAGCGTACTCGCTAAGGCAAACTACTCGAGTGAGTAGTGCCTTATGCGAGTACCTGCCCACTCCTCTCAAAAGATTCAGGTGCTGGCAGGGGAGAGCGGTGAGTTGCGGGAGTGAGCAGGGGGGAGCGATTGAGAGAGAGACACCCCCCCCCCCCGTTTTTCTCCGCTCTCCCGCACCGGCACCCGAATCTTTTGAGATGAGTGGGCAGGTACTCGCATAAGGCACTACTGTGCAAAGCCCACAGCGATTATTCCATGTGTGAAGGGGACCTAAAACGCTTACACATACGAAAGTTAGAAGACACTACTTTGCAATGCACGAATTCCACATCACAATCCACATGTGGGGTTTGGATATACTCTACAACAAGTGATCATACCCCAAGAAAAAAAAAATGCCATAACAATGCTTGAAATGCATGGTGTGTTTTTACATGTGCCTTAACACACTGAAAAATATAAGAAGCAGCCTTAAGGCAATTTCTTCGTTTGCGCTATTTTGGGAGAAACTACAGTCCATTCTATATGCTTGTAATTGCACTTTTAATAAAAATCAGTCATCCAGATTTCATAAACTATCGAATGGGAAATCATTCTTGCCCATAAAAGAACCAAGAATAGGAGGATTGCCATTCAGGACTCTAGGTAAGCTGGGTGACAAATAGTAAAAAGTTAGCAGGATTTAAACTTTGCAACATAAAACTTTTTGCCCTTATTTTATCTTTTACAATCTTCTCAAAATTGCTTATTAGTGTAATAAAACCTGTACATGGTTAATACATGTGCTTATAGGTTGTTACCCACCTGGATTCTCAGCAACATACCAGTGGGGACGATATCCTCTGCATTACTAGGCAGAGAGGAGCCTGGGAAAGCTGGGTGGGAAACCCTATGGACTCTGTAATGACACCTATGAATTATAGAGGTTTTTGTTTTTAAGCAGTAACAAACAATTCTACTTGGCTAGAAAGAAACATTTTTTGTCATTACAGACAAAACCTTATTTGTTGTATTTGCACTTTTCCTAAAACCTTAAATGAGGAAATACAAAGTTTAATCCCAATTGCTGATTTAATGTCGGTCATTGCTATGAATAATCTATACCAATTGATTAGCAGGACTATAGTAATCTATGATCTGCTATATCATCCCACCGCCAGCCACAATGACACAATTGGAGGTTACCTCTCACCTGCCAGGTGGCCGCTCCTGATGACAGCAGCCTCTGGACTACAACTCCAAAGCCTCCTCCCGCAGGCTGCTCCCTCCTCCCCTCTTCTCTTTATTGACTGATCACTCAGGGCTGGGCGTAGCAGAGCTGATCACAAAGTTTCACCCCGGAAGCAACAGGTAACTTGTACAGAAGACACAAGGAGAAGACATGTAAGAAGGGAGACCTGCAGCTCTGGGCTTCTCGGCAGATAAGATCCCCCTCTTACCACCCTCTGAATGTGAAAGAGGAGAATGGCTGTAACACAAGAAGTTGTGCTGAACTTTCTGCTGGAGCAGGGAGGAAAGGTGAGGAACTCTGAGCTGGTCAGAAGGTTTAAGCCTGTGGTGGATTCTCCTGACCCTGAAGAAAAGGCAAACAACAGGGAACTCTTTAAGAGGTTTGTCAATACCATAGCAGTGGTGAAAGATGAGGAGGGCACCAAGATGGTGGTGCTAAAGAAGAAATATACCCATTTACTGGCATCCAAGACTGTGGAGAGACAGGAGGAAGTAGCCAGCTACAGCAAAGAAAAAACACAACTTGTACCTCTGAGCAGCAGTAACATCATAGAAGATCCAGCAGCCAGCTATCAGGAGACAAGAACTTCTCAGCAGCATGTGTCTGAACCAGAAGAGCCCACCATGCCAGGGTTACCAGATGCAGGTTCCTCTGAAACCACTGACCAATCTGAAGTAAATGAGGAGTCTACAAATAACCAGAATGAAGATAAAAGGGAGTCTGTGTTTGATATTGTGTCTAGAATGGACAATGTTGGACCAGTTCCTTTTCCCAAGTCATGGGCTGATGCCCAGTCTAAAGAACAAGTTTCCAAGCCATACATGCTGCCATTACGCTATGCCCAAGCGTCATTTGAAGAATCAAACCAGGGTGAAGACCATCCATTCCAACCAACTCTCCAACCTAAATTTCTTCAGGAAGCATCAGTCACTTCTTTACCCAAGTCCCCCAAAGTGGCTAGGAGGCAGCTGGATGATACAGGTTCCAAGTCTCCCCACATCAAGAGGTCATCCAAAATTCCGAAAGTAAGTGAGGAGACCAAATATTCAGATATTGTGCCCTTGGAGCCATTTGAACATGAGTGGTTGGTTAATTCCACGTATGGGCGGTGGAATCATAAACTCCTTGGTCTCATTATGACTAACAGTGACTTGGCTGGTAAGAGAGACTTTATATCTGGATTTACTGCATTGCACTGGGCAGCCAAAAGTGGCAACACGGAGATGGTGAAATTGTTGTTTGACCTGAGTCGGAAAAGTGGTAATAACATTAATGTGAATGTAAGGTCTTTTGGTGGGTATACACCTCTGCATTTAGCCGCTATGCATGAGCGTAAAGATGTCATTATTGCATTAACTGGGGATTATAATGCAAATGTCAACATCCGGGATAACAGTGGCAAAAAGCCATACCATTACTTAAAGAAAAGCTCCCCTATACAGCTCAAGTTTATTTTAAAGGATCCAGCCGTCTCAAATGTAGAACATACTGCTCCATGTAAAAGAAACTCAAAGGTTGCTGCCTCTATATTGGGGACGACTACTGCCTTCCTTGGTGTCCTCTCTGATGACATTGCGTTTCATGATTTGACAAAGGGCCTCAAAAAGCCTGGACCTTTAAATAAGTTCTTCACTGCTCCATCTGGAGTGAAAAAGAAGATAAGGGCAAGGGACAGCTACCCATCAATCTCTTCTCTGTCTGAAGAACCCGAAGAGCCAGAAGAAATTGTAGGAAAGCGCAGACCTCTTTCTGAGTTTTTCAGCTCTTAGTTGACTTTTGAGCCAGTAGCTGGCACATTGTATTAACTACATGTGCTCTTTCTATGCTTGGGTATGAGTTTGTATGTGGGGTCATTTTTCATACTTTTGATGGCTAACTTGTAAAATGATGGTTTACAGAATTATGACTACTAAGATGTTGACTGGAAAGTCAAAATGTTACTACGTTGAAAAATCTTGCTTACTTCTCTGTCTCTTCCAGTTTTGCACTCTCTTTTAAGTCCTTTCCACTGTACTACCGGTAGTTGTTCTCCAGTTGCCTTGCAGTAGATGATCCTGATTAATAGACTGGCCAGCTACAGCATTTAAGAATGTCTGACATCTCTCAATGCTGCTACAATTAGTTGAAACAGACTACAGGAATTTAAAATATTCAGTTTATCACTTCTTGGTGGCAACTTTCTTATTTTGTTTCTTTTATCTCTGGGCAAACAACTAGTTATAGTAACTGTTACACAAGAATACTTACATTTTTCAGGCATGCAGTGTTTTTCCCTAGGACAGGAAAACTGCTTGTTTGCCGGTTTCAACAAGTAGTTTCAGAAGTTACTCGTGCCCTTCCGTCACGTATGTCTGACTTGAGTTACCATGATTCTGATAACTCCTCTGATATTATTTTGTTTATTATGGTGCATCACTGAATATCCTCTCTCTGGATCTGGGAGCATTTTCTTTCTCACGGAAATTTGTTTCTTAATTGACCCACATAATGTGATGGAATGGCTCAGATTACTTGTGGAAGCGTGTAAATGTATGTCACATGGCCAATTCACATAATTTAATTTGTGTTTCTGAGCATAATAATTGTGTGATTGATGCTGCACAAAATACTTGAGAGAGGTTGGGGCAGAACTGTAAGCTTGGCAATATTAAAGGGCTTCCAGCTAACCTTTAACGTGTCATAGAGACATGTCAAAAGTATTGATGAGTGGGGGTCCCACTGCTGATACCCCATGGATTACTGGAGCGAGTGTGCTGCAGTGCTCATGTGAGGGCTGTGTCGCTGCTTTTTTTTTTTTTTTTTGACTCCTCCTCCTTTCTTGGCAGCCCTCATAGAAGTCTATAGAAGTTTTCTATACACTTCTGTAAAGCAGTCTTCAGCTGCTGGAAGAGCTGCGAAGACAACAGAGGGTAAATGGTGCTCTGGTGACTGCTGCAGCCCCCTCGTTATAGGGATCAGTGGACGTATTAGTGGGACCCCCACTGATCAATATTTTCGATACATATCTGACATGTCAAAAGTTAGCTAAAAGTGCAACTACTCAAAGTTTCTGCTACTGAAACTTAAGTAAACTGCATCCTATATCCTCATAGTTTACGGGGTTTGTTTGTTTGGATGGTGTTTTGGGTACTATCACTGGAACAATGTAGTTAAGCTTCATTTGGTGGCTGTATGGAAGGGACATTGACTCCTTGCGGCTCTGTAATACAGAGCCATAGTGATGTTCCTAGGAGAGTCCAATGGAGTGTGCCACAATTAGTCAATTCTCTTCTGTCTGATCCATACAGGATTCAATGTAAATAATTATTTGTATGCCTCTATATGTAATTTGAAGGGCAACAGACATATCGTATGGGGCAATAGAAGGCTAGGGTGGTATACAACCAGGGGGTTGTACAAAGCCATAATGTGATTGCTTTTGAAGCTTTAAAGGGGTTGTACCAGAATTACGAGTTCCTTTGGATAGGGGATAAGTTGCTGACTGGTGGAGGTCTCACTGCTGAGACCCCCACCGATCTCAAGAATGGGGTTCCCCTGTCCTCCTCACTATGGGCTCACTGCACCCCCGGCAGTGAGCAGAACGAACAGAGCGCTGGTCGTTAAAATGTGCTGCTGCTCCATTCATTTTCAATGAGACTGTGGAAATGGCCGAGTGGCAAGCACTTGGGTATTACCGTCAGCCCCGTTAAAAATAATGGAGCGTCAACCGCGCATGTACCATTCACTGTGATATCACTGCTAGTGGGAGAAGCCTCCTCACAGTGATGAGAGCAGGGGGACAGAGGACCCACGTTCTCAGGATCAGTGGGGGTCTCAGCGATGAGACCCATGCCGATCTGCAGGTTATTTCCTATTCACTGGATAGGGCATGACTTGTAATTCTGGTACAACACCTTTTAAAGGTAGTATTCCCATTTTACCCAAACATGGCTGAAATGGGAATACCAATGTGTCTGCCACAGCCGGAGGTGACACGGATTACGGAAACAACTAAACTAGCTATTCTGTGCTATTTCTGTAACTTCCATAGAAGTGAATGGGAGATATGGATTCTGTGTACAACGGCCAGTTCAGCTGCTTTGGTACTCCTGGCCACCAATGGCCGTGATATTGAGATTAGACAGGTTCAGGGAACCACTGTTCTGGCTTTGGATGCGGGCATCAGAGGTACAACCCACATCTATCAGACATTTATGGCATATCCTATGAGTGCCATGAATTTCCAAGATAGAATATCCTTGTAAGGTTGAGTTCACATGAACAACTGTGATATTGGTCCAAGAAACCTGAACTGATATCTTGCTCTTACATCTGGGATTTCTAAGCGAGTGCAATGCATTTTTTTTGAGGAAATCACATTGCATGGTATATGATTTTTCACATGCATGAAAATTGTATGTTTCAATATGGAAAAAATTAAAATTACACTCGCATGTATATGTGAGTTTCATGCAAATGTGTAATGCAATTTTTAACTAGGCCATGCAAATAATGGGTGAGCCTTTAGTGATATCAATGAAAAGGGAACATGCTGCATTAGTTCCATCTCGCAAGATTACTGCAAGAGGAAAAACTAAATTGACCTATTGGAAATAATGGGTTAATACATCACACAAGTCCTGTGTCATGCACAGATTTCCTCTCCCCGGCTGTTTTGTAGATAGGTTTTTTTTATTTAAAAGACTATTTTGTGGTATTTTCAGACAGTGGCATTTTTCTTGGCAAAAATCTGCTGTGTCCAGATTTTTGCTATACTAAAATATAAAAATCCCTACAAACATTGCAATTTTTGAGGTGGTGTTTTCCATAGCACTTATTTGCGACATTGGTGTTTGTGGGGTTTTTGTGGTGGGGGGGCTTGGAAGGGGGGGGGGGGGGGCAAATTGCAGCATGCTCCTGGGTGGCGGTATTTGGATCCATGGTGTTTTTGCAAAGCCCAGCATGGTCTAGGTTTGGTTTCTTTTTTTCAGATGTTTTCCCATAGAAAATGTTTTTTAAAATATGCATGTTTGTTTTGAAGTGCATGAAATTCATAGTTTTTTTGTTTGTTTTTAGAAGCTTGAAAGGATCAACACAAAAATAACATGAAGGGACCCTAAGAGGTTTATCCAACTCCGATATTTGTGTATCCACAGGAAGCTGTGGCCCTTCCAATCAGCTGATCTGTGGAGATGCCATGAGTTGGGCCCCACTGATCACATATTGATACCCTATCCTATGTATAGGTAATCCATAGCAAAGTTCCTGTTAATAGTTAGAAACAATTTTTTTCTTAATTTTCTTTGATGCTTCAGCATTCTTGCCTTTTTTAGTGAAAAGTCTCTTGTAGAAACCCCGCTTGTACTGAAGCTAGTAAACCTAGTGTTAGGCGTTCTTCATAAATGCGAATCAAATAAAATGTTATTAAATCCTAATGAAAAGCACATTCTGACATCAAAGAAGCGTCATGTCAGTATGCAGTATGTTGAAAACAATAGGCTACCAGGAGCTTGTTGAGGGCAGATGCAAGTGAATGGAGCTAGCCAATATGACGGCCAGTACTCTTATTACAGGGTTTGCCACCAAGCGTTGCCAGACTGCCCACACAATATGGTTAAAAGCTGCTTCCTTTGTAGGGCTGCTCTCACTTTGTGGCTTTATGCCATTCCGTTTGCAGTTTTATTCTTTTTGACAACTGAGACTGTCTTTCATATCAGCAGCCATAAGGACCCTCTCCAGAAGGGGAAATAACTCTGCAAGAGTGCATTCACACACCGCTGATTTGCTGCAGATTTTAGTACAGATCTGCATCAGGTTTCACCCCTTCAATTTGAATTCAGTTGAAATCTGCTGCAGATGCATACCAAAATCTGGGACCAAATCCATAGTAAATCAGCGTTGTGTGAATGCACCCTATGTTCACACGCTGTGGAATTCCAGCTGCGATGTACATTGATATGTTTTCACGTGGACCGATTGCCCATGTGAATGAACGCCTCGCATGTCCTATTCCTGTCCATATCACGGATGGGAAATGGCATGCACCAATGCATGTCACTGTGCTCTGTCCAGGAGAATCAGATGGCACACAGATTGCCGGCTGGTGTGCACCTAGCCTTGCTGCATTTTGTTTTGGGGTTTTTATTGTCTATGGTGTTTGCAAACAGCTAAAAATTCAAGGTATAGAGTGTGGTGTTTTGTTGTTTTTTTTTTTGTTTTTTTCTCTCCTTTTAGTCTTTTTTCTGGCTTTTTTAAATAGGTAACCCCTTAGGAGGGAAATTGCCTGTGTTCATAAAAATGGCAGTAAAAAATAATGCAGGGTTCATCCTAAAAACTGTTTCAATGTTTGCTTATCTTTAGCAGATATAACATACTTCTATGGGTACCCTAACACAGAAGCAAGATTTTTTTTTTTTTGAAAATCACCACTGCACCCTTTGATGTCTGGCTTTGACTTGAAAAATAATGGATCTAACTCAAAGGAGAAACATAAATCCATCTTTTAGATTTCCTTTTCCTTTTCTACTTCTAATGGCTGGAAAAAGTGTGTGAAAACCTGCAGCATTTAGAAAAAACGTAAACACCACACAAAGCCCATTTATATGTATCCTCTGGTTTTGTCTTATTTTTGCGTGATCTTTCCCAGGCCGTAGAGATACTTCTTACATACATGTGAACATAATGTGATATTCTGGGGAATTGATAGTTTTTATACATTTTGTATCTTCTCCCACTATAAGTAAACTCCCTCATCTAGGCGATACATAAATGCAGACCTCTGTCAATGGAATAGAAGGCTACTTTCACAATTGCTTCTTTTATATCTGTTTGTTTCCGTCTGGCTGTTCTGTTGTGGGAGCAGCTAAACTGGAATGACAAATGGAAGCAAATGGATAGCTTTCTGGTTTCCATTGACAGCAATCTTACAGAAACATTACTGTCTGTTCAGGTTCCTTGTTTGAACTGGAATGAAGTGCAGCCGCCTGCTTCAGCTTACAAAAAAACAATGGCAACAAAAAGCTGACAAACTGAAACTAAAAGTCAGCCTTTTCAATGCATCTCTATGGGCACAAAAACGGCAGCATTTTTTCAGTTTAGCTGCTCCCACTATGAGACGGCTAGACGGGAGAAAATACTAGTGTGAACTTTGCCTAATTGAACCACTAGAAAGTGAGGATTTCTACCTCTTCAAGTTCCCACTGGCCAACATGACAATCATCTCTTAGTTTTGATTTACAATAAATATTCTATAGTTTTTGATGAAATGTTTGCGCTCTTCATTGATTTTTACCTCTGTATTAGTGAATGTGTGTTAGTTTGTGTTGCATAGGATAGTGGAATGGTTTTTAACTGATGTAATATGATGTTACCCCTGTGTGATTTTTGTGGTATACAATAAATGATCTACTGGATGTTTCTTCGCCTTACCTTGTCTTCGGATCTGAGAGCTGAACTCCACCTTGATGGGCTGAAGCCCTGCTCTCACTAGCGTTAAAATACCAATTGGTAATATTTGCCTTTAAAGTCTAGCTACTGTTTGAGTAACTTCAGATCTAACATACGTGGAGTGGAGAGTATATGATATGTACTCCATTATATTTATTGGAATCATCAGATCTGTCATCCTACAGTAAGGACCAGTTGTCAGATTTATTCATCTAGAATTTTTAGATGAATGGCGCAATACAGATTTCTAAAAAAAAAGATTTTTCACGGTTATATCATGGAGAATACAAGTTTTTACTAAAACGGACATGCCAGGAGAACACATGGGCTCTTAAGTTACTTTTACACGGGCTGATAGTTGCTCAAATGGACGATTATGGACAATAGTCCGCCCATGTACACATGGCGAGATGATGGCCAGTAGTTGCTGGCTGTTCCATGTCAGTGAGCTGAAACAGAACGACTAACTGAGAGTCTCCTTGCTCAGTGTAAACACTGAGTTGTTCAGTCTCTGAACAACTGCTAGTTTGTAGTGAACGGACGTGGGCGTCCGGAAGAGATCTCCAGCGTACTCTGCCTCCATTCACAGAAAAATTATTGCTCTAGGGTAAAAGCACAGGAGCGATTGTAGTGGCCCAGAGTTAACGGGGCCCCTCCATAATGTTGAATGTGTTTTTTTTGTCTTGTGCAATCGTATTGTTAGTGTTTTCTGTGTTGTGTGCTTTTGATGTGTAGTGCACCTCTGCAGCACTGAATGGGTTAATGTCTAAGTTATATCTGAGAAGCTATCATGTTGTATGTCATGTGACCTTGTTATACATGTGTTTGCAAGGTGGATGCAAGAGAGTTGGAGTTAGTAAAAGTCTGGCTAATCCCGGGAGTAGGAGCCGCCAGTGGGATTGCCGGGCGGACTTTCCGCACAGAAATTCCGCGGCAGTTCCACCCCGTGTGAACCCAGGCTAAATGGACATTACCGACCGTTCCCAGTTTGTCCAGAAAGTTATCCCTGGGTGCGGACTAGGGTATATCCTACAGCAAGTTTCACCGCATAGGACAGAACGGTGGCATCAAGAGTGACAAGGAGATTTAAGGCAGGGGTTCCCAATTCCATTCCTCAGGGACCACCAACAGGTCATGTTTTCAGGATTTTAGAGACCGAGTGCCCAAACTGCAACTCCAAACCCACTTATTTATCGCAAAGTGCCAACACCTCAGGGGGCGGGCCTTACCACGACGTAGGTTTTTTACCTCCGTCGGTCTTAAAAGGACAAGGCTGTTTCAAAATAGACTGTGTGCAGATTTTGCCTTTTTTTGAATGCAGAAATGCTGTGGAATTTGCCTCGGAAATTTCCGCTGAGGACATTTTGCAGCATTTCCACCTCGTGTAAACATATCCCAGCAGTGATAGTCACCCCCCCCCCCCCCCCCAGAGAGGCCCCAGCAGTAAGAGTGACAACCCCAGAGCAGCCCCAGCGCTAATAGTGACCCCTCAAAGCGGCTTTAGTGGTTATAGTGACCCCGCACAGCGCCCCCCCCCCCCAGTAGTAATGGTGACACCACACAGTGGTCTCAGTGGTAATAGTGACATCCCACAGTGGCCCCAGTAGTAATAGTGACATCCCACATCAGCCCAGTAGTAATAGTGACATCCCACTGTAGCCAGTAGTAATAGTGACACTTCACAGCGGCCCCAGCGGTAATAGTGACACTTCACAGCGGCCCCAGCGGTAATAGTGACACTTCACAGCGGCCCCAGCGGTAATAGTGACACTTCACAGCGGCCCCAGCGGTAATAGTGACACTTCACAGCGGCCCCAGCGGTAATAGTGACACTTCACAGCGGCCCCAGCGGTAATAGTGTGACACCTCACAGCATCCCCAGTAGTAATAGTGACATCCCACAGTAGGCAATAGTAATAGTGACATCTCACAGTGGCCCCCAGTAGTAATAGCGACATCCCACAGTGGCCCCTGTAGTAATAGCGCCCCTCCACCTCCTCTGCTTGGCACTGTTCCTGTCACTGATCCCAGGAGCACACTGTGACGTGCTGCCGGACACCACCTCCCATCCCTGCTCTCGCGGAACCAAGTAGGAGACGTCAGAGGAGGGAGGAGGAGGATCCCGGCTGCACACTGACATCACAGTGTGCGCCGGCATCAGCGCCTCTAGCATGGCTGCTGAGTGCATACAAGCAGGGGAGCTGAGGCACCCCTGCTGGTATTTACTAATGTGGTGAGCGGCCGACGGCGGCGGCGAGTGCCAGCTGGGAAGGCTCTGAGTGCTGCTTCTGGCACGCGGGGCCATAGGTTCGCCACCACTGTCCTATGGTAAGAACACCTGAGACAGCGACAATAACTAGATCACCTGTGCAACACTGAGGAAATCCTGAAAACATGACCTGTTGGCGGTCCCTGAGGATTGGAGTTGGGGAACACTGATTTAAGGTAACCTCCGGTTACAGTTTCCCTGTGACCTCCCCCAGCAGTAACTTGGATGGGTCCAGAGCTACCCCCAGGGAAGGAGATGGTAGAGCCACTGTGACAGAAATCCTTATCTACCCCGCCATCTCCTCGGCTGTGGGCCCGCTCCTCGGACACTGCATGATACAGCCTTACCATTTTTAAAGCGGTATTCCCACAACAAACTGCTATCTCCCTATCTCTCCACAGGAAGTTGATCAATGTTCCTTGTTCCCCCAGACAATGTCGAGGTGTTTAAATGGAGGGACAGTTGAATGTCCATGCGGTTGTTCCATTCAAAGTGTATTGGACTAAAGGCTCATTCACATGGGCATATACAATCTTTGTCTGTGAAATTTCAGTTTTCCCTACATGTGTCTGTGTTTTTGATGTGTATGCTTTGTTTGTTTTCGGTTTTTTTTAATATCCATGTATCATTCATTCTTGCTCGCAAAAAAGCCTAAGTGATGTCAGCTTAGTCACAACCCACAGAAAATGGCATCTGCAAAAAAAAAATAATAAAATAAGCGAACGCAGATACTAGCATGTATTTGCTATGTTGTCTCTCTTTTTCCCCCCCCCCTTTACCCATACATGTGCCAGGCTCGGGTACCTAAGAGAAACATATGCCCAATGAGAGAAGAGCTAGTGCCAGGGCCCAGTGAGACAGAAGGCCTAGAGAGCAGCATTAGGGTCCAGCAATACAGGGGGACAAGAATAAAGGACCTGAACAGGTGACCGTAGCCAATGGGGCAGCAGACCCAGACTGTACAATAAGTATCATGGCTGTGGTAAGTGATCAGATGACTGCTTCTGACTGGCCAGTGCAGACCTCTCCCAATTGTTTGGGAGGAGAGTGAGGCTCTCTCCCCACAGTGACTGGATCCATGAAGACATGGCAGTGAGGATGGTGCAAGAGTGACAATTCAGCAGACCTATGGGTGACGCAGTCTCGGTCTGCAGAGTATGGTGGTAATTGTCCAGAGTCCAAGTCCAGAAGAGTGCATGCCTGCGGGACAAAAAAATGACTTGTGCAACACCAGATGATGCTGAAGTAAAGGCCTGTGAGAGAGCGCCACCTCCATAATGTGAGACCCGTAAAACAGTGTATCTTTGGGGGTGCTAGGCCCTGCTGTTGTAGTTGTTCAGGACTCTTTGAAAGAAATTGGACCCTCCGGTGGAGCGTCAGGGTGTATGATAAGAAATAGTGAAAGTTTTTGTGCTGCATGAACTATCTTGCCTCAGCCGCTCCACTGAGCGCCATCACAGTATCACACCTGCATTACAGCTCCCACCGCTATTCGTGTAGCAGCATAATAACTGCGACTGCACCGTATGATCCTTTAGGAGCTGCCATTGCAAATTCTGTTGGTTTTCTCCTGTAGACAATAGCGGCCTCTGCAGAACCTGACTGACTAGTGAGGTTTATCCGGCGCCACTAGGGTCGTGTTATGATGGATATGGAACAAAGTTGCTTCTATTGTAAGCATAAGCCACAATGCCGATGTGAAGTCAGACTAAGGGACCTTTTAGACAAACCCGATTCTCGCTCGCTGTCTGGCAGCCTGTTTAGACACGTAGATGCATCATTGGCTCATTCAAACGAGAATTGTTCAGTCTTTCACACTGACTGTATAAGCAAATGAAAAAGACTGAATGATTGCTGTGTAAACCGAATTACTCAATGATGACTTGTATGCACAACGTACTCTTATTATTTGTGCGGTGCCCACTGTTTTTGTGATTATGGCCACAACTATTTCAAACTCATGGGCAAATGGTGTGTGTGTTTTTTCATTTTTTTTTAGTCCTTTTTTTTGTTTTGTTTTGTTTCTTTAATGAATTGTAGCAAAGCCGCATTTTGTCACAATTTTTCAGTAGTTGCAGAGCCCCTGGCACCTTCGGAGCCTCTTTGCCCCTCACACAGCCTCCTCCAACTTCTCTCATTCATGTCCCTAACCTCCACAATACTCCTTACCACTTTCTGTGTCAACCTCCTCTCAAAAAACAATATGGCACAGGGTCCTGCTGGGTAGGGCCACCAAAGGATATTCAGTGTTAAACTTCAATGTACTAGATAGTACTCATAGGTCATGGAGGTTAAAGCCTGGTGTCAACCCAACTCACCCCCACAAATCAAAGATAAGCAAATTCCCTTAATCAGTTGATTGTATAGATAACCACATGGGTAGCATCAGCTTTCTATAATTGTACACACATCCATCAGCCGGTACATAAAGGATATATAATGCTTCAGGATGACCGATTTCCCTTCCTCATTCATTCTCATGAGTAAGAGGAATCTATTATCCCCAAAAGCCTCTTCTGTGTACCCCGTCTGATGGATGTCGTTGGTTATCCTCTAACTGCTGTACTGAACACTTTATACCATATTTTTTTTGTTGGTCTACATCATACTGTATACCATCTCTTGGTGTGTTTGGAATAAGCTGCTCTTCCTTGTGGACCTCGGGACGGTCCGAAGTTTGATGTGGAAACACCTTGTCATTAGGAAGTCTACTTGGATTCTAGTATGGAGCTCCTCTAAAGGTCCTCTGCCACCATTTGCCTTCCATGTCCTTGAGCTCCCTCATAGAGCTCATGGCAGCATCAGATGCCCTCCACCCAAAGACCCCCTGCCACCTTCTGTTCTTCCTTCTTCTCTAACAAATTGCTGGTATTGTCTGCCCCCCCCCCCCCCTCCCAGAGTCTCTTCCTCCTTATCTCCCACCCCAATTCTGACTTTTGCTATGGAGTCAATAATTTCTACATTAACCTCTGGATCTTTACAACTTTTTTTTCCTGCTTCTTCGAAACAGAAATGATTTTTTTCAGTGTCCCAAATTTCTACAGCATGAAGCTTTTTGGCAAATCCTCAGATTTCCTCTCATGCGAGAAGTAATATCTGGAAGTTACAAAGCTTAGCTTAGAACGGTAGTGCAAACTCATCGGTGTGAATTTAAGAGGCAGAACTACTCGTTACTAAAAACTGTTCCCTATACATGGCGTTATGGGTCATTTGTATGTGATGGAAATAGAAAACACTCGTCTTATGAGATTTTCAGAATCCTCGCAGTAAAGCGTATGATGCCGGCACTCAGCGTCTTCGAAAAATCAGATAAAATAGGATGAAGACTTCAGCAAAATCTCTTTCCAGCACATTCTTTCAGAGTGAAGTAATTCCTGATGTAAAATATGAACTGGCTGGGTATCTTAAGGTCAGCAATCCGCCCTGTTTACATGATTTCATTAATAGGATATAGATCCACCTTCAGACACGGATGATGGCTGAATAAACATTCCTCAGTGTTTAAAGCAAGACACATGGTTCTAATAGAACATGACAGACTGGAGCCATTGCTGCAGACGTGGGGTACTGCAGACTAACAAAGGCCTACTGTCTCCTGTATGTATGTACTTTAATAGACCCAACTTCCAAATCACGCATGCAAGTGCAAGTTCAATTCTATTTTAAAGGCAATTTGTTTTTATATAATTTATTTTACCTTTTTTTGCTAGTTAACCCCAGATACTGAAACACATCCAGAATTTGCATTGTTGTATATAAAGGCTCTCCACATAATGAGTCCAGCCATTGTGTCTGAGTTACTAACAGTAGTTCAGAGACTTGCTATTTGAACCTAGGAAACCCCAGTAAACCAACCTATTGACTTCTATGGCAGAGTGTTGTGCGCATGCTCCGTGACTTGTGAGAATGGCAGTATGCTTGGAGGGGGAGGAGGTGAGCTGTGTTCAACATCTATTTTCATTGTTGGGTCCTATGTTAAGCCACTTCAGCTTTATAAGGCCAGATTCACATAAGTGTATGCATATTTGTGTGTGTATGAGCATAGCATTTTTGCTGAATGAACAGTGTTTTTTTTGCATGCTAATTGGCATATTTCACTGTACTTTTTTTGCGCGCAAGTCGTGTATTTGTGCACGCAGATTGAAATGGCTAATGAGTTCAAGATGTATTTTCCTGCACAATTATGCAGTGTTCTATGCATCACCTGGTGTATTTTGCACGCATTTGTGCATCCTCATTGGATGACTTTTGCAAATGCGCAGGAAAATAGAGTATGCTGCATTATTTTTGGGGGGTTTTGTGTGACCGAAATATGCACAAAAAATACTCGCAAGTGAATGAACCCATTGAAATCAATGAGTTCTAGTCACTGCGTATTGTGTGTACAAATACGCCTGTGTGAATCTGACCGCTGATGACTAGAAAGAGGGGGCTGCAGTGTTCACCCAAGCTCTGTGCCCCTTTGCATCCATCTTCAGCTGCCAAGAGGAGCCAGCAAGCAACGAAGATAGCCATAGAGGCATATAGAAGATATCTGTAGGTCTCTATGAGTTCATCTTCAGCTGCTAAGAGGAGCCAGCAAGCAACAAAGACCGCCTCCTTGCGCTAGCGATCAGCGGGAACTCTTGACAGCGGCACCCCAATGATCCAAACTTCACATGTCAAAAGTTTGAAAAAGTGCAGTTGGTCTATAACTTTCATTGTATTCTTGTTCTTCCTTCCTAGTAGCTGTCCAAGAGGCTCAAAACATGAAACCATCTGGGTCTCCAGTCTTTGATTTCTGAATGTGGTGTGATGCAACAGAATTGATATAACCATCCACTTAAGGCCAATAAAATGGCTCATTGTAGTGAAGTATATCTGGGACTTATTGCAGACCTAATAACTCCACTCATGTCCTGATTTTCAGTACCAATGATTTTTACCCCTGCACAGTCTGCATTGTGATTTATGTGAAGCTTCTTTGGTTCTGGGGTTTCTTCACCCAATGAGTTGTGGATAGGGAAGGTTTAAGGGTTATTAAATGGTATCTTAGTTCCATATTAGGACCATATTCACCACTTGGAAATCAGCATTATGGTGACTGTGGCAACACAAGTGAATTAGATTGGCTTATCTATAGTCATTCAAACCAGTGTGTTTGAATAAAGTGACATTCTTTAATCTGGTATTCAATAAACTAAAAAGTCTCATACTTAAGTATTACAATGTGAAACTTTACAAGAACTGATGCAGAAGACTGAGCAGGGAGAACTGGAATAGAACTTTCTCGGATTAGCCTCTACATACCATACATCTATGGCACTGGAAGAAGGTATCTAAGGACTAGGGCTGTAAATCTATGCAGCCCAGATCTTCAATTACCTTTAAATCTATGTGTGAGTATATGCCCACAAATGCTGTAATTGACAGACGGACCCCCAAGGCAACGACCAAAATAACTATGATCTTGGCTTTTTAACCTCTTAGATGCTGTGGTCAATAATGACAATGGTAATCTAGGTCAGTGTTCTCCAACTCCAGTCCTCAGGGACAGCCAACAGGTCATGTTTTCAGGATTTCCTCAGTATTGCACAAGTGATGTAATTATTGTCGGTGCTTCAGCCATTGCCACAGGTGTTCTTACTATAGGATATCCTGAAAACATGACCTGTTGGGGGTTCCTGAGGACTGGAGTTGGGGCCCCCTGATCTAGGTGATGTAAACGAAGGGAGGGTTTGGCTCTTTGTCCTCCTACCTCCCGCACATGAGGTGATCACCGGGACCGACTGTTATATTTGGGAGCAGGAGCCTAAAAAAGTGTCTCCAGTACTATCAAATGTAGTCACCCACTAGGCCCTGCTGTAGGCCTTAGACTTGACTATGTTCATTAGTGCCATAGACCCTGAAAGAAGTGGCAGGGCACATGCCCATCTGCTGCCACATTTGAAGCGACTCCTAGCTGCAGTCTAGCAGCTGCATGTAACAGGGGTCTGGTCACCCCAATCTGATCATCTGTAAGAGTCCCAGCGGTGAGATCCGCACCATCTAACATTTATCACTTATCCAATGGAAATGTGATGAATGCTTCAGACCAGAATACCCCTTTAAAGGACCCCTAATGTTAAATTGCTAATCCATATATTCCTTCAATGTGATTAGCTGCAAAAACAGATTGACAAATGCATTGCCTTCACTGGATGTACAGAATTTACAATCTTTGAAAAAAAAGTAAGTACACCCTTATTTTTCAATGTTCATGGAAAGCTATATTCAGGGTGAAGTTAATATAAAGTGAGTAATTACTGTATATGATAGTCTGGTTCAATATAATAAACTGGGTTTTAGTAGAATTAGTGGAACCAATAATGATATGAGAGTGAATAATTAGCTATAACGAAGTGCCTGGGAGCCTGAGCCGGGGAATTGGTTCCTTCTTATTTTCTGACCTTCTAAATATTGCTAATCATAAATTTTGACAGTAAATACTTCAAGCGATGTAAATTATAGAAGCAGGTGTGTCAAGAAGCAGTTCTGTATATTTCATCTCCCCAGCACACTGCAAGCGCTCACCTGGCCGGCATCCAGGATCAACAATGTTCTGCGGCTGAAATTTACATAAAGGAATGGAGATATTAATGTTCCTGCACTGTAATTACTGTCACGGATAGAAGTAATGCTCCAGACCTACGCACTAATTATTATGTGCGCCAGAAAGGTCTCAAATATATACCGCTCCTCATCATACAGCTTCTCTGCTGACTTACATACACAAAAAGTGGACATTTTCAATAAACAGACAAGAAGTGTGGAAAGTTTCAGGATATTTCTCACTTAAGGCCTCATGACCATGGCCATACCGGTATTTGTAAATAGCAGGTCTACCGGCAGAGATCCAACAGAGACTTTACATGCCCGGGAGAGCGATGTGAAGTTCCCCATTGAAAACTGAAAGGCATGACAGATGATCTCGCATCCGCAGGGATATCGCACCTGCACGAGCGTGATATCTTGCTGAGTTTGACAGGCTGATATCGCGCATGTCTGTGTGAAACTAGCCCAATACAGAGCATCTATACGCGTGTGTCTGTGTATGTAAAATTGTGGTGTGAATGAGGCCATAAATGTGAATTCACTGATACATCTTGCAGAATTTTGGTTTTGGAATCTGCACCGAAGTAGAAAGCGCTATAGAACTCTATGCAGCCGTCCTCAGCTGCCAGGAAGAGCCGAAAAGCAGCAAAGAAAGCCATAGGGGCACAACGCTCTGCAGAACCCATGTTCTAGCAATCAGCGGGGGGCTCAGCAACAGGAGCCCCAATGATCCAAAGTTTTGCCATGTCTCACTGATATATCAAAAGTATCTGAAAAGTGCAAATAGTCTTTAAAGGAACCCCGATACACTGTGCCGTTGCGGCCGCTGCATGGCGAGGGGGTCCTCACTTTTGTTTGAATGCCAGCGGAATTTACAGCCCCTTAGGGTCCTTACTAGACATAATGCAATGTACGAGTGCTTTAGTTTACGGCAGTATATAAGCCATATAGGCTGAGTAGCGAAGTCCAATAGAATTCTATATGGGAATTAAAGGTGACATAACCAGTTAAATGGTACTTTCTGGGACGCAGGCTGGCGGAATTAGTTTTTTCATCAGGGAACTGGGCTTGAGCCTGTGATTCACTTAATTTATGTACAGAATATCTGCCACGATTATTCAGTAATTGGTAATTAAGTAATTGGAGACATAAAGAGCTTCTGGCTCTATCAGCACAGCGGATATTTCTTGCTGTTTTGCTACAACTGTTGGATGCTGAACACATCCTTATGCAAGAAAATACCACCTGCTGTGGAGCAATTGTGTGGGTGGGAAGTAGCAGAAAATTTAACGTATCGATCACTTTTCATCTGAGTGGAGGTGGAAATTTCAGACTTGTTACTTTCCGGATGTACAGCTATGATATATACTTAACCCCTTGGTGACAAAGCCGGTTTGCACCTTTAATGACCAATGATTTTTCTATTTTTTTCATTGTTGCATTCCAGGAGCCATAACATTTTCATTTTTCCATTGACATAACCATATGAAGGCTTGTTTTTTGCGGGACAAGTTGTATTTTTTAATGGTATCGGTTTTGGGTACATGTATTGTATAATTTTTAGGGTTTTTTTAGGCCCAATGTCCACAGTTGGATTTGAACTGTGGAATCCACGCGGGGCACCTGCGCGGAAGATCCGCAGTTCAAACCACCCATAGGGAACCATGGGTGTCCGTACTGGAATTTTAACATGTAGATTTGATATCTGGATTCCACATATCGAAAACAAAGCGCAGCTTGCTCTACTTTAGGGTGCGGGCAGACGAGCGTAGGCGTATTTACGTTCGCACGAGCGCAACGTATAATCGCCCGAGCGATCGTTTTTCACCGATCACGACCAGAGCTAGAAAGCGTATTTTCGTTTGTTCCTACTTTGCAAACGGTCTTTTCGGCGATCGAATATGCGTTGGCGCGTATTTCGGTCGCATATGTTCCGTTTTTTTTCGAATTGCCATTTTTACGCGCCGTAAAATCGCCCATGTGAACGAATACATTCGAAACCATTGCCTCAGATGGTCACGTATATACGTTTGGTCGCAAAAACGCGCCGTTTATGCGCTCGTCTGCCCGCACCCTAAGTGTGGTTCCCGCACAGATGGCTTTCATTGAAGTCAATGGAAGCCATACGATCCGCGGCCCG